>NC_135688.1:5661477-5988977 GCF_964276395.1 Gasterosteus aculeatus | reverse complement strand
CTTATCCCTTTCCAGATGGAGTCCACTCAGTTTGCATTAGATTTCCAGTCTGAACAACATGCAAGGGTATTTCTGTGATACTCAAGAGTTGTTTACTTATGATCTTGCAAGCATCCTAAGATGGGCATGTGTAACCCCTGAACTACACACCAGTGTGTTGACCTGATAAGATAAGAACTTCTCCTTAGTATCTTTAGTCCTCTGAGGTGCGTTTGAAATATCAGAATGCTCCAGACCTGTCTTAGAGAGACAGTGTCTTTCTCTCTATTGTACAAAATGCCATTATGATCACGGATAATTCTTTTAGCTAAATTTTAGAAAAAGCAACCTATACATTTCAGTCGTTATTAGGGTAGTCATTGAGATGGCACACCCTGTCCTTAGTCAGACAACAACACTTCCTCATAAACGTACACAGTATAATGTAACGTTTGAGGAGATGCAAGTTCACACTGACTCGCTGCAGTCACGTCAAACCTTCATTTGAGGTGATTGTTGAGGACATTAAGAACAATTTCATGCAAGTTTTGGGGTTGCAGGAGGGTTTATTGCTAACGTGTTATTTAAAAGTTGTTCAAGTATAACTTGTGAAGCCTCAAGGAAGAAGAGGAAAAAATGCAAGTTCATCTAATTATTGTGAGCTATTTGCTCTAAAAAAAAATCTATATCAATGAGAAGTTAGACATGGGATTTATTTTTGAAGAGTAAATGGATTTCTGTGAAGTTTGTGAAGTCAGTAATATGAGATAATGGATGTAGAAAGGCAGTGAGTGACGTGCATTCTTATGGACAGATCTTGTCCATACCAGTGTCCCCAAAATCCCCCACCAGGGGACTATTGCATGAGCTGACCTTCGTAGCAGCCTAAAATAAGCCACTTGCACGACACATGTTGTTTTAACTAAGCCACATGCTTGGATGCAGCCACATATTTGCTCCTTTCAAAAAATCTTGATGAGTGAAAAGTGTAAGTTATAAGAGAGGACCATGTTTGAGGATTTGAACATTTCAGTCATCTTAAATACACTGCAGACAAAAGCAATTGCCTCAATGAAGATGTGGACACACAGAACTAGTGGTTGCCAGGGTAATATGGGTCACTGCTTCCTCAGCCACGTCCTCACTTCTAAGAAACCAAAAAGAGGAAGAGAGAAATGAGAACAACAAAATAACAGATAATAAAGACGCAGTGGAGGTGGTGGAGAGCTTTGGCTACTTTACTTATGTACATGCCTGTTTGATTTCTTCTTTCTGAAACGCATACTTTGTATGGCCTCTCAGATGCTGTTTCACTGTGGCTATGAAGTTCTTTGTACTTTGTTGCCATTTAATGTATCCTGTTGCTACCTCATGCCTGACTTGATATTCACCATGTGTCACCTGTGCCTCTGGTTTCCAAACAACGGCTGGTAAATCACCTCTGTAGGGGTCGCATGTGCAAGAGCTCCCGCGATAGGGCAGCTGTCACACGCCGTGGCGCCCGAATGACAGACCGCCACCGTTATCAATCTGCCACAGGTGCACATTGCCTGCGGCTGGGCAGCCCGTCTGTGGTGCCACAGCCTATCCGCAGCCGGGAAGTGTCCAGCACAACCCACGGATACTCCGATGTTATGGTTTGACCTAATGACGACTGGTAATGACAATATCTATTTAGGATTTCACTCTGAAGCTGTGATCTTGCGTCACTGTTTTGGACTTGAAAGTTATTATTTCTGCAGATTCCAAAACAACAAAAAATGTTTTGCCGAATTAATTATTCAAATGGACTTTCGGGAGAGAGCCCCTGTGGATTTTCACTGTAATTTCATTTGTTTGTGTGTATACTTTGTGTGAGGAAATAAGGCAAAATGCAGAAAGGGAAACGTCGTTCAGCATAATCATATCTACTCCCACCCGGTTTGGTTATGTATGTTGTTTGTGGTTTCATTTGACATATTCAGCCGCCTATCAAGTCTTCAATTGTTTTAGAATTAAAAGGAATCCCCCTCTGCTGATGAATTATCAACGTGTGTATCCAACTGCCCTGTAGAAAATGATTAAAACTCCAATGAAAATCTGCCTTACTTCTCACTATCCTTCTGAAAAAGCAGGCAAAGAGGTTGATTACAGGATGAGTAATAGAATGTCACAGAAAGTTATCCTGGCTCTTTTAGCAGGCAGATGGTCACAGAAGTAGGTGACACAGAAAGTGCTACTTGTGTATAAATGCCTGATTAAGTCAGATAATGAGATACCATGATATTACAAAATGAGACTGCCATGTGTACAAAAGTAGTGGGGAAGCGGGAGGACATTGTTTTTGTGTAATGAAACCGCTCGACTTGCTAAGTGATTCAGCTCAGTAGTAATTATTTAAGTAACTCAATAAAAACGGATAAATGTGCCGACGGCTGATCCAACGTTCAGGTTTTAAATGATAAATGTTGATTGGATAAAAGTTACTATATTCCATAAGATATACCATGCATAAAACGCTCTGTCCAGCCATTTTAAAACTAAATCTCTTCCAATCTGATTCTTCTTTGCAAATAAACCTACAAATTTTGCCAAGACGTGTATGAATGGGCCTTTAGTGCAGCACGTTGGGTGCTGTTTTGTGTGGTCCAGTGGATGAAAACCAAAATCGAGATTTTATCTTGGTGACCAACTTCTCAAGAGATTTTTATGATCCAATTTTACATACTAACATGTTTTAGCTGATTAACATGCAATACAAACCATGCCACATTGGAGGTGTAGTCACAGATCCTGTCCACCCAATTAGTATTCACCCAGGCAATGGTGCTATGCTAGGAAAACGATAGGATTCCTTTTGCTGCTTATGACAAGTTATTGAGAATGATGCGATGGAGTGTTGCTCAAACGCAGAAATCCAAGCATAGAATTTCCCTAATGAGCCAATATGTCCTTGAACCCTCTGAAGCCAGGATTGCTTTGAATCCGCGGCACCCAGAGGAAAGAAATATGGTCCTTTTTGAAGAGTGCGAGAAATGCTGATTATAATCTGAAACAGCAACTTTAGCTCTCTTGTACCTGTGTGTGTGTAAGCATGTCTTTGGTGGGAAGGACTCTCTACGAACCGTGCCTTATTGTTATAATTCAGGATTTATATGATGCAGTGTTGGCAGGGTTAGGGTTGCCCATTTTTTAGGTTTGTTTGCAACATCAAACATATTGAATGTTCTTTTGTCTAAATATATTTGAGATTTTTTGAATTATCAAAAGTAAACTTATGAGGTAAAAAGGACATCATGTCTTCTTAAGCAACAGTAATTCAGGCAGCATTGGACTACCAAACAAATCGTTGACAACTAGAAATGACTAAAATTGAAACATCAGTTTGCACCGCTACCCCTTCCTGGGCCAATTTCTTTATTATACTCATATGGCATCTATCATGCAACATAATTGTAGTTATGACTCCAGCTCTTGTACGTATGTGTATGTATGTATACGTCTTTATATGTCCACCGACAAACCAGTTAAGACCCATTACGTTTGAAAGCAATCTAATGGGTGTGGCCTTATATTTGTGTGGGCCAGGCGTGCGCATTATACTCATTAAATTCTCACCAAATTTCCGGAAGGTCATCTATGTTGATACTTTTAAATCTGCATGGTCACACACACACACACAGCCACGCCAGAAGATGCGCAAACTCAGACTCCAGTCCAACATTTCTTATGAATCCACTTTCAAAGCACAAATGGAAATTTTAGAAGTGATCAGCATTTTGCAGCCTGGCAGAAATAAATGAGGAAGACCATAAATAGTCATGCAGTTGCATCTGAAAGGGTAATTGTTAAGTAATGGTATGCGTTTGAGAACCACTTTACTTCCTCCTAGAAAAAGGGCTGGAGATGGTGGGCAAAATGTGTTAGTACTGAGAGAGAAACGGGTAGTAAATTGTTGGATCCATTTCATCCTTTCATAGGTTTTTACAAATTAAAGCTTTGAATTTGAACTAGACACATATGGAAACTACAGCCATAATAAACATGCAATGCACACGCCATGTTAACTCATCAATGTGAAAAACAAACAAAGCATGAAGTCAGAAGATATTGCAGAAGTTGAACTCATGGAGTCAGTCAAAGAGAACCAATCTTTGGCAACATTATGTGCTTGAGGAGGTGGAACATTCAACATGATGACCACTCATTTTTGATATGTCAAGTCATGTAGCGTTAGCGGTACACAAAACACAAACACATGCTTTGTCTGCTCCGGTGAATCATGGTAATCTTAAAAACAACAAAGCAACGCTTCCATGTGCAACTAATAAGCTGCTACTTCCCGTTGTGCTTTTCAAACCGCTTTGCCTAACATTGAAGATAAAAATATGTGCTTTTCCAACTTCAGTTCAAATTCCTTTGAACATTCATCAGAATCAACACACATACTTATTCACGTCAATGTACATGCAGACACTCACTTTCATGCAATCATTTTGGAATAGCATTCATGGAATAAGGCTGATCCAGCTTGCAAATAAATCACATAAACAGAATGTTGTAAAATCCAAAAAATGTCCTTCAAAGCAGCGAGAGATAAATCACCCCTTAAGGGATTACAGTCCATCAGCGACATAAGCTTAGTGGCCTTAGCAACCAGTCTTTCATTTGAGTGGCCCTGAGATACTTAATGCATCATAAATTGTTTTTGAAAATCTATGTATTTTCAGTGAGTACTTTGTCGAATTTACCAACGGAACCAAATTGCAAGTGAAGGAAGAGTAACGCTGGTAGAATTATGCTTTCACTTGCAAGTTTACCTCGCAAAATTGACCTGGCATGCTCCGAAACAATCAAATGCACAAATTTTGGGCTTTAAATTGCAGTACTGGTAAAAACATGTCCTGCAGTCTGTTATCTAAAAAGAAAAAAACTCTGACTGTCTTTTTTTTGTGAAGATGTCTTCTTGAAGAAAAAAGAAGCATGAAAACCGGAAGCCGTATTGATGTAATGAATAATCTTGGCATTCTCTTTTCGTAAGAATGAACATTCACAATTCAGCCCTTGAGCTAACACGGTTTGACTGAGCATATCTATAAGTGTCTGCCCACACAGTGATGAATGTGCCCCTGGATTGAACCAGAAAAAATACTTTCCCAGTATGCGGAAAGTATTTACTTTCCTGCAAATAGTGATTTCAGAGGTATAAAAAACAATAAGCATTGGAAGAAACCATAGGAAATTTCCATTAGATCCGCAATGTTTAACCATAACTTTAATTTTAAATTTGTTTGCTTCGACAGGTCCAATTGATCAATATCAATCCATCCCGTCCCTATCCAACTCCGCAGATATCGACAAAGCTCGATTTTTCCCCTCAAATCAAATTTTAACCCAGTTGGACCTTGATTTTGATGTTGTTTTGCTATGTTGAGCTGATTGTGTGGAAACCTGTGTGTCACGCTGGGTGTTAAAAACAGATTGGTCTTGTTGCTTGTGTCTAAATCCCGCCTGAAGCGGTCATGGGCTTTTCTTCTTTGGCCACCCGAGTGTCCAATTATACTCCTCCCAGTGCTAATACCGTTCCAGGGAGCAGGCAAATAGTGGGTTAGTGGGATGGGAGTCCAATAGAATCTGCTCATTTTTTGTTGTTGACAGAGAGTGTAATTAGTTTGTGTGCAGGAGGTGAAGAGTCTGTCTTCGTTTGTGGGCTTTAAACATGTATATGTTTATTTTGTGCGCCACATTAGGTAGCTCAAACCAAAGTAGCCTGATAATTAATGTCCTGCAATAAAAACTAACTTTCATGAAGATTCTAATGTTTACTTTTAAATTTGTTTTAAAATTGCTTTACAGATGTGATGATAGAACTTTACGGTAATTTTTGTGTTGATGTAAATTGGGTGTATATACAAAAAAGATATGTGTTGATGGCCCGCCCACATGAAGCAAGGCATCTTATCAATGGAGTGGAAGACAAAGAGAAAGAGGGGACGACAGTGTTGAAACTTATCTGAGCCTTTCAGTCGCAAAAATGAATAGATTTTGAGGAGCTGCCTCCAGCGATTACATTGCAGCCTGTTAGGTGGTTGCCGTCTGCAGCGTTCCCCCTAAAAATACTCCACCAATTTCAGAGATAAATGTAAACCATGTGTCACTTTGCCACAAAAAGTTTTCAGTTTGAAAAACATTGAGTTTACCTGTGATGAAGTAAAAACTTTAAAGGAACAGGCACTCAAAACAGGTCACTCTATCGAGGGCTGTTTTAGACGGGGTAAAAAGGGTCCTGTTTTAAACGATCTTTGTGGTATTTAGACCAAATTATATTGTTACAGACATTTTGTTAAGACCCCAAGGAACCATGTCAAGCTGCAGTAAAATGGGCAAACGATGGGTCCTTTAAACTCAAATATATTAAAGGTAGTGAGATGCAAAGTGGACACTGTGGTGGAAATTTGTGGATTTAGCTCTTGTGAGAAATCAAAAGTATCTTGAACTTGCTTTGTGATTAAGTATTTATTACGAACTAGAATATAGAAAAATTATAAATACAGAAATCATCAACTCAAACCGTACAGACAGAAGTCAGAAGTCAAATGACTACAATTCAGCTGAAAAGGGTCAGATTGTTCCTTCTCCCTCAGAGGAGCAGGAAGGTCTGACCAAGTTTCTAGGGGAGAACAGGAGCTTTCATACATCTCTGAGAGGTTCAAGGAAGAGGAAGAGGAAAACGGAAGACCCCACCCCCCCTACAAGGGGAGATTAGTGGTAAACAGATGTCGTTGGGGGTGTCCCTCTCTTAATGGGACCTAGTCAATCATATTTGACAGACTAAATGTACGGGAGGAGGACAACAGGACGGAAGAACAGGATATGGAGAAGTCCAGGCACCTGTCTGGCAAACAGGATGCCATCGTGGACTTGGTCAGGTCACGAGTGCAGTGAGAGACTCAACAAATTCACAAATTCAGACACTTCAGTCCAGATTGTTTACTGTATTGTATTAGGTTGATCTCAGTGCTGTAGTGGTAAAGTTAGAGGTGGGTAAACTCTGAATTTTGTGATCATACAGACCTCGACGCGATGCGAAGCAACGCGATGCGAAGCACCGCAACACAAAGCGTCGTGACTCTGTAAGGCTGTCCTGGCTATATTGCATTATGTTATCAGTAAAAGTCATATACAATCAATGAAAATAAATAAATGGGTTAGTAGTTTGTAGTTTATTAAATTTAAGAAAACCAAAAAGAAAAGTATGTCAACACAACAACACAATTGCAGATTAAGAACTATCTACATACGGAGTCTCCTTTCTTGTCCTGTGTTTCTTGTCCTTTCACCGTGCACGACCAGCGAACACAGAGCGCGCGACTACTTCCTGATCCTGATTGGTGTCGCTGCTGCAGCCGCAAGGCACTGATAGGATGCTCACAGACCGTAATACAGCGCAGATGAACATGATTCAGACTACGGCGTTTATATGTTCAACAATAGGAAACGTAGTCTTAGCTGTTTTAATTACACCAAGTTTATTTCGGATTATTCCAACGGAAGAATACAAGGCGCAGGGAACTTTGAGGTGCGTAAACGCTATTTCCAAAATTCTAGAGGTGCGTAAACGGCGTTTACGTGCGTTTACCCTCCACTACAGCCCTGGTTGATCTAGATGTACCAAACAAACTGGCAACTGAGTGCATGTGTGTCCGTGTGTGTGTGTGTGTGTGTGTGTGCGCGCCATATGCTGTGTTAAACAGAGAATCAAAAGTCAAAAAGCTAAGGATGTTTCCTGAGACAGGCCTGGCTGTGCTGCAAATGATGGACTGTGGATGTGTTGTGATCAGTCGCTGTGGAGCTGGAAATCTGTGTTAATGCAACATCTCCAGGCGGACAGGCCAGCCTTCTAGTACCTGATAGAGCTGATGATATTTCTGATGTTGTAATTAGTTGAGACGGGTACCTTATGTCACAGAAAATTTGAGAAGCACAATTAATCCGGTTGAATAAAAGGGCCGGTGTGAACATGTAAGTTACACAATTAATCTCCATCAGTATCCTCCTGGACGCACACAACCGCTCCAAGCAACTCGGATTAATCCGGTAGCACCTTTTTTTTGTGAAAACACACACACACACACACACACACACACACACGTTTCATCTCCTGCAGAATTATTTCACACCCTAATTGTTTTCTTTTACTCCCGCTTTCTTTTTCTTGCATCACTTCTTTTCTCAATTCCTGTCACTCAGTCACTCACGGTGTGAAACATCAACTGTCTTCCTCAATTTCCAAACTGACAAATAACTAATTATTCTACCAGAACCTCATCTATCGCTCTCGCTTTACCTCACACACACGCATACAAATAAACACAACTTGGTTGTTGTCCCTGTGTGCTCATGCATATTCATGTGAAGCCCTGCGGCTGATTGTGCCCGTTTATGGAATTCCCAAAACTTTCTTCCTCTCAGTCTCACTTGAGAAGTAATGCAACAAAGATAAAAACATATGCACACACACACACACATGCATTGAAAGTTCCCCTCATCCCTTGTGAGTGATTATACTTTGATATTAAGCTTTAAAACTTAAGTCCCAAAAATAAATCTTGGGCAGTTTACTTTAAGAACAATCTCCAAAATCAAACCAATTATCTCACATCCTAACGTGGAAAATGTCATTCATGTATTACTCTTTTCAAGACGTGATTACTGTAACTCTCTTCACTCTGGAGTCAACCAACATTCCCACTTTTGCCTGCAACTGGTTTAGAACTCAACAGATTCTCTCTCTTTTAAAAAAGACAACTGTAAGGAGCTGAGGGGCAGAGTGGTCGAGGGGAGATATATTGGGAAGGCGGGCCACCTAAATTGAGCGTCAGAAATTGAACTCATCAAGATCAGGTGTGCCAGGAGACACACCTGGACCTCATGTCGTCAAGGGGCTATATAAGGAAGATGAAAGGAGTAGTGGGAGAAAAGACAGTTTGGGGAGAAGACCTTGGTAAACCGGATAGCAGCCCTGGGCACTAAATTGTGATTAGGTTTTGCTGGCTGCTGGAAATTACCGGAGTGATTAATTTTGTTTATTTGATTGGTTGATTAAAATGTCTCCGAAGACACCCTCTGCCTCATGACTGCTGCGCTGCCATTTATTCACTATCTTCCGTGCCATCCTGTTGCACAACAAACTTGGCTTCACTTCCCTGGTTTCACTGGTTTTAGAATTCAATTTAATATTTTACTTTTGAAGCACAAGAGGAAGGAAATGTTGACCCGCTCTAACCAGGCTGGCTGCCCTGGATTCTCCGCTTCCAGCTGCTTCAAGGTCAAAGCTGACAACTGAAGTCGCGCGTTTAAGGGCTCGATCAGGAAATTAAGCACCTTTTCTTATTTACTTCAGTTTCCACTGGGATTCCTGTTTTACTTTGACAATCGTGTCTCTTAAGTTTCTTGACATGTCTTTCTAGTGCGCTTATTGCAGCCGCCTTACTTACCTGTGTCTTGTAGATTCACCCTCCCTGTGTGCGTTAAGTGGCGGCTCTGTTAGTTAATGCCGGTTTGTCTTGTACCATTCGCCAAGCAAACACGCACTTCTTCCATGCAAAGTTAAATTCCGCCCACGGGTCAAGGAAATGTGATGTTAAAAAACATAACCAGCGAAAGCATGAAGACGTTAAAAAAAAAGAAGTGACACAAGTGTCATAAAATGTATACATTTAAAACATATGCAACCTGATTCATTCATCTGTTCATGATAAAAAATAAACAAAAACACTAACCAACTATGACCTTTCATTTTATGAGGAAGGAGCTTGAAACACTCAATTATAAATCATATATACACACACATATATTTGACTGTCTGGGTGACGTGACATGTGGCAGCAAAGTGCTGTCCCACTCATGTTTACACAATTTAAAGCCCTCAGACTCACACTCGAACACTTACCAGGTGACGTCACTTAAGTCCCTGAGGGTTCAGGGGTGAGCATGGAGATTGGGATTGGGCTTAAATCTGTCTCTGCCTGACCCGGTTTGTACATTTGCCTTCCACCAATTTTGTGGAGTGAACCTTGCTTGTCCTCAACTACGCATAAAGAATAAAACCCATCTCTCGGTTTCCTGAGTAGTGAGTCGACCGGTCGCTGTTCTTATTAAGACCATTGGGCTTCTGCTGTTACGGCTGTTTGCTTTGGAACGACTTGATGGAGGAGATACCACTGACATAATCAGTAATGTCTCAGGAATCTCTTCTTAGAACACATGTTTACAGGCTGGCTTTCATGTGACTTCATCTCTTTACTTATTTATTGCTTGGTTTATTTTAATCATATTGAACTCTTTCGCTAAGCAACAAAAGAAAATGAGATGCTGTAGTATGCAATTTAGCATGAAAGAAAAGGTTTGTTTTTTTCATTTCTCTAGTAATAGCGCCTTATCTCTATGACCTCAGTTTCTCAATGCTCTGCCTTCCTCATCATCTCCCCCTCTTGTTGTTTTCGACGGCTCACCTGAGGATAATCCTTTAAATGACTCCCACATTTCATTTTGGGTCACTTCTCCTGGGAGGGGAAACACAGGAACCACCTCTATGATATGACTCAGCCTCCGCACGAGCTCATGACAGTCTACCACTCCGTTGTTGAAGTTGTGCATTCATTTATGACTCCGGATAGCACACAGCGCAGGTACTGCTACATGCATTCATGCAGGGAAAGTGTGCAACACGCTTTATCACCTCTTTTAGGGCGATTGTCTGTCTTTATTGTTTTCTGCAACAATAAAAAAACTGTTTTGTCACTTCTTCCACGACTAAACTGAATGCAATTTGATTGCAGGTGCAACCGGACATTATTTCGCTAAATGGGACATGACCTGTCTCACTATCACTTTCTTTATCTCTCATGAGCGCGTACCAACCTTGACTGCTTGCGGTGAGTCATTACGCTCAGGTTGGGTGGTCCGCTGTCAAGACTTTGTTTTTAAAAAGGTTTGCCAGGGAAAAACAGCCATCACGTACGCATCCGCTAGCACACACACACTCACACAAAGTCAAACAGTCTGTCGTGACAGAGATAATGAGATTGAATTGAATCGTAAATGGGCACACACTGAGGGATGTAGTAGAAAGTAGAGAAAACTGGATAGAATTGTGCTTGATAGATAGATATTCAGCCTGCAAAAGTGGATTTACTCTTCTTTGGCCCCCAATTCTCATCCAATCTTCCAGCACTACACATCCCTCATCTCCTCATTCGCTCTGTCGCTCTCCATTTCCCTCCCAATCTTCTTTGTACTCATTCGACGCCAACCAGTGTTCCATCACGTGCACACACACGGCGAAGGAAAGTAGAATTCCTATCTGCGTTGACCTGAATTACAGCTGATTAACTGTCCGATAAACAGATTAACTTCCACCAAAAAACGAAATTGGTTAGTTAGATTTAGTCTAAGTATCCTATTTCCAACTTGTGAATCTTACTTCAGAAAACAATAATATTAAAATTATAGAAAGTGAGCCTGCTTTGCTGACAATGTTGCAGAAACAATAGGCCATGCAGGTACAGTCACAAACTAGGTCATCAAACATGCATATGCTTCATCAGCGACGGTAGTGGTGGTGCCGTATCCCACTGTTTCATTTTATTATTTATAAGTCCTTTCCAAAAATTCTAGAAGGGAATGTTTTGTGAACCAGACGCAGCATAATGTCTACGCATGCTGTGCGCCTATGACACCTTGATGATTGAAAATGAAAGAATAAATGACAATCCTGCAGGAATTCCTCAAAAATCAAAAAAAGTTTGTTTTGTTTGTTCAATCAATCATAAAAAAACACTTGAAAACAAGGAAAAGGCTTGCCAATGAGCATCAAGGATTCATTAAAATATTACATTTATTATGTAATACATACTGTGTTCCGATGTCAACACCTAACCTGCATAGTTATGTTCGTTAGTCTGTTCTGTACAGTTGTGTCTGGGGAGATTATGCAAGCATTTTCTTTGAATATATGATGATACTCCAAGCCGCTCATATTAATCTATGAGTCATATTGTCTATTTCTGTCCCAACAGTGTCTGTTTGTAGTTGGGAAAGGTTCCACTTTGGAATATTTTGCTCATTTTCTATGGTCTTCTTAGAAAGCATCTCATTGATCTTCATATTATAAGATAAACAAGAGTACACTGCATCAATATCAACTCATTATAATATACATATTTTGAGAAGAGAAATAAGGGATTTACATTCTTAACATGCACAGGAAAGCAGACTGCTTCCGCTATACTGCCGAATCCGCCAACTCCTGTAGATTGTCCCTTGTACGCACATACGGTTTGGACTGCTCACCACGGTCTCACAAACAGTTCTTCTCAGTTTTGAAACTAGGCAAGCTAAAGTTCATGAGATCTTTTGTATCCCAGGGTTGGAATTACCTGTTCAAAAATATGCATATGCATTTTATTTTGGGAAAAATATTTTGAATATTTAATTGAGAAACAAAGATAAAGATACATAACGATGAACAGTGATAGTAGCAAGGAGCATGTTAATGTGTGAGAGAAGAAGGAAGTGAGATAATCAAAGGTTTGAGGTAGAGGGGTTAAAAAAGGTACAAACACAAGAGGCAGCATAGGACAAGGTGCATGAAAGAGAAACAAGGTGCGGAAGATGACAGTTATAAGGACAAGATCCATTTAAAAAGACCAGGAAGAAACAAAAGGCATCATTAATCCGATACATTTGGGATACTAGTACGAAGAGTAACGAGAGAAGCTGATTTCAATCATTTATTGTGATGAAAATGCTGAAGGATGTTGGAGATCAATGGTGCAATGTGCTTGAGCAAGTAGGAGAAATGAAAGTCTGAGCACATGGTTGTGTGTGTAATTATATATATATAATTTTCAGAGGAGAATGAGGGGATAATAAGTACAAACAGTTTTTTGGGGCAAAGGTTGGTTTAGTTGGAGATGTTTGTGGGAAGAAACAAAAGATGACTCAACGGGGGCAATTACAGCCGGGCAAAAGTGTAGATGTTCTCTTCTTTGCTTCTTAAAATGTGTCCTCAATTCTTAACGGTCATCTGTTGGAAAATGTTTTGTTGTGAGGCCCTGCGTGGGCCATAGAGCGCCTGCACAAATGCTGGAGAGGTACAGGTGACATCCAGAAGAGAGGAGCGGGAAGCTGCTCCGCCCATCGGAGTTTGTTCATTTTTTACCTCTCTCTTAGTTAATTAGTGAGCTATCCAGAGTTCAAAATCATAAACAGCATGCGCGTATGTAGGACAGTCTGCTGCTCTGTCAGTCAATTTGTCCATATTTTTGTCCGTTTGGCTCATGCAGGACTGCAACAAAGTGAATAGAGCACCACTGTAATCCACACATCTACTGGTAATTTGCTCGGGCTAAAATGGCCATTTACTTTAGCATTCAGGGAGATTGGGTTTCTAGCCTCGTATTCAAGTGTGCAAGAGCTGGAAGGGTGCTTGGGATGGAAAAGCAATTACTAGCTATCATGACTATAGTAAGTTTAATACTGACAGGGATCCCCAAGCCCGATTCAGTTTCTCCACATATTGATTTAAAGCAACGATCGGTGCAGAGCTCTTTCGCCCCCCCTCCCCCATCCATGATACAGAGATTAGGGATATAACGCTTCACAAAAAAAATGATGTGGTGAGGATTTACTATCAGAAACATGCTGTGATGCATTTCAAAAACAAGAACACTATTTAGTAAGCGCAATGACTCACCAACATTAAGTTCAGGACCCGTATTTCAAGTCCTTATATTACAGATTGCAACCAAGTCAGACAAACTTCCAGCTACTGTGGGAACTAGAAGGTGTTATAGGATTTAGTTTTTGACAAAAAATGTGTTTATTATTTGAAATACTGCATGAGTCTTCACATTAAAGATGGCTATGTTCAATCAAGGTGACAGACAAACACCAGTCATTTATTTTATCGATTAACCATTTGCTTCTGCTTGTTAGGCTGACATGACAACACAGTTTCTCCTGGTCAAGTCTTTGATCAGCAGAAAGTAGCGTGTGTGGAACAAGATAACAGGGTTATCATGACATAAAGCATGCTGCCACTATGAGCGGTTGAATAAAAATGGAGGCTTTTTCTAGATTCCATCATCAAAATTCATGTGAAATCTATTGGGATTTCTATGTGAAATAATATTCCTAATAATTGCAAATTTACCAAAATAAATATTCTGATCAAATTAAATTCCACCGTGCAGCACGTCGTAAGATCAATCAAATTCAAGCATGTTTATTACACATGTTTTTAATATAATGTAGAATACATGTTCTTTGAAATAATTGAAACCATATAAGATCCGCAATGCGTGACAATTGACAACTGTTTGACAGTATGAAATTAAAAAAGTATGATGGGCTGAGACTATGATATGGCGAATGGGATCCAATTTGACGCTGTGCCATTTTCAAAAGAAAAATAAAAGTAAAAAAAAAACATTTCACAGCATCAAACTGTGCAGCTCCACAAGTATCTTTTTTGGACGTGTCAGGGACGAGTGTGGTCAGTTTTCTGCCGATTTTGGGTGCACAAAAAGACGTAGCTTTATTTATAACAGTGCAGTAGGCTTCGGTAAAGCTCATAGTTTGTATTTCAAACTGACCTTTAAAGTCAGTTGCTTTGTCTAATTATTGACATTGGAGTGAGGGGTAGGCATCCCCTTTTTATGCTAAATAAAAAGGTGTACATTTACTATATATATATATAAAAATTTATTTGTATTTTTTTTGTTGCTTTTAGATTGTTGTAAGTGGTCTTGAACCGTTTACTCTTGCCTATGAATGCAGCACAATACATTGATTGGGCTAAGCTGACCCTCGGTTGCAAAGTGTTTGGAATTGCTGCAAAACATCTATTACACAGTTGGGTGTTTCAGCCAAGCCGAATAATACAAAACACCTTCTAGACGGGTCAATAGTTTCCATAATGCATGGCTTTCCAACTACTATTGATTGTAATACCAACTCTTAACTAGAAACCTATTTAAAATATTTAATATTTTTAGAGAAATGTCATTTGTACAAAATTAATACACATGCACCAGCTACTGCACATCTGCTGATTCACATCTATGAGGAAACCATAGAAAGTAAGCGTGGACCAACACTATAGTGTCCTCTTCGTTAGAAGAACTATTGCATTTAGTTATACACAACAGTTTCATTCCATTCAGTCGGGGTAGAACGTACATGCATCATGTCCCTTTCATGACTGTCAGGAGCGATTAAAGTGAAAAAAATGTTTGCTTCGTTATGTATCATGAAATAGTTTGCGTACATGACACAACAGACACACAACCACCCACCCAAACATAGTCCTCAATACCTCACAGCCTGTAGATTTACAAATATGCGATTTACAGTAAGTGCACACAAAATTCAACACGTCACACTGTAAGCGCTGCAAATGCATCCGGTCTTGTCTGTCACTTGAAGCAGTTAATCTCTTCAGTGCGTTTGAGCAGAAAGTCTTTGTACTTCACTTTGCTTCAACACTCACTGGAGACATCAGAACCAGCATTCCACAGCTTGGGTCTTTGGATCTTCCCTGTTGACATTGTTTTCTTCTTAAATTCCACGCTGTTGTTGTTATTGAGTCTGTCTGTAACCGTAAAAAAGGTACAGTGTGTAATTAAAAATAATAAAAACATGTGGAAATGAAATGGTTCGATGTCAAACTAGTCAAGCAATTCCTTTGTCAGCATTCGTACATGTAATTACAATGGTCTCATTTCTACAGTTCTACATACTGATGCCTTTTTCAGGCCAGCTTTTCAATCACGCCTGCCGGAACAAATGTCGTCCCTGGAATGCCAATGTCAGGAGGGAGCGAATCTCACAACTCCGACACACATGGCCGGACTAGTCTCCTGTTTAGCCTCACCGGCACCATGCGTGAAGTACATTTTTGGTAGACACGTTTGGTTTTTAATCGAAACTCATTGATAAAAACGGATTGGACAAAATAGAACAACCTCAAAATATCGCAAACACAGCATCACCGGCTGCAGTAAATCAGCACCTCTCTTGAACAAAGCTGAATATCGTAGCCTTTATAGAGCAAATAGTTATTGCGGGCCTGAATTCATTAACTGCCAGTGTATAATTAGTGTGGTGGAATTGCTGATTCGGTCTGGATGGGAAAGAACCTGGCTGTGATGGAGTACTTTGCTGTTTACTGGTCCCATTCCAGTTCTTCAAAGTCCCTTATGGGCCCTTAAAGGATGGGACTATCTTGCCAATCCAATACCTACTTTAACAAGTTATCTAGATAGTTTCGAAGTAGTTTTCCCAATGGGCAATTGAATAGTTGGCTTTGTTTATGTGATGAGTGACCAGAGAAAACAAGGCAAAAGGCAGTCAAATGCTGGCCGTCAAAGCCAATTTGGTAATATACCCATTTCAATTATTCATCTAAAACAATTTAAATCGCAATGCAACCTCTGGAGACCTTTGAGAAGAAAGGAATGCTCAAACTGACTAAGTTAACAGTTCTGCATCATCATTTTTAGCTACTGCTGCCAAGGCTTCTGGCAGACACTATCTGTGTTTATGGCTCTCTCAGCATATCCTCTATATCTCATTCAAACATAAAGAAACTGCCAAGGCCCAGAGCTACACATAGAGGTCAGCCAGTGGAGGTTTTATTTTGTATCTGAGCATCACAGGTATAAATAAGTGGCAGCACAGAAGTCAGAGGCAAATGGTTTGCAAGTAATAGTTTATAATAAAACCAACGTGAACAAAAACAACACGTAATCAAGCTCATTTCCAGCGTGCGTTAGCCAAAATAAATTAAGAATTTCAGAATTGAACTGCCTTCTGTTTACACTGCTCCTCTCTCAACATGTCTCTCCTGTGACGTCGTTCCTGCTCGTCCTTTTGTACCCATTCCTTGATGAGGAGATGAGGTCCAGGTGTGTCTCCTGGCACAGCTGATCACACTTCCCCTGATGGATTGGGTGGAAGCCGGCTGGCTGGAACGTAAACTCCCGCCACTATTCCGCCCTTCAGCCCCTCACGGACTTTCATTCCCTTGGTCACAAAATTTAATTAAAGAGCAAACAAGAAACTGAAATGGTCAAAGAAAAAAAATAGTATCCCCAAAAAAGTAAAAAATACGGCTGTTAATGTTAATATGCGGTATTCTATAAAACACTCTTTAAAACCTAAAACAAATAATCCCAAATAAATATCATAATCAGCAAAGAAATTCTGATTTTTTACTCATTGCATATGAAACATTAATCTAACTATAAAGTCTGATTCATTTCATCATTGTAGCACTCCAAGAACGGCTTGATATGTAGCCGCATCTCAGTGAGCAAGCAGAGTAATCTGGCAAACCCAAGTGGGGCGATGCAGGCAACTCTGCTCTAAACAGTGCAAAATCACAGTGAGCCACAGATGAAGGATTATTAATAATGTATCAAGTTCTTCGCTACAAAATGTTATGCAGACGCACTTGAAAAGAGTTTAATCTTTCGTGTATGCACTGTGAGTTTCACATGGTTGCATTTATTTGGTCTACATCTATCCAGCAGTCAGGGTTTACATCTCGTCAGTGTAGCCGGTGTATATCGGTCAAACTGACAAAAGCTGGACGGAAACCAAAGCTAATGTTGTCATGGAGATGTCAGGGAGATGACCCAGTTTTTTTTCAAAGCCGGGATGCAGGGGAAAACGTGTCAGGGAGGGACTGTTTTAGGAAAGATACGAAAAGCAATGTCACTTCCTTACATTGTCTTATTACAACAATACTCCGATCACTGTGTGTTATGTTTCCTTGAAAAGAAGTACAAAAACAAGTTACTATTTCTCTGTACGATTGCACTGCACCCCAAAAATGGCTCCTGATTCATCTGGATTTAGGCCAGTAATCCATTTGTACAGAGACCACCCGAGTGCTTCCTGACTACAGCTTATGGGCTGTATCGGGACCAGTTCACAACATCCCTTTTACTGAAGCGTCCCATGATATTAACATTGATGCAATATCCCTGAGTGGAAAGAGGCAATATACTACATATATATTAAGGATGATATTTTTAGTATAAAGATGAACACTTGTTGTTTTTTCACAGCTTAGGAGTCATCAAAACTGTCAACTTTTGGTTATGACGTTGTGTCTGTTGGCAGCTTGGCCATTTAAACTGGATGCAGAAGATTTGAACTGAACTGAAGCGTATTTTGAATCTTGAAGTCCACAGCCAGTTAGGGTTTCCGGCTTCTTCTTGCCTTGACATTCTTTCTAAGATGCGGAACTCTGGGGAAAGACATTCAATGCTAATAAAATTGAATGAAAGAAGAAAGACGGGAGACAAATGAAGTCAAAATAGTAGCTCTCGTGAATTTCAATATCAGCTCCCGCGAGGCTCCGACGCGTTTCCTCCCTCTTCCCACATGTTTCTCCCCCGATTTTCTCATTTCCCTCTGCTTTGTTTTCATAGACAAGATATGAAGCAGTTGGTATTTCCCCTTATAAAGAAAAATTTGGAGCCATTAGCATCTATCTCCCGTACCGCATGTGGGCATGTGTTTTATTTTTGGGTTGGTAACCTCCATCCTACGACTAGACCTCCATGCCTCATTCCCTCCCTTAAATTTCGATGTTAATTTACCCCACAAACTTGTTAAAGCAGAAAGTGATGTCCCACTCTCTCTCTCTCTCTCTCTCTCTCTCTCTCTCTCTCTCTCTCTCTCTCTCTCTCTCTCTCTCTCTCTCTCTCTCTCTCTCTCAGCTGACGTGTTGTGGGTATTTTTGCTCCTATAATTTGAGGCTTTACAGCAGGCAGAGAGAGTGAGACAGTGGACGGGACGGTAGGCCTGGACAGTATACGTGTGCTTCTGTGTTTCAGACTGACAAAAAGAGACAGACAGGGTGAAAGAGAGCACGGGAATGTGCCAAGACACACAGGCTTTTGGTGGGGACACCATCTGGCTATGCGCTCAAAAACTCATCAAGCATGACTGCTGGAAAATCAACAAAACATGCATGCAAGGTGCACACACACACACCAAATCAAATACACACAAGTGCAATAATCAGTGGTAATGGTGCTATGGGTTCAATTATCTGCACATTGACACACATTGATGCATCAAGTTCGGCCGGTCTTGAGAAAGCTGCACGTAGCAGCACTGCAGTTAAGCATTTGGCAGCTCACTGGCTATTCAAACTAGGATGCAGAGTGGGCCTTTGCCATGCTATGTAACGCATTCACACTTGGCAAAGTGTTTTCTAGGTTTGTGTTGTTATACTCAAAAAGGTTGTAACTTTAACAGACCACTGGGATCTGCTTTTGAATTTCTCTGAGTTTCAAGCTCATTATAGTCAAAAGATGACACTGTGAAGCTGTCCTTAATGTTCTTATGATGGGATGACACTGAAATTCTTCATCTCAACCTCATATTATGTTTGTGTCAAAGAAAGAGATATTTTTATCTTATTTTGTCCTGATCTTTATTTGCACTATTGTTATCTATCGCTTAGACGTGACCACACTAAACACAAGCAGCACCACGCACTTCGCCGGAAGTTACTATTATTACTATTAACTATTTCTGCGCTCCAGTATTCACTAATCCAATGAGATCTGCTCCTACATATGAATTTATAATACTCGGATCAATATTAAAAAGAAGCACATGGGGATGTAACTTAATTTCCACTGACAATGGTCAGTTTCTTTGGTTCCATGGCCCGGAAAACAAATCTTTAGTGCTGTTAAAAATGAGAGCATTGCCCAAATTGAACACAAACATTAATAGATCTTTTCAAAGAATCTTTTCAGTTATTTTCCCCCAAGTCAAAGTTTTCCCCAGCCGCTGCTTCTTAAGGCCTAGTCCAGTTTACATTCTTACTACAGAAACACAGAGAACCACGGAAGGAAACTTTTGAACCAAACACAAATGTAGATGCCTATTTTTCACACAATTCCCTCCAGAGCAGTGATGTCAAACTAATTTCTGCTAAGGGGCCGCACACTGCCTGCTTTGATCTCAAGTGGGCCAGTCCAGTAAAGTCATAGCACAATAACGCATGCATAATGCTAATGTTCTTTCTACAATAAACATAGGAACATTAAATGTTAGAAAATCAATCCAAAGACTTATTTGAATGCTCTATGCCGGCAAAGTGACCCAAAAGAGACAATCTGGCACAGTTAGTTTCCTTATGCTCCACTTACAACAGCTCCCAGTAAAACATTAACTTCTTTTTCCATAACTATAACATTTATTTGGTACTTATTGGCAACAAGTCTCGCACTATTTCAGGTTACATGTTGGATTTTTTCAAACCCCCCTCTGATGGTTTACAGTAAAAGTAGGTCATCTTCATCTTGGTCAAGGCTGACTTAAATGAGTAAGTAGCCAATATTACGTTATTATTACCAAATACATCATTTATATATTTATTGATTGATGTTATCAACGTCTTCGCTTTCCTCATATTCTGACAACGAGACCTCGAGTGGGACATTCACAAGAATGGGGCTGAAATCTAATGTGTCGGTGAGTAAGCTATGGATCGCTGACTGGCACTACCAAGTTTTCCGTTACCCGTCGATGACCCGACGATGGCAGCCGATATATCAGCACTGCCTTGGCGATCGATCACAATCGACACACTGGGCACCCCTGCACCAGATGCTTCGTTGTGCTAATTTGCCGATACTGCTGGAAAAAAAATGTACTGCATCACAGGTAGTAAAAGATACTCATTTGCATGTTATTTACAAATGAATGAGGAGGAGGCTCGGTGCCGGGGGATTCCGATCCTGATTTTGGTACATTCTGCTGTAAACCAATCTGACATCGGAACGCACCCATTCTGATATTGGCCCACACCACCTGCCACTATTTGATCTTGGCGTCATTCAACTAAAAGTTAAAAAAAAGAAGAAATAGGATCTAAAAGGGAAAAAAGACCTAAAACTCATTAGTTACAAACCCTGGGTTAGGTTTTTTCACTCAAGATTTGAAACAGAAAAATTAACATTTGAACCAGGAAAAGGAAAAGATTTGAATGTGTAAATTTAAAATCTGGAAATTAAAAGATGTCTCAAATTAAAAAAAGGATGTAAGTGAAAAAGTGTTGCTTGCTCATATCAAACTAATGAAAACAGTTGGGGTTGACGCTTTTCCTTTAGTTACATAGTTATTAGGCTACAAAATTAATTCATCTAAGCAACGTACACGGTATGTACACTGAATTAAAAACATTTCTTTCAAGATACAGTGTAAAAGAAGCTATGTTTACACACTTTTCCGCACAATATCTTGGCTGAATCAATCTTTGTTTGCCAGCGTGGAATGCAATACAACTAAGACCAAGTCACAGCTCCGCGGCCGCGTATCTGGCTGTCACAAGCACACAGGCAGGGCAGAGACACACTGATATGAAAGCAGTCAGCCAAACAGGCCATCAGGTGGAGAGACTGGCAGGCAGCCGGGCGGGGATGTAAGTGGAACAGCAGAAAAGGCCAACCAGCGTTCAGACGTATTGACTCACAAGCAGTCAGGCAGACTGTCGGGTGGAGGGACGGAGGACTGATGGAGAGGGAGATATTTGACTGTGCTTCCCTTGTGGGCCACAGAGGACTTAGGCAGATGGCATGAGGTATGTCATTGAGTGGCAGCTAAAGGAGGAGGACCAAGGGTTAAAATGGACAGCAAACTTTTTCCTTTTCATTAAACTTTTTTTGGGCTAGAAGGTTGGTTAAGTAATTGCACCAGTCAAACTCTTGAATCTATTTTTGTAAAAGATCATTCATCACATTTGTATAGGTGGTGTATAGGACACAATTGTTTATGCTGGCATGGAATTACTACTAACTTCTCGTATCATTTAAATTTTTATCTCAATTTACGGTTTAATGTTGCTTAGCATTTTTTTGTTAAAAAGTGCTGGAATTTTTATTTTACTATTCAACATACTGGTACCTTAATGCAGTGTGTATATATATATATATATATATATATATATATATATATATATATAAGTGTAAGTCGCTTTGGATAAAAGCGTCTGCTAAATGACCTGTAATGTAATGTATTATTTCTATATAGATATATATAGTTATATATCGATATCGATATAGATATGTATATGCTTTTTCCATAACTCCATAACTCTAACATAACTCTAGTGCACTGTAGATGTTATATATAATAATCTGGAAATAGTCGTGTTGTAATTTGGTTATCACAAAGAAATTAAATACGAGTCAGCACTCCGATATCTTGTAGAATAAGTGGCTTTAAAACTTGCAGCAGGGTAAACTGTGTAAACTATGTACATAGAGGTTTTAGCAGTTTTAAACAAACAAATAGTTTCTTCAAAAAAAGTTTGCCCTGATCTTTTAAATATTGCCTTTGAACAATCCCCACACTAAGTGCTGTACCACTTAAGTGAATATGCTGTACGGGGGCATCTTCTGACTCTTTTCCTTTCAGGGGGGGGGGGGGTGGGGGGTTGTGGCTGAGCAGTGCTGACAGTCATTTCTCTCCCCGTTGGCCACAGAGCTGTTTGATGTCCGCGATGACGAAGTTGTCACCGATGTCTCTCAGTGATGGCCTCGAAAAGGTCAGCGGTGATGAAGTGGACTTTAATGGCCATTACGATGTCGAGACATATCAGTCAAACATTATGACTTGACAAATTTGTACTTTTACTGCCCTTTTTGTTATCAACATTAGGAACGCCTTCCACAACGACAGACATGCCCAGTAACAAGGATGAGTCATAAGCCACTGACAGATTTAGGGTTTGCACCACCGAACACGTAGTTTTTCTTATAATCATGAACAGAATATTTTTTTATAGGATTTTCTGTTTATTGCTGGTAGGGCATCTATGAACGACTGACTCCTCCCTCAGTGGGTTTATGTCATTATTACCCCTGTGATAGAAACGGTAACATATAGCACATTGTATTCCCACAAGTGATGTTGGTTTTAAGGCTATTTCATTTATACACACCTTTTCTCAATGTTAAATGTTTACAGTGCCACTAAAAATGCAATTTCTGACTGGTATTAGCCTCTAATCTGTGCCCGTACAATTATGTACTCTTTATTGTGACAAACTGTGGCCGATCCATGCTGAATGAAGAGGTTGTAGTGGCCTCACGTCAGTCTGTGTGCCACTATGTGACAGGTTTGAATGACGGTTTTTCATAAAAAAGAATGGCAGCTTTATGGTCCACCAGCTGCTCCCTCACCCCCATTACCTAAACCCCCCACATACAGCTTGTGTATGTGTGCGTGTGTGTATGCATGGTATGCTTGTGTGTCGTGGTATATGTGTTTGAGTTGTTTATATGTGCTTTATTTCCCTGAAGAGAGCTTCAAATAAAACACAAAAGTAAATAATTTGCATTGTACCACATGCTTGCAATGATCATATAACATATTTGCTCACAAATGCATTCATTCATTCATTTTTATGTTCGGTATGTGTTAGTATGTGTGTGTTTATTTCAATGTAGGACATGGTTTGGTTCTTATGCAATATCCCTGATTCTGAATTACCCACTTGGGAAATCAATTTAGAATATGAATAGAACAATCTCCATTCAGGTTACCACAACAGCGCATATCCATTCGTTGTAATTCATATTCAACCTGATGTTGAGATTCTCCTCAGATGGCCTCAATGGTTTAGCCTCTTTTTTTTACAGAATAAAATAAATAAAGTGGTGGAACAAAAGGGGTTATAAATGGATGAAATGTTTATTAATCTAATCCCAGAGCAGAATCATTTTAGAAATAATCTTTTTAAGCTAGTAGACTGTGCGTGGGTTCATTGTGGACCAGCAAGGGTTTTGATCAGCAATCATATAACCCCTATAGATTAATTTCACATACGTGGCCGCAGATTGAACCCAAAGCAAAGTTGGACCACTTTTTTTACCCGTAATAAATTCAAATGAATGACACAAAAGTCTGGTTTACTCTCATGAATGTTGGCTTCTCTCTGCCAACTGTTGATGGATATCCTTTGGAATGCAAAACAGGCGTATTGTTTCCACGTCACGTCATGTCACGTCATGTCTACGTCACTGTGCTGGAGAGCAAATATTAAAAGAAAGTATAAGGCAGAGATCTCACAACAGCCTAATATCACGGCTGCACTGTAAACTGCCGTATGGAACTATTTCAGGTTGTGCGGTTGCGAGCAGAGAACACAGTGGGGAGATTGCATCGTCCCACTGCAATCAGCCCCCTCCTTGAATCGTGATAATGTGCCTCGGTCGTGCTGGCTCTCTGCACAACACGGGCCTGTGTTGCCCGCTGGAGGCGAGGCAGGGGAAGGCACGCAAACAGAAGGAGAAGACGAGGCGCTCCGTATTTGCTAGTCACTTCGGCCACCCTCATCGTCCACAGACGGGGGGGAGTATTGGCACGGCGCACGTTGTATTACGCTGAAAAAAGGACCAGCTGAAGCATGTGGTGTAAGTGTGATGAGTATTATATACCAATAATAATTTTTTTAAAAGAGCATGTGGAGAAAGTCGCTTTGCGTCTTAACGGTCATCGACAGGTCCGACGGTCGCACCGACCGCCCGCACGCGTACACACACACACAGAAACACACACACACATACATACATACATACATACATACATACATACATACATACATACATACATACATACATACATACATACATACATATAAAAATATGTTTATGTCTTTTTTCCTCTTGACGCACGTCCACGCTCCGAAAGCCGGAGCGCTCCTCGCTTCACTCTCCTCCCTCTCCTCCTCCCCGACAGCATCCAGAACCACAGCGGAACCATCCCCATCACTCTTTTGCCTCTCCTCCTCCTCCTTTTTCTCTCTCACCACCAGACCTCTCTCCACTGCGTCTCTCACCCATTTGCTCCCCGCCCCCCTCCACCTACCCAGCTCGGTCCCTCTCACTCCTCTGACGCACGACAGGGAAGCGGACCCGAGAAAGCAAGGCACCCCCAAAAAAGAGAAGAAAAAAAAAAGAAAAGTAAAGGGAAGAAAGAAAAAAAGAAACCAGCAGCTGACCCAGGTGTCATTATGATCCACAGACTATTGGCACTCCGGCATAGGACAGAGACGCGGTCCTGAAACCAAGGGGAGGACACTCTCACCCGGCTACACTGCTGTTGAGTGCTCGCCCGGGGGGCGGCAACGGCGGCGGCGGCGGGGGAGGAGGAGGAGGAGGAGGGAGGAAGAGGGAGGAAGCGGACGGGCACAAGTCAAGGGCTTGCATTTGAAGTAATCTGTTTATTAAAAAAAAGGAGACTAGGAAGAAAGGTAGAGAGTCAAAGTCACCCGAGAGCCAGAGAGGGAAAGATTGCATTCCCATCACGTCTTCAATCCTCTCTTTTGCCACAGCCGCTGAGCGAGCGTGTGAGAAAGAGAGCGAGAGAGAGAGAGGGGGGGAGAGAAAGAGAAAGAGAGAGCGAGATCTAACAAGATTCACACTAGTGCTCTTTTCCCCCTTGATGCTGTCCAACTGCGCTACGGAACTAAGGTGAGTGCTTAAGCTGTGTGTGCCAGTGCATGAGCGAATCCAGGGGGGTGGGGGGGGGTCGGGGGGTCTTGCATGCAGATGTGTTGGTGTGCGTATAAGTGCGCCCGCATTGCCATGGACTCCACAAAGCGAGAGCCGGCGCTCTGCGTGCATCAAGGATAACGGATCGCGGGGATCCATTTGAGTGATCAAAAGCGGGTTTGTTCTCTATCCGCCTCGTTTCCCCTGCCAATGTCACGGCGAAAAGGCGCGATTGCATTATGCTTGGCATGTATGTCAAGCGAGCGCTGGCTGCCCCCACCCCCCACCCCGCTGCATTGACAGCAGTGATATTTTTGGGGTGAATTTCAGAGGACGAGTGCAAGCTCCCTGACCGGGTTGGACAAGCTGGAGCTTTACGGGTGTAATCGTTTTCGAGTAACTTAGTTTTATATACATTTAAGATTAATGGGAGACATTGAGCTTGCTACCTATGTGGGAAACGGCACTTTTATGTAAGTATATGTGACCAACAGATTGGTTTTTCATTCCTCTTTTCTCCTGAATGCCTATCTCTCCGTCTCCACTCTCTGATTCCTCCTGTTCCTCCTACGGCTCAGTCTACCCCCCCGTGTCCTCCTCTCTTCCTCGCAGCCCGGCATTGGATGGTGAGATGGGACGCACCGGGCAATAGAACACATCGCTGGAGGATATGTGAAGTTGAAATCCCGCTAAACTAAGTAGGTATATAGCACCTGATTTGATGCCCCCAGGGGAATATAACATGGAAACACTAATTGAATTGCTTTTAATGTCGTGTTTACTTTTTTTGACATCGCATCTGCGCTTTTTGATCTATATCATGGAAGCCGAATGATTAAATCCTGGAGGATTACGTACGCAGAGGGCAATACAAACAGGGATTTTCACAATGAGGAGATTGTGCCTAAGGAATCCTTTTTTTTCTCCTTGTCGCATTTTTACTGTTTTTTTGGGGATTACAATATATATTTTTTTCCCTCTTTTTTTCTTTTTTTTTTCGCCGTGTCGCTGGGTTTTTTGGTTTCAGCACCACGAACAGCGGCTCTGCTCGCATCGGGCGAATCTCCTCTGGATTGCCAGGTCCCTCGTTTGAATGGACAGGCACTGTGCGTGTTAGTGCGTGTAAAAACAAATCACAGCCTTCAGAAAATATATTCAGGGGCTAGGGGACTTTGTACGAGTGGGACTTTATCCCACTTCACACCATGGATATACCGAACGGAGTCTTCTATGACCCCGTCTTTATAGTATTACTATTATTATTATCGTTGGAACAATAATTATTCTTATAAAATGTCCTTATTATAATTTTCATTCTTCCTGTATAATAATAATACTAATAGATTTTATTTATAACAAACTCTTCAACAACAGATCTCAGAGTCGCATTTCATTATTTATTTCTAGGCCAGATAGTCATTTCCAGCCTAATGAGCCATACTTAAAGGCATCACCACCAGAATAAGTTGACTTGATGCCCCTCATCCCCCATCCACCCACCACCCCTCCCCAAATGGAGAATTTAGCCCAAGAATGCGGTGTGGGAGAATATCCTTTGCATTTTCTGCAGGTTGTACTAGAAGCGGTTCTATAAATTCATAAAAGAGGTTTCACCTCTTTTAAGAATGCATAGAACATGGCACCCAATAAAGATCTCAATGGTGCCCACAGTTTGCAGACTTGTCTTCTAATCTACTTAGAATTGACTAAAACATAATGATGCATGCAAACACAACTGTTGATGGACAGTGTCTTTCTACAGAATTTGTATATTGTGGTAGGCCAACATTAAAAATTTAAATTTTCAAAAGACTTTCTATAGGTTCCTCGAAAGAGTTATTATATCACATTATACCAACATACATTTACAGGCTTTTTTAATTCTGAGCAAACTGCACCAATTAACTTGATAAGTAACCGGCATCATGTGTCATGTGAATCTTTAATAAAGCACACATGTGTATGGTCATCATTAGGTTCCTGAGCTTTGGTATAAATAAGTTTGTATAAGTTTATTGTATTGCATATATCCTAATAATATAGAAAATACTCTGGCCAGCTAAACCATTTGTCATCATGAATCCATAAAAAGCCATTTATAGAGATCACAAGGCCTTAATATTATTAATAATAACAATAAAGTGATAATCAATAATAATAATACTTTATAAATTTGATATGCTTGATCATTAGAATTGGACAGAGTAAATAGATACTAGAGCCATTGATCCCATTATTTGTATTGCTGGTGCTGCTTTTTTGTTGTTGGTTTTAGTTGAAATTTTGGTGCGCCTTCCATGCGCTTAAGGTTGCCTTGTGCATCATTATCAAATTCCGACGGCAAACGACAGAAATTGAAGACCTGGGAGCGAGAGAGGGAGCTTTTGTTGCCTAAAATGCAAATCAGCGCAGTCTCAATCTCACAGACACTAGTGGGGGGGTGGCGAAACACATGCCCCACAGCGAGGTAAAAGGCTACAAAGTGCCACAACTTTGTGTTGGCGTCTGGGGTGGCAAAACACATTGAGGGGATCGCAATGGCCACTCCCTTGAAACCGTGCATAAATGGACCTTTTTTGAGTATTTTTCGTTTTTTTAAGCATCTTTGAGACCCTATGTATACCATAGTGTTCTTGCCCCTTTTTTTCTGAATGAGATAATTTCTTTAAGCTATAGACTAGAACACATGAATATGTTTGGATGAATTCTAACGTGATTTATGTTCAGCAAGTCCCTTGGCAGCCTTCTTCTCGTCCTACTAATGGTCACCTGGCCGATACCTATTCCGTTCCTGTCCTGCGATATACTTTCATTTACCGAAAGACGGATCGAGTTCCCCATTATGTAATAAATAGAGCAGAGGGACAGTGTCTCCTCAGAGCTAACCTTATCCACCTGCCATTGCCCACGTTTATTCATGCTGATAAACATCTCTCAGGTGATTTATTGTGACCTTACCAGCATGTTCCCTCTATGATAAATTACAATTCCAAAAACATGCTGGCGTTAACTATCCGAATGTGGAGATTTGTTTACGTTGCTAGGTGTCATATTACCCCATAGTGCTGGGTTTTAGATATGGTCGAAATTACTAGATATTGACGCGTCAAAAGTGTAGTCTCCAATGTAATTCTATTATCCACTGGTATTCATTTCAAAGCTATATTCCATTCTATTTAAACTAATGCACCCTTACTCTCTCCTGCCTCTGCTTTTCTCTGTGTATTCCCTATCCCCATGACCTCCCTCCCTGCCACTCTCTCTTTCCACTGTACTCTGTTGCAGTGCTGTGAAGTGGCTCTGTCCCTGGAGCCGAGACTTCATCCCTTTGGTGTCAGCGAGGATGCTGTGGGTTACCTTGCTGAGCACCATAGCCTTAGGATGGACCACCCCGATCCCACTACTAGAGGACTCCGAGGAGATCGACGAGCCGTGCTTTGAGCCCTGCTACTGCGAGGTCAAGGAGGGCATCTTCCATGTCCACTGTGACAGCAAAGGATTTACAAATGTCAGCCAGATCTCCCAGATATGGAGCAGGCCGTTCAAACTCAACCTGCAGAGAAACACCATGAGGAAGCTGTACTTTAACAGCTTCCTCCATCTCAACAATGCCATATCCATTAACCTGGGTAATAACGCCTTGCAAGATATCCATGCGGGAGCGTTTAATGGCTTAGGAATACTCAAACGGCTGTTCCTACATGAAAACAAACTAGAGGTTTTCCGGAATGACACTTTTCTCGGGTTGGAGAGTTTAGAGTATCTCCAGGCGGACTACAACGTCATCAAACGGATTGAAAGTGGTGCATTCCGGCATCTTCACAAATTGAGAGTCCTCATACTAAATGACAATCTGATTCCCATGCTCCCAAATTATCTTTTCCGATCCGTATCACTAACACATCTGGACCTGAGAGGAAACAGACTAAAAACATTGCCGTATAAGGGCACGCTTGAGTACGTTGGAAGGAACCTAATGGAAATCCAGCTGGAGGAGAACCCCTGGAACTGTGTGTGTGAGATTGTCCAGTTAAAAACTTGGCTGGAGCGAATTCCTTACACAGCTTTGGTCGGTGAGATCACATGCGAGTACCCATTCCACTTACATGGGAAGGACTTACGGGAAATCAAGCGCAGTGAGCTCTGTCCGCTGCTCTCCGATGCAGAGATTGAGGCCAAGCTGGCAATTCCCCGGATCCCATTCAGCAATGAGAACACATGGCCTACTAAACCTTCCTCCATGCTCTCGTCTTTTCACAACACAGCCTCTTCTGTGGAATACAAGGAAAGAGTTGTCAAGCCCACCAAACGACCTCGGCCCACAAAGAACCCTCCAACCCCTCGTAGCAACTATCCAGGCATCAACCAGCCCCCTGTAGCGGGCTACCAAACAAGGCCTCCCATCCCAATAATTTGTCCATCCGGATGTACTTGCAACCTTCACATCAATGACTTGGGGCTAACAGTGAACTGTAAAGAGAAAGGCTTTCACAACATCTCCAAGCTCCTTCCACGGCCCCTCAATGCCAAGAAATTGTATCTTAGTGGGAACTTAATACAGACAATATACCGATCTGACTTCTGGAACTTCTCAAGTTTGGATTTACTGCATTTAGGGAATAATCGGATATCCTATGTCCAAGAAGGCGCCTTTATCAACCTGCCTAGTTTGAAAAGTCTATATCTGAATGGAAACGACATTGAGCGACTCACCCCTGGGATGTTTCGGGGGCTTCAGATGTTGAGGTTTCTTTACTTTGAGTACAATGTGATACGGGAGATACAACCCAACTCCTTCTCCCTAATGCCAAACCTCGAGCTGGTTTTCCTTAATGACAACCTGTTACGCTCCCTTCCCAATGGCGCATTTGCTGGCACCAATCTTGCACGCCTCAACCTCCGAAACAACTACTTTATTTCCATGCCTGTGCACGGTGTTCTGGAGCATCTGACCTCCATTGTCAAGATCGATCTTTATCAGAACCCCTGGGACTGCTCGTGTGAAATCACCCCCCTCAAGCAGTGGCTGGAAAAGCTGTCTTCTGTAATTGTGGTTGGAGACGTCATCTGCAAGACACCAGAATTCGCGTTTGGGAAGGACCTGCGTTCGCTTGAGGTTGAGGTCATCTGTCCTGAGCTCAAGTATTCTTCAAGCCCCTCCCCTCCCCTGCCTGGTAGGGACGACTTCACCACAAGGAGCTCTGAGTTGGGCGAAGCCGGTGGGAGAGGCGCTGTCCCACTGTCCGTCCTCATTCTCAGCCTACTCATCCTCTTCATCTCTGCCGTGTTTGTTGCTGCCGGGCTGTTCGCATTTGTTCTTCGTCGCAGGAAGAACCTTCCTTTCCGGAAACGTTCCGAGGTAGATCTGACGGGGATCCAAATGCAATGCAGGATTTTTGAGGACCCACCAAGGCAGAGCAGCGCCGGTAACACTGGCACACCTGAAAAAACGACCCCTAGTAGGCACACACACACTCACACTGGTCACACACATGCCCATGGTCACGTTTATGATTACATTCCCCACCCGGTGACGCAGATGTGCAACAACCCCATCTATAAGCCTAGAGAGGGGGAGATAGCAGAGGAAGACAGGGCGCAGTTCTCAGAGAAGAAAGATAGTGGCGACAGCAGCAATAGTAACTACAGGACATTATTAGAGAAGGAGAGAGAGTGGACCCTGGCCGTCTCCAACTCTCAACTCAACACCATTGTCACAGTCAACCACTCCACGGCTGACATGGCAGGATTTCATGAGAATGGAGGGCTCTGCCACACAGTAATTGACAGTCAGAGGCCCACACCAACAGTGGGCTTTGTAGACTGTTTGTATGGGACGGTACCCAAACTAAAGGACATGCATGTGGCGCATGCGCACCCACCAGGCATGCAGTACCCGGATTTGCAGCAGGACGCACGGCTGAAGGAGACGTTGCTTTTCACAGCGGGGAAGGGCTGCTACCCCGACCAGTCCCAAAGCGATTACCTCGAGTTAAGGGCCAAACTTCAAACCAAGCCTGATTACCTCGAAGTTTTGGAAAAATCTTACCGGTTTTAACATCTCTCTCACATGGAGAACAAAAACACAAAAATCAACACATTTACTTTGCCACCCGCCCAAAACAAATATCACCCCAAACCAACATAACAAAATACAAACTTGAAAGAACAGCATGTTATGAATTAAAAATATATCACAGTTACAACAAAATCCCCCCCCCCCCCTCCCCCAAAATCACTTGGGAGGAGAGGCCATTCTCAGATATTTCAATGAAGTGCCTTTTTTTCAGAGTAGCCAGCAATGTCAACAGCCGTTATTTTTATAACATATAAATATCTCTATATGCTTGAGAAAGAGCAGAAGAGGAACGAGAGGGGCACCGGGAAATAAAACATACATCACATCTGTCTCTATAACCCCTTTTCATGGAGTTAACATGATGCGCACCAAGCACGGGAGCTGGACGTCTCCCTGACTTTGGGGTTTCTTTCTGTACACTTTAACCCCTGACTAGGATGTACAAACACCCGGAGGCCATGCACATGAAGTTTGTAGGAAATAATCGAAAGAGAGAGAGAAAAAAAAAACATATATTAAAATGAACTGCAGTTTGCTGCATGCACTCGCTTCAGTGCAGGAAGCGGGGGGATTTACTCAGACTATCACATCACATCATGAACAGAGATACTGTAACACATTTACAGTTCAGTGTTCTATTTAATTTTTATATCTTATTAATATGGTTATTACAATTAATGAGGACTTCCGTCTATATCAGGGTGCTTCTCGTAAAAAAGAAAGGATGCGCCGAGGCACGGATGGTAAAACATTTGTGAATATTATTAAAAGACAACGCTCAAGGTTTTCTGGATATTTCCCCGCACTTTGTTGACGCCCTTTCCATTGCTTCTGGATTCCCCATCGTCACCCACTAACGGCTTTGTAGGAGGCACTTTTAATGTTTTCTCTCTCACAAAGATTTGAAGAAAAATGTGCATATATTTATTCTGTAATTTCAGTGAAGAATTTAATTGTAAAGGTAATGTTAAATCAATGTATAGTGATTATGCGTCTGGTATAGCCTTCTTAATAAAAACAAACTCTTCAATCACATGTTGAAAGGGTGGATGCCACGGGAACTTGTGTGTCGAGTGCCATTGGCGGGTTGTTTATTTGGTGTCTTGTCAATGGCTGGCCAACAATCAAGAGGTAATGCTGCTGGCGATGAGAGAATAGCTACTGGACCAATAGAGTGCTAGACAGGAATGTTGCAGAGGGAAATAACATTACAAGTGAGTACCACTACTTTTTATTTTCAAATTAGTACCATATTAATTTCTCTCATAGGAAAAGGGTCAACTAAAGCAGCAAAACATGTTTTTTGGTTTAGTTATCTCAGAAATATAATAATATTGTTCTGTTTGTAGGTAGTTAGTCCTATGACCCTTACCAAATGGATATCACAGTGTGTGCTACTTGTGTGCGCCGCTTTATAACTTGTCCCATAGGATATAATGAAGGCAAAAGAACGAGTCATGTGAATTTAGCTGGTTTTAAAGTTGATTATTTCACTGGATATACCAAATCAGTGCAGCGCGCTGCAATTTGAATTATCTTAACGGGTATTGCTGATGTTGGTAAATAACCAGTAATTGAAAAGGCGAATGAAAACATGATCGGGTGTCGCTCTTTGAATTTGCACATCTTATTTCTGATCCCTTCCATGGTAGCAATGTGGATATATTCCACAGGAGGGCGATAAAAAGGCTTTCAGTCATTGGGCATTTAGTACATTGGATGCAGTTATAATGTTTGCACAAAATGTTTATTTTAAGAGATTATTCATATGTCTTATTTAAGTATGATTTTTTTTTCTTCAAATATATTGATGTAAAAAAAAAAACTACAACTGGCATAAGAATTTTATCCATTTTCAGTTTCATCCGTTTAATGCTTTCTTTACCTTTCTTCTTTCTTTTTTATTTCAACCAATTGACATGAAAATGGCCAACTAAAACAGGCCACTGCATCAACAAAATGAAGCATTATCTTTAAAAAAAAAGATATCTTGAAAGGTTATGACAGTTAATTAACCCTCAACAGTCTCTTTCACGACAAATATTGATTGTTTAACTTTTTTGCTGTTATTTTTGGATGAGTCCAATTCATTTTTGGGACCAAATATTACACAAAAAAGGTTTGAGCAGCTGGAAGTAAATATGGTTTTGCAGTTCGCATCGTTATAGTGCTTTTGCTTTTTATCTTTCTGAAGTAAAATTTTTGTTTGAGAACAATATGATCTTGATGTCTATACATTTGTGACTATCTATGATAAAAGGGTGCATTTATGTTTTGTTTTGAAATGGGCATGACGTGCCATTTGCTTTGATTTCAATAGGTTTAGCAGTGATGATCCTCAGTTGCAAATGGGTCTTATAGTTTCTTCTTTGTGTCAACTTACGCTAAACGGAAGACATGTAGCAAACCACGTACTTCCATGTTAAATGGGAAGGCCCTTGACTAGTTTAGTGCAATCAACATCACCAAGGATCCAGTCTACAAGCTTGCATAGTATGAAACATTTTACCTTGTGTTTACCTTATTCATTGTTTAGTTTCTTTGACAATTATTGTTGTTAAAAATGACTGGAGATCATTGTCATATAAAGCCTTTGTGAGCATGGTAGCATTACGCCGAGCCTCCGTTTCCTTGTCGCAGAACGTTTCACAATGCTGTACCCTTATGTTCTGCTGATCCCGCCTCATTGCTCTGCTCTTTTGTTTATTTTCTCACCTAGGCACTTTCCAACACACGCACACAAACAAACTAACACACGTTCAGCTTTCCTTTCCCTGACCAAGAGGTTAGTCTATATGGTCAGAGCTTTAAGTGTGCACTCAATTTGAGTAAAAACAGTAACGCATTACTATGTTAAGCCCAAACTTCACCCTCACCCCTAACCCCCCAAATTAATGAATAAATAGTGAAAGTTTTGGGATGATTGATGTTTTTTTTGCTATCAGCCCATATCTTGCTAATCGTTTATCCTCCTGTCACCAACAAACCATTATCTTTCATAAATGAGTTCTGGGTTCTGTCCCATTATCCCATGCTGAGTGGTTTTATCCCAATAAATCCTCTTGTTATCCTGCACCAACATCTCCAAGTGATTTCACATGAGACAATGGCAACCAATAGGATTGAAGGTTGGCTAAATGTTTCTTTTTTGTGTGTGAGATGTAAACATTCACTGCTTGTTTGAATCTCGTTATTCAGTCAGTGGTATCAGAATGTTCAGTGGAGTTAACCTTTCCTTCAACATCTCTCTGGAGGTTTACACATTGGCAAGACTTCAGCGTGGCAAATGCAGCGTGTGGCCCTCTGTCCTCGGCTTTGTTCCTGTGTTCTGTCCACTTCTGTCTTCCTCTTTGTCCTCGTGCTGAGTTTGTGCTCTGATCTATTTCCTTTCAGTTTGCGTTTCCATTTCAGGGTTTTCTCTCCCTATTAGTTTAGGTTCTACCTTTTGAACAAGCTTCAAACACAGGTTTGTTAAAAAAATCTTGTCTTTCTAACGGTTATATGTATTTCCATTTTGAATCCTGTTTTTTAACTTCTGTGGAAACAAAATGTCTGCCGTGGCTCTTTTGCACACTCTTTATCTTTTGATGATTGCATTATTTGAATAGAACACACATACTTTAATGACCTTTGCCTTGGCTCAATCTACTTTTAGATGCATTCAGCAGTGGGGTGAATGCATCTAAAAGTATGCGGTGGGGTGAAAAGCTTTTTGTCTGCAGAGCAATGTGTTCAAATTAAAAGAATGCTTCTTCATGCACCTTCTTTAAGGCCTTTATCTAAAAGCCTTACTAGAACATAATGCAGAAATAATCCAGCAGCGCATGCCTATTAAAACAAAGATAATGACCCATAATTCTACATCAATTGGTTGATTTAAAGCTTAACCATGAAATAGCAGTTTCAAATGAGCTTGTTTTACAGATATGAAATACTTTAACCTCTTGTGGGTTCACTATGAGTAAATATAAGTTGCTTACATGTTTAAATGCTTTCTTTTTTTCGTGTAAGACATTGTTTCCCTTGTGGTTTCTGTTTTGCTTGTATGTGCCTGCGCTGCATAGTGGAAGACGGGTGCTGTCAGTTGCCAGGGAACCTCGGCCTGTCTATTTGTTTGTTTCCTTGTGTATGTTGTGCAATGTCAGAGAGAAGGAAAGCCAGCCGGACGTGTGTCAGTTGATTAGCACAGATATAATTTGAAATGGCAGCACGGCTTAAAGAGCAACGGGAATAAAACAGACGTAGAGAGGAGATAGTTTGAGATCCATATTGAAGGGAAGGAGACAAACAGACAAACAGCTTATGGAAGGGTGAGAGAACACAGAGTTGTCAGTAGAGGATTGTAAAGGATGTGCACTCAGAGAAAGTAGGAATGTCTTTGAGCTCTTTGAATTGAATTGATCCATAATTGTCCAATTAACCAAAGTGAGAGTCCAAACTAGAGAATGAGATTATGTTATGGAGGCACTGATTTAGCATTATATGAACATGCATTTGTGCAGTTGGTGTGTGATATGCTTTCTCTGTTTGAGAATCAGGAAATGATCTCCTGTGCTGAAAATCTGATCTGTCTCTGACCACGGTGCTGAAGTTGCAGTACCCTGCAGGTGCTGCATAAAGAAAAGCATGTTCCACTTTCTGTGCGTGCTTGTGTGTTTGTGTGTGTGTATGTGCGCTTTAGCATTTTTGTTATGCTGATGGCTCAATTAACTTTGTTTTTCTTGGTGGTGCCATAAAACGTTGTGTGTGCATCTTGTGCAAAAACGGGAGGGTTCCGTTTCCACGGTTATTTGCAAGCACCACATTTGCTGCAACCGTACTGAATACTGCATCAATTTGATAACTTGGACTGCATCGACTGGGTTTATTCTAAGAGGACCAACTATCAATTGACTTATTTGCCACACTTTAGTCTTAATAAAACTATGCCACAATCAATTAAAACAGGGCATTCAAGCCTGAGATGACAACCAAGAAAGTGTGAAAGTGTCTTTTTTTGGTCCAGAGATCGTGAAAAAGGGCTCCAACAACTCAGTCGACAGTGCTGCAGTGCAGAGGCTTGACTGACCCAGTATGTTGAAAAAGAGAGGTGGAGGGGGAGGAGAAGCAGTGAGAAGGGGGAGCAGAAGGAGAGCAAGAGTGAGTGTGAAAGAGAGAAAGGGTGATTGTCAAACCTCTGCTACTTCTGCCTCCGTCTGTGCTGGAAAGCTCTGCATTTGTATATATTCGCCTTGCGGATTTTGAGTCCCTAGAGATTGTGGTCCGCTCTCCTGTCTAAAAAAAACTTTGCAAGTTTGAGGAGGGTTGGATGTGCGCTGCTTAGCAGTGTGCTACAGACTTTGCTTTTGTGTATAAGAAAGATAAGCATTTGTGTCGTTATCACTCATTTCAGGAAAGGGGAGAGAGGGGAGAAGCATAATTTTATGATATAAAATATGGAGCATTCCCTTGCTGGTGTTCTGAATAGACCATATCTTTCTTTTGTTCCTCAGCGTGGGTCGTACATTGTGTGTTATGATGGGTAGTAGTGAATTTTACAAAGTCTATTATTTGGAGTTTTAGTCCCTATCATTAAATTCTTTCTTCTGTTTCTTTATTTCTTTGCACTTCATTTGACTATTTTCTCCAAATTAATGATTTGGATCCTCCACTGTCCGTCACACCTTCACGCTTGTTTATCGCCCTTCTTCTAAAGCTTTCCATCCATGTCTCTTACTGAGCAAACACATTAACAGACAACTTTGACCTGCCACGTTGCAGCTGGTCTGTGTGTTGCACTGAGGAACAGAATAAACCATCTCTCTGTTCTTTCTTTTTTGTAATATTCCAAAATGTAAAAAGATGTCTTTTTGATATGATAAGCATATTTACTGGTTAGACTGATTGTTTCAAAGTTGTTAGATAACGGACATCAAATTTAATTAAATTTCTTTTGAGGTTGTATTTGGAGAAAATTAAGCTCGAGATAAAAGAGGCCGATGTCTCTCTTTTGCCTGCTCTACTCGGATTGTAAATGGTTTAGTTGGCCAAGGCCATCTGCTCGTGGCTGGTGTAGCTTATGTGCCTGCTTGTTTAAAGTGTATAATGCTCCTTACGTAAAAACAGCTTTCAGAGGGTTCAGTGCTGTTGCCGATTTAGCAACGTTATTCAGAGATTTAGTAAAAGCAAGATCAAGCTTTCGATTGAGACATAAAAGCATGTCACATTTATGCCAGTCCCGAAGGGCCTAGCGAGGTCTGCTGTGCCAGCACACTACCAATTTGAGTGACGCTGGAAATGTGAAAGAAGAGGAAAGAAAAATGAGAGGAAAGCAGAGGTGATAATTGAAGAAAAGACGATAAAGACAGTGAAACTACAGTTATATACAGTTGGAATGATTGGAGCGGGTTTCTAATCCTTGGTTTGAAGGTGAAATAACGCATATTAAAAGTTCAGAAATGCAGCGCGAATTACAGCAAGGTGTATTTGCATGCAAAATCAATTATTCATGTTCATGCAGGGTCAATGTGACAGAAAGCTGAATTCATGAGGTCAATTTAGGTGTCACCTCAAAACCTGAGGTATATAAATCTAGCTTTTCTATGCGATTATGCATATGAATACAAAATAATATAAAATATGTTATTTGCCTAACCCCCCCACCCCCTTCCAATCAGGGCTTCAGGCATAGAGATTACTTCAATTAATTTGTATTCCTCTTCATGTGAGAGTGTGTGTGTGCGTTTTGCTGGCTCTGGCTGTTCGATCAGCCTGCCGACTTCCATTAGCCCGAGGCTACGATAGTGGCACGAAGAGAGGTCAGGTTGAGGAGGAGGAAGCAACTGAGAGAGAAGCAGGAAGGAGTGATTAAGGACATACGGTAAAAAGGCAGAGAGGAAAGTGCAATTAACAGGGCCATATTGGTAAGATCCCTATGCTGACAAGTCTATTGATTGGAATTTCCATTGATGTCATTCAAATTCTTGCCCTCATGTATGTATTTTTAAGTGAAGCTTTATTTCGTTTTAGACCCAGTTTTAGTAGGGGTGCGTGATGTAGAGGGCTGCCCGACCTGGCATTGCAGCTTGTGTGATTCGATCACAAGAGGATCTCTAGTTTCTTAAAGTACTTCAAATACGCCTCATACAAACTTATTAAAATAAAAGCTTTCGTTTTATTTGTTGCTCAATTGACCCTTAAAGACGCAATATACATGATTGGGAGAATTGCCATTGCCTCTCTAAGCCGCGGCTAATAGCTAACACCGCTAACGCCACTAATTCCACTAGTGCTGCAACAGTTGCTTAATTCTTTACTCCGGTCGACATAACCAGCTGTATCTTTACAGAACTAATAGTTGCTTGCTGCTATATTACTATTCAGAATACTAAATACAGCTCTTTTACTTTTCTGACAATTGTTGACTTTCAGCCCAACAAGACAAGCCAGTGGCATGTCCTCCCCCACTGGCACCGACCTGGTGTTATTTCTGCTTGGTGGAGAGTGTAATGGCGCATAATGCGTCTCTATACTGTATACGTATGTGGCCGTGAGTAATGATGTGGATCCGTCGTGCTAGTGAGAGTGCCCTGTAACTACCACTACGGCAGAGCGATTTACAGAGATTTTTGGCTAATGAGCAGGGATCAGTTGCGTTGTCAGCGTGAGTACCGAACAATACGGGGGTTTGCTCAATTAAGGCCTGACAGCTTTTAGAGGATCAGCAATCACCCACACCGAATGCGCACACAAAGACATGCCTATGCATTTCTTTTCTGTAGGTAATGAGTATCTTTGGCTCACAAATCCGCAGCTACCGGATGATTTGTTTTGCCAAACGTGAAGTATGTTACTTTAAAATGCACTTGAATGGGTAGATCATAGAGGAGAGCAGTAATACTTTAATTGGTCATGTGGACGGCGTCCGGATCAAGTGGTGTCAGACTTTGATGTGTATGCAAGTGTATCACAATGGACTGGGTACAGATGTAGCCTGTTATGGCAGATAAAAGATAAGACCAAAACTTCCATGTCATCTTCAGTACCACGCAAAGCCTTTGCAACAGAAGCACCCAGTTTGGAGCTGTGCCTGAAAAGTGTCAGCATAGGAACAGCGTGTTTCTTCTTGCGACAGCTAAGCGATTGTATAATTTTGTGTTGGTGTTAAGTAACACTCTTACCAATGGGGGAATATTGATTTGAAAATGCCTGTTATTTTGTGGTTTAAAAATGTCTTACTGCTGTCTGTTGGTTTACTAGCTACGGCTGTGTGTGTGCGCGCGCTAGTGTTTGTTTCTCGGAACAATGTCTAGAGAGTACGTGGGTTGTGGACTGAATCCACAATGCAGCTCCATAATTCAGGCAGAATGCTGATTCACGGCCGCGGGCAGGACAAAAGCAGCAGGTCTGCTGTAATACACTCTATGGGTGTAGCCTCGTTTTGCAAATCAGCATAGCTCATACATGTCTGCTTTGCTTGTACCGCATGTTTGACGATATCTGCCGTCAGTGTCTGTTCTTGTTTCCCTGCAGGTGTGTGTGAATATTTGTATGTAGGCAGGCATGCACGCAAGCGTGCGTGCATGTACATCCGCTGTCAGGCAGCACCAGGCCCGATCTTAGCTGACAACCCTTAAGGAAACATAACTAGACAGAGACCCCTGCAGTGTGTATTGTGTGTGTAATAAGCAAAAGATACATTTTGTGCAAGGAAGGGAGATAGGAAACCAGGGAAGGGGGGATATAGCCTCCACCCACTTCCCCGCAAGCTGCTGTCACTCTTCCGTCCGCTATCTCCTCTTCCACCCTGGGCTTCTCTGTCCCCCCCTCCCTCCATCTTGCCCGGAGGGGAGAGGGCGGAGTGTGATAAGAAACCAGGGCGGGTGAGGGTCTGACGAGGTGGGGAGGTGAAGAGAAAAGTGGATGGGAGATGAACGGTGTAGACGCAGCAGACACGTTAAATTATAGACACCTAAAGAGAGGACTAGAAAAATGAATGTGGCCAAGGGAGGGAGACTATTTGTAATTGTCTGATGTATGAGGATGCTTAGCTGCTTCGACTGAGTCATTTTCCCGGGTCCATGAATAATGCGGTTTCACGAATGACTGAGCGGCGAAGACGAGAGCGGGACAGGTGATGGGCAGGCATGCAAGGGGGTCGGACTGTAAATTTTAAAGCTGTAACACTGGACCTTCCATCAGCAGCAGGCCGGGGAGGAATTTGGACTGGCATTGGAGGAAAAAACCCAGGATGAATTGACATAATTCTCACTGGTCATTACACCAAATTATTTATATTAAAAAAGACGTCACACGGAGTTTGCATCGAGAGAACGTGGCTTTGTTTGTGGTCGCGTATCATTTTAGCTAGTGTCCCTCCTCTGAGTGCTAGAAGAAAGGGAGGACAATAAGAACTGGGTAACAGTGACGAAGCGGTCAGAGCCTCTTTCAGGTCCTCCCTGGTTTCAGAGGCAAAAAATAATGCCAAGTAACCCTAAACCCAAAACAAGATTTTGTTGCATCTGAGGTTTGCGTCCCTCATTCTGACCCTGGTCACTCGTTCACCCTCTGCTTTCTCTCCTTCTCCTCACATGCTCCTCCCCCCTCCTCCCTCTGCATGAGCAGCAGCACCAGTAGCAGTTGATGGATTGTTCAGGTCAAAAGGGCTGACCGGCAGGTTGATGTAAGAGACAGAGAGGCTGAAAGACGCAGAGTGCACAAAAAAAGAAAAGAAAACGCAAGACTGAGATGGCTACAGTCGTCATCTCATTCACCCTCTCTCGTAGCCCCGATCCTTTGAACCTCTACAATCATCTGCTGATGCTTTGACCTCGTCTATTTTCCTCAACCTTCTTCCTCATTTTGCACCATGTCATGGGTTTACAGCGGGGTTTAGGAGCAGCACCAACCTAAAGGCTGGAGTAGAGGCCATTGAACATGAGATTGCTGATACACATCTGTGGCTATAGGCAGGGAGAACATGGGTGGGAAATGTAAGTGAGAAACATATTCTCTCTCCAGTTACATACGGGTCAAAACTAATTATGAAATACCATCATTTGCATTCTGATTCTCTCTCACCTTAGATTGACGAGACGAGACGCATTGACGAGACCCATGTCCCGCATGTTCCATGTTCTCAGCCTTGTATGTTTTTATAGGTCTGATGACGTAATCCCAGCGGGTAGCCTACTAATGTTCATAAGACACGTTTTGTTGTTACATCAACTAAGATGATGTTAAAATGTATTAAGTAGCGTTTTAATTTGAGGTCATGAGCAGGATACGCTGTGTATTCCTCTCCATTTCAAACCCATGTGTGTAAAATAGTAAAAAAAACTGCAGCAATACTTGGAAAAGAAATGAATAACTTTGAATGTGTTCTTTTAAAAAGAACACACTGTCGACTGGAAAAAACAAAATTTGTGGGCAGCATCCAATTTTAAGACTGCAGCAACCAATAGATCTGAGGGAGAGGACCATCGCTTACCTCACACTTAACTTCAAATTTTCATACCTGAAAGAGAATATATTTATAATATATTTTAAACTCATAAGAATATGTTTAGCATCTCAAATCTTTATCTTCTGTTTGCGCTACCATATCTCAGCCAACCAGAGACTTCCAAGAATGAAATCCTCCCCAGTGTGGAGCGGCAAGAAGTCCCAGAAAAATTGAATTAATATATTTTCTTCGAGCATATTGGACTCATAACTGGATGAACAAACTCTCAAAGCGTGCATAATTAAACACAAGCCAATGTCTTTATGAGGTTGGAGTGGACGGACATTGAGGTTGTTTCCAAAAGCCGTAGGCTACCTACGGCAGGCAGAGGGAACGTACTGATGCTACAGTGGGTGACAGAGAAAACACACTCGGTTTTACCTGTTATTTCTATACTTAAATAATATAAAAAAATGACAGGGGTTATAGTCAGAGAGAGCATAATGCAGATTCTCCCTGAAATATTTTAACTTTAATATTTAGTTACTTACTTGAATGTGGTAGTGATAATTGTAAACATACTGCAGTGTGTTATAAAAATGCAGATCTTGGTGATTGCTGCAACCTCAGCAGCAACCACTTCCAAGGTACTAATTTGGGAGCACAGTTTGTGATGAATCCTTTTTTTACAAGCCGATATGACAGCAGCTCTACAAGCTGAAGTCTTGCCGGTGTTCTCAGAGGGTTTGGAATTTCAAGAGGCTCCGTATTCTCTGCAAAATAGTCACTTATTCTTATTATCTTGCAAATTTCCCATTTATATTCTGTTCTTAAGATTAAGTGGATTTACGTCATTGCATTTAACAAATATATCTTTTCCTCTCGTTCTCAAGTTTCATCTCCGGCCTCCTCCATTCAGGTTCTGCCAAATGATTGAAATTAAGATATTCCCTTTTCTGCTCCTAAGGATAAATTAAACAAGTAATTTCATAAAAGTTGGCTCAATAATGCAACAAAAAAGTCACTGTATAAAAGAGAGAGGAAAAATTCTCAATGCTTTCTCATAGCGGTGTGTGTGTTTGTGTGTGTGTGTGTGTGTGTGCGTGTGTGTGCATGTTGTGGGTTGCAGATTAGATTGGTCTTGTGGGACCTGATTGAACCACTCCTCTGGATTGAACCAGACATCAGTAAAGCCTGACATAGCAAAGGGCTACTGCTGAGCTCGCGCTGCTTCATTTATCACCCCAAAGTCAGCGAGCTTCTGTGTATGTTTGCGTTAACATATTCGGTACTCTCACAAGCGTGACTGCGGTATATAGTGCGTGTCCGCGTCGGTGAGCGCGCATTTGTGTGAATCAAAGAAAGTAAGAGAGGGGGAAGATTTTTAGAATCTGGACTGGGTCCAAGTTTGGATCTTTCCTCTTGTTATATTTATATAAATATTATACCACAAGGGCAGCGATGGAGTTTTGAGGAAATGTGTGTTTTTTTATGTGCCTGTGTGTGTGAGTGTGCACCTACGTAAATATGACACAGGGACAGTGATGCAGAGAAGAGCTGCATACTGATTAGGTGGAGTTGAAGAGAGAGCCTGTGTGTTGGCAGGCAGAGCCACACAGCAACAACAAGTCATTCACCTAAATTAGGACACGCACGCACGCACAAGCGTTAACTCTGCATGCAGAGGCTGCACCACAAGACGGTTTGATAGCGAAAGTTTCCAGCTGCCGTGCTGTATGCTGTTTAACTTTCACTGCAGACTAATCAGGGTTTTTTTTGTTATTATTGTTAAACAGAAGTAAAGATATGCCGTCTTCATGGCCTCTGATTCAGCAGAGAGGTCGTTTAAGGATGGAGGGAAGAGGGAAAAGAAAAGAGCAGAATGAAGAGGGGGATAATGGGTAGAAGGAGCAGTGAGAATGAGGGCGGGGAGGATCAATAGAGTCTGTACTTTGAGAGCTCAGAATCTGCATATTATGGAACAGTGCGAGGGAGGAGTAGGTGTGGAAAAACAGAAAAGTACAAATAGCAACTTAAAGATGGGAGCGGTGGAGAGCAGCAGGGAGATGTGACAAGTTGTGTGGTCCCTTTTATTTATTCTGTGTGATGGGGAGCAGTATGCAACACCGATGTTTCCAAAAGAAAAATAATGGAAGTTAAGACGAATGACGCTGAGAAAGAAATAAAGAGTCTGTGTGCTGAAGGAGTGAGTGACAGAACCAAAGGAGATGTGCAGTCTTTCTAAAAGATAAGCACACTGTTGTTTTTCTCTCCTGCTAACCCTCACACTATGAGTGTGTGCATGCACACCCAACGCTATTGTATTACAGCGAGCGCTCAGGCACCTGACCGAGGATCACCCGTGCAGAGTTGCCATGGCAACGGGAAAAGTCGCTGTTGCTACCAGTACTGCCTGATTCCTAGCTTGAAGGGACAAAAAGGGGAGATTAAACAAGGGTGTTAGGGTGTTAATTACACTCGTGGTACAATCAAAAGTATTTGCTGAGTGTTTTTTAATTTATGTTTAACCAACATGTTATTTTGCAACATCAATATACACAGCAGCTTGTTTACTCTTTAGGAAGAGCCTTTTATTGGACCTTATGGTGGTAATAGATTCAGATGTAATATCAATGCAATCCATCTGCCATGATTTTAATAATGAGTCATGTTTTGTATGGTGTTTAAAAGTATAATTGCAATACTAAATCTGTAAAACAGTAAATAAAAAAATATAAGATGATTCTTTTGAAGTCAAATTATCCTATTAGTATTCATCAAATATATATATATATATATATATATATATATATATATATATATATATATATATAACTTGCAGGAACTGAAGCACCTCCGGAGGGAAGACTTCTGACGGCCAGTCTGTCACTCAGCTCAATGCATGTGCATTACTCAAAAGCAAGACTGGCCCATTACTGCCACGTCAATTTTGGCTAATGGTATCTCCCATACCTCTGCCAACAAAGGTCACTTTACTTTTACTGAAAAGTATCTCTCACTACTCCACGTGAAGAAGATTATTGAGGAGTTGATCAGTAATTTTTCTTCCTGAATGATTGCAATTTTTATGTTGCAAATAGGGATTTAGAAGAAAAGGTGCATACGCTAAAACCAAAACGATTATCTTTGGACGCATTTATTTTTTCCTCAACGATATGGCTATTATGCCATCGTCAGCACATTCAATTTAAGATAATTAACTGTCATCCGAAAGAATGTTTTCAAATTGTGAGGAGGCAAAAACAAATATAAAAGGTAAGAGAGGCAGAGAATGGAAGAGAGATGAGGTAACACCATGCTCTCGTCTTGAGCTAAGCACACAGATATAAAATAATGAAATCTTGATACTCCACAGACCATAAGCAGCTCAGCAGAATCACTAAATTTGAGAGGTCAACACGTGAAACGAGGGAAAAAAGTTTTAATTTCTTTTGGTTTTTCTCCTTTTCAGATTCCAGTGTGATACTCTCGTTACAACTCTCCTATACTTTGCAGTTCACAAGGTCCCATTCTATGACAAAACACGCAGACGTAGGACCAGGGATGGATTTCCCTTAGAAACGATACAGAACATGTATTTGTATACACAGTTGTCCATATGCTTTCCCCTCAATATGCTGTTTCTGCCCCATAGGGGTCTCACATCTGCGCCATGCTTTTTGGGAAAACTGGATAATGGGAACCCTTACTAGGTCGGCCAATTGCATTTAATTCATTCACACACACACACACACACACACACACACACACACACACACACACACACACACACACACACACACACACACAATCACATACAGTGAACAATGTGGCCTAATTGCTCTTCTCCTAGGAGGTTGAATATATCTCTATACAGCTATATCAACATCCACAGTTCATTGTTTTGTTGTCATTTCATGGGCTTGATTTATGTAAGGTCGAAGGCAAAGAAAATAATTTTTCCACCTTAAACTTCATTCTGTGCAGCCGTCCAGTAGGCCAGGAAGGGGTTATCCCCTTCTGAAAAAATTGAATATACTTAGACACACCCTTCCGGATCTATACTATGTATCTGACATGCAAAACAACATTATAGATGGTGTTGTGCAGCATGTTTTATGTGGACTGTAATTATATGTTTATTATAATCTATGCGATTAATGTGGCCGAGATTAATAAAACAAAACATTTTAACGTATTTAACGTACGTTTGTTTAATTCCAGCCAGCCAACTTCCGGACCGGAAGTAAACCGGAAGTTGACCGGAAGTTGACCGTGGAAACGAAACGGCCGCCAGCTGCATTCAGTTACATCAAGATGAAGAGAGCTTTTTGCATTGGAAGTAAAACAAACAGTGGTGCGACAAAGATTAGAGAACTATGCCGAGGAATTACTCCACGTGTCAAACAGAAGGGGGGTGAGTGGCAAACGGACCACTCAAAGCACTGCTATGTTGAGCTAGCTGTTAGCCTAAGCTAGCTGCTATGCTACTTCCATCTCAACATCTAACGTTACCCTGCGTGGCACACAGTTTGCAGAGGACCACCACTGTGTCCTCAAAAGATTGTGGTTTGAAAATGTTCTGGCTAAATGTGGGGAGATTGTTGGCACAAACACAGCTGTTAAATGATGGAGAGTTAGGTAAACCGGATGTAAACAAACAAACGTTAACTACGATAAAATATTTTGTTGCATTAATCTAGGCCAAATTAATCACATAGATTAATGCGGTAATGTGGACCGCCCTAATATATATATTACCAAAACTCTGACTAGCATAACAAGTAAAATGCCTTTAAGTCTGTAAAAAAGATGGAGAGATGAATTATAAAAGTTTGAAAGTCAGCCGTACTGGTTTCAGTGCAATGATTGATCCCATGTCCTGTATTGAGTTTCAGCAGCCTCATGGATAACTGAGCATCTGACCACTTTGTGACCGATAGGTTCCTGACGGAGGTCTTTGAACTGAGTTCACACTGCCAGTTTAATCAAAAGAAATCAGTGGATATCTGCTCTTCCGGTAACTTGTCATAACTTGTACACAAGTTTATTTGGATGAATGTTGAGTAGCATGTGTGGGGAAAAATAATGTATCAATTTCTCAAGCGTTCGCGTTAGAGTATTCATTAGTATAGTTGTTTTTCTGATTGAACATTCTCTATACCAATGCAATTGATTGCACCTGGTATGATTAGACCTGGTATTTATCACTATCAAAAATAATTTAGTTTACAGATACATTCAACGACAGTCAGAGAGCCAAGGCCTGGTGAAAGTAGATTTATTTTTCTAAGACCTTGAGATTAGGAATGTAGATAACCCAATGTCATAGCAAAAAAGATTCATAATGATCTAACTCTCAATGGATTCCAGTAAAAAGTCATTTTAGACTCTGTCAAATAGAAGTTAAAATAACTGGTCAATGCAGATCGGTAGACATTCCAGGTATTGATTCTCAGGGATACTAGTGAAGGTTCTCAGTTATACCCACACAAAGAAACACACACAAATGAACACACATATATAATCAGGTTTGGTTGGCAGCTCTCAATGTTGAGTGCCTGGTCTTAAAGTGACTGGATCGATACAGGGGAGTGAATTGCCAATTTCAGTTTGTTCTATTGAAACCGGCTGGCGTTGCATTCTAGAGGGAAGGTCCCTGAAATCGGCAGTGAAATTGGATGTGTAAAGAGAGAGAAGGAGTGAGAAGAACAGAGACTCCAGCATCTCAATGGCCTTACATGACGCTCTGAAGACCTCCGCTATCAAAGGCAAATTCTTATGTTCCTGTTATCAAAGCGTTCTGCCCTACGTCTATTATTGTCTCACATGCATGAACCCACTCACACTCTAGCAAAGCGTATATTGGCTTTTTAAATAGTATAGTTCACTGCTCTGTGTTGAAGGAGCAAATGACTGCATCTCTGGATAATGAATAGCTCACTTGGTTGATCCTCTCCACTGTGTTTATTTGGATTTTGTGTAACAATTCCATTGCACAACTATAGAGTGGAAATAGCCACAAAACAATAACCCGGTTGACCCTGCCTGACTGATACTGCTGTTCCCGAGCTCATCGGCGGTGCCCTGGTCGTTGTTGCTGCCAATGGATAGGGCTATATATATATATATATACATACATATGTGTGTATATATATATATATATATATATACATACATATGTATGTACATACATACATATGTATATATACATATGTATGTACATATGTATATATACATATGTACATATGTATATATACATATGTATGTACATACATACATACATATGTATATATATGTATATGTATGTATATACATATGTGTATATATGTATATGTATGTACATACATATGTATGTATATATATATATACCATCTCTGGCAGTGAAGGTAAACAATGGAACCATTCTCTTTGAAGCAGAAAGCCAATTACACAATTTGTTTTTTTTGTGTGTCCCTACGATTCCCACATGTAACTCTCAGCTAAGAGTTATGCTTCTTTGATGCTTACCTGCTACATAATGATGATTGTGGCATTGTCTTAGTGTCACAACAGAGGGTGCAGTCACCGGTCTGCAGCTTACAAAGACAACAACAAGACAAAGACAGTATAAAAATGGGCAACACTCATTTTATTAAATGCAGGGTTAGGGTTAGTTCTGTACTTAACAAACATCCATCAGATCCAGCTACTCAATTGTGTCCATTATTTTCATTTTACCAAACTGTATACTAAATTTACATTTACATTTTGGGGTTTTGGACGAGACATTTGAGGATTACAACTTTTTAACAGACATTTTAAAAGGTCACTGAAGGGGTTCATAGAACCCATTTAATCTCAAAATTTAAAGTTTCTTGGATCCAGGTAAAATCCAAATGGGATTAATGACACTGATTTAGATAACAGACAGAATTGCAACCAGTGTACCCTGGCTACATTGTCCCTTATAACACACCTGAATTTGTACGGTAAATGCCCAAAAGCCAGAAGTAGAGTGACCTCTGCACAGTTTAGCTATCGTTAAATCCATAACACAAGCTCATGAATGAATATGAAGTACAGGTCGGAAGACTGTATCACTGTCATTATGGCTCTAATTCACACTGCTTCCTCATCCACACAGATCATTCAGGGTGGAACGGAACAACTGGTCAATCGTTTTGTTTGAGAGATGTGGCTTGAGTGTGTGTGTGTGTGTGTGTCTGTGTGTGTGTGTGTGTGTGTTGGGAGACGGGGCGGGTTAAAAGGGTTTTTTCAAACTAAATTAATATAATTCAGTTCACATTTTGTGGGTTTGAAGGACAGCAGTTCATTCCAGTCTCATGCAGTTAATTGTAAGTGCGCATATGTAAAATAAGCAGTTCATATCAGTCCTGTTTAGGTCAGTGTGGGTTTGTGTAGTTTTAAGGGAGAAGAAGGAGAAGCCTGAAGAGTTGCATGTGGGGTAGCTTAAATTGATGGGCAAACAAAAGGTAAGGGGCCCACATGCAGGCCACCCGCACCCGGGATTAAAAGAAACAAAATAATACTTCAATGATCTCCTCTTTTAGCTACTCTCACTCTTCTCTCCATTCTCCTCCATACTGCTTCTGTTAGTTGATTTTTGCCTTCCCGCTCACAGGTGCGTACCCTCTGTGCACTTTTCTTTTCTCTCTGTCTGCAACAATATGTTCACTAGGCTACTCAGCTGCCACATACGGGACCATTGGCGTGGTTCTGTTGTATGAAAATAACTGTTGAGCTTTGGTCACATTGGATTCACCAAATATTATATACATCATATTATACATAGTAAATAGTATGACTCTTCTAGTGAATGGTCTTTTTGTGTGTATGCATGGTTACGTGTGTGTGTGTGTGAAAGATTTCCAATGCTGAGTCACAGCTTACATAAGAAAAAAATATACAATTGGCAGGTGTATTACAACTTTCCGTTCACAAACACGCCACTCTATCTGGAACATACTGTAATATCAAACATGATTGCAGGATTGATTGTAAAACGTTGATACAGGGATTTACAGCAACAGTTTGCTCATATTAGATGGTTATCTGACATTTTATGGCTGGAGGGTTTGCATGCTCTGAAGGTAAAACGTACACAAACACACACGCACACACATAATGCAGTAGAGGAGAGGTGAGACCCAATGACCACAACACAGCCTGTGGATTATAAGGGGCTATCTCACTTGAACCCAGAAGGACTTTGCCCTGAACATCGGAGAGAGCGCCGAGGTAAGACTGCAGCTACCGGCTGTCTACCTGCTCAGCTTAAAAACTAATCTTTATTTTATATTACACTGCTAACATTTGGTGGTGATACCAAATAGTTTAAAGCGTGATACCGGGATTATTATGTGACGCTAGTGGGTCTTAATTTTAACATCGACCTTAATATGATGAATAAATATAACCTAATGCATTTCAATTCCTTCCTGTTATAGATTTACTTTCAGCATTCTGTTACCTGCAGATATTTGCATCATGCAGTAGTGGATCAGTCTATCCACATTTCTGTGGATAGACTGATCCACATTTTTGCACATAATTACGGGTGACAAACCCTCCTCTTCGGTTGACATTCATTTTTAAAGATGTGTTTCAACGTAATCCCAAAAGTCATCAGATAAGGTTAAAAGTTAAAATGCACTTTAAGATAATTCTCTAAATCACTTGCACCCATGGGAACCCAAACAGCAGAGCCAAAAGGTTGCCCTGCGTGTTGGTAAAGGCTGCGTGCGTCTACACCGATCAGAATGTCAGTGAGTTGGGAGAAGTGAGATGATATGCTGTTATGGGTAGACGCTATATTTAGGTACTCAGTGGAAGCCAAAGGGAGAGGCTAAAAGGTTTGGACTATATGCATGTGTTCGCCTCGGTGTTTCATTGCATGTTTGCGGGCTAATGTGCTTTTGCATGGTGTGCGGGGGAAGAGGGGAAAGGGGGGATGGGGGGGGCATGCACACGCTTGACTCTGCGTCTCTCTCGCTGCCCTCGCCTGATCTTCACAGCACATTGAACAGGAGGGTTATGAGCCTCATTCGCCCAAATAGACACATACCCACACGCGTTCACCTTGTTTTTGTCTGAGAATACTTTGGAGTGAAGCTTAATCGCTCGGGTGATATAATGGGTGCCTTTGGGAGATTAGGCCCAGTCTGTCAGGCAGTTGTTCACTCCCCTTTTCTCTTTTTCTCCTAAAAAATCCTAATTTGTTTTTCTCCCACTTTGTGTGCGTGTGTGTGTTTTTTATTCATAAAGCTATTGCTGTCCAAGGTTAATACAATACATGTGTGTGTAATATAGTTTGCTTGTTATGTACGTGTGTGTGTGTGTGTGTGTGTGTGTGTGTGTGTGTGTGTGTGTGTGTGTGTGTGATGCCGACCGGCCTCATTAAACAGGGAACTTTGAGACATTTGAGACCTTGCCTTTAGTAAACTTGGTGTCATTATTGGGTGTTAATGATGCTGGCCTGTGTAATCACTCTCTTTGTGTTTGTGCATTTGTATTAGATGGGGAGAAGGCGTTTTTCAGGTTTGGAGCTGACCCTAATGGTCATGTTTGCATTGATGTCTGTAGCAGCCATCGCTCTCCTAGTTCTGTTTGTCACCGGAGAACCTGGCGTCCTTAAAGATGGTAGGTGCACGTGCTTACGCATCCACAAAGACGCATGTGCAAAATCGAAGGGAACTGAAGAACAATAGTTCAAAGTAATCACAACGTTCGCCTAAAGTTGTCTAATGCAGATTTAGTACCCCCAATATATCCTGGAAATTGGGTTATGTTCGGAGTAGTGAGTCATACAATTAGCTCGTAACGGTCAGTACAAAGCTCGTTAGGGTTAAACGTGCAAAATGTTTTTGAGTACTTTGGCGACAAGAGCACCGTATCACGTGGTCCATGTAACTCTCAAGCTCAAAAAACAAAGCTCATTAATAGACCTATTTCCAGTCATAGTCTGGCAAAAATCTGACATGCAATGTAAAAAAAATATGACAATAATTTTTAGAATATTTTGATAGTGAAAAATCGGTCACAATTATATTCACCTAGTTAGGTGAGGTGATGGGAAAAGAACAGTCATCCCCCATTTCAGTATTAGAGTTCATATGACCCACCCACCTACCTCGACTTTCCACTTTCTTATCTTATCCAAACTACAACTGCCTATGGAGGGTTTGCTGAAATGACTTATCTCATCATTTCTCTTTCTCTGTTTTTCAAAGGCGGCAACAATGAGAAATGCATTAAACTTGCATTTTCTCTACTGGCCTATTCATGCTGGTTGCATGAAGAAGACTGGCTGCATAGAAGTCAACGGCCCTCCTTGTGACTTGATTTATTACCTGATTTATTACCTCAGTAAACATGAAAATGATTTAATGGTCTCAATCAGTAGTTTCAAAGCGGTGTTTGCTCTAGGGCGGGGCTACCTTGTGACTGACAGGTCCCATAGCTAGCAGAGGAAACAGAGAAAAAAAGAAAACTGGAGTAATACCTGAAAAAACTACGGAGTAAATCCTCTTTGTTACCACAAGGAAGCGTCTCTATGCTACTAATGTTAAAAAAAACGTTTTTCTTGTCATAGTAAGAAAATAACAGGTGTATTTAATAACTTGAATGATGGCAGCATCTACTCCAGGCGCCCTGGTATTGTGTGTGCTTGCCGGCTTACTACAACATTTATTGGAACCAAACAATTTCTGGTGTAATAAATTCCACCTGTACTTTTCCTGCTAAGACATGCCAAAAATGTTTCATGGGAAAAAGGTCTATTGGTGACTACTATCATCAGCTCATTGCTCAAACACCTGTAAAACTGAAATTAGTAAGCGGCTTAGTTGTCTCTTTTAGTTTGAAGTAAAACTTTTCATCTTTTGGCAGAAACCACTGGAGTGTTCGTTCCTCAGTGTCCCGCAATCCCTGTCGCTGAAAGAGTAGACTGTTTCCCAGATGCTGGAGCCTCAAAGGTATGAGTCACCCCCATTCCAAAAATGCAAAGGGTTTTTTCAAACAACTCCAAGGAGGAGTTGAACACTCCATAATGTCTGGTTTCCTTACAAGTCATTTCTTAGTCGGCCGATGGCCCCATTGAAAAGGTGTTGATCATAATAGTCTGATTGTAATGATTATAATGATTACTAAGAGCAAGGATGATGATAATGCAACAAACATTGTTAAAAGAGCAATGGGAATAATGGTATTGTGCACCAACCTCCCAACTCTAACAGCTGCAATGTGAGACACGTGGATGTTGCTGGAGCCCACTGGACGAGAGAAACGTTCCCTGGTGTTTCTTCTCAACCAACCATGGATACACAGTGGAATCAGTGGAGCAGCCGAACCCTTACGGTAAATTCCCATTTCCTCTCTCCCTGTCCTCCTCTTCCACTCACGTGGTCTCTGAGTGAAAAACACTTGGATTAAATTGTAGCTTATTTTCAAATTCTAAATCCTACACTTTTTCCAATGTGTTGGTCTGTCTTCCTCACATGATTTTGCCCAAGTCAAGGTCTTCTGTGAAATAAGACATGGATGAAATATCAGAAAAAGAAATTGACTTTGCAGCATGCAGGTTTTTCCATTTTCTGCTTGATTTCACTGCCTTATGTGAACTATTTTGTATGAAATCAGGAAGAAACTGGGCATTTTCTAACAATATTGTTGGTAACACTGTTTAATAAATACATTTAAACATATTGTTACATTCTGCCATGGTATCCTTCAAGGCATCTATGAAAACCACCCACATTTACCTCCGGGACCACTATGGACTCTGTACACATATTGCACCCTTTGATCATAATGGTAAATGTATAACCGGGGTTGCAACACAATAATGCTTGAATGGATTCTTTTCCCACCTCACCTGATGAGTTTTATGAGTGAACTCAGGACTATTGCAGTTTTTCCTCATTGTTGCAGTGCACTCATCACTATGCTAGAATATGTTGTGTTATGATTGATGGTGCACACCCCATCCAACAATGGTTCTCTTGAGCTTGAATGCCAGTGGGGCATTTTGTGTTAATTAAACAGACCACTCACTTTTGAGACCTCTTGCATATTAATAGAGAAAATTGGTCACACATGTGTGCATAAGAAGAAGAGTTTGACATTCCGGGAGTCTTGTCGTAACCATTATGTTGCCAGGAAACTTGCAGCCCATCATTCTCATTAAAATCACAATGCATTGTGCTCTCACACTTTTGTTTTCGTACGTGTTGAATACACAAAATATAATATTTAGTGAGCCCTATTGAAGGTGATGGAATTTGTTAATTTTGTACAAAGACAGGCTAGCCGCTGTTTATTCAAAGCTGCTGGTGTTTGCCTCATACTTACTTTCGGACATGGGAGTGGTTTTAGTCTTTTCTAGTCTCAAACTAAAGCTAAAGCTTTTGTTTTATTGAAATGACACGTGCAACTGTAACCACCATAGTTTCATGATGAGAATGCAATTTTTTTCTGTAATTTCATCTTTATTTTGAGTACTAGTTAAATATGATTAATTTCTGGTAATGTATCTGTTTAACTGTAATCTAACCTTTCCCCTCGTTCCCCTCGTGTGGTTAATATTGCAGTGATGAACGCCCAACTGAGGAGAATGGCGTCTCCTTCCTTATTTGGGGGCGATATAGACGAGCTGTCATTTCACGCAGAAATGCAATCAAACAATCGACTTCGATTTAAGGTACACACCGACAGACACCCTTTTTAATCCACAGTAAAATATAACACGCACATACACACACAGCAACAGCTGGAATAGTGAGCCAAATCCAATCTAGTCAAATTCTTTTCAAAAGTAGTTTGGATCAAAGCATGTTAAACTTGAATAATGTGGAGAACACCAGAGGACAAAAATAGAGATGTACACAACAAAGTATGAACATGACTGTGAAATAGGAGGCCGTCCTCACACAGGCTCTTTCTCTCTTTCTCTCTCTCTCTCTCTCTCTCTCCTCTCAGATCTTCGACGCCCAGAGAAAGAGGTTTGAAGTCCCCCATGAGCACATCAGCAGCCTCACCAGTGACCCCTCCAGCCCCATCAGCAACACACTGGAGATGACACACAAGCCCTTTGGTCTCACTGTACGCAGGAAGGAGAACAAAAAAGTATTGTGAGTGCTCAGTTCACATGTGTGTCTGTCTTCACTGTGTATTTGCTTCGACGGGGACATCACATGGTTTTCCATCTGGACGCTGAAGTAAACACAAAAAGCAGAGAGCTGCACGGGCCGTATATATCTAACAACTAAACATATGTGCATCCATGCAATTATTTTATTACTCGGCTGTGTAACCTTTATGGTAGCAGGAGATTGATATGGTGAGTTTTATTAGAGGTTACAGCACGCTATGCTCACAGTTGATTGTGAGGATATTCTTCTGAGTCAATATATTTACATTGATCCTTTGTATCTCATTTAATGCAATTATTTTCATAATCCCTCCATAGTAGTGTGGCACATAAGCTCATTGTGATGCGTTATTTTCCACATAATAATGGGACACCATGCCATGTTACAGATTAGTAACCTAGAGCAATACATAACTATGTTCAAACACACACACACACACACACCCACACACACACACTTCCTATTAAAAGGCATGAACCATTATTATCGCTGATGCAATGTAGAACATGGCACTTTGAGGGCACAACAATCCATTACTATTGCATGATGCTCAGGGTTAAATACCACCACCATCACCCTGTACACTAAATGACGTTTTGCACATCATTGTGTTCTTTTGTTTTAAATGAGAGCTGATCGACATTCATGGTGCATGACAAATCTCCTTAATCTAGGTGAGGAGTCTATTTTATGGGAATGCGAAAATCTTCTCTTTGACTGCTAAATGTTGCGCGGACAGATCTTAACACAGAGCAGCAACAGTTCATGCCTTCTTTCCTTGTATTCTCATTATATGGTTCTAGAGCAAAATGTCTGTGCTTTTACACAGATGGTATATTCTTTGTGAAATATTATATAACATAGTGATGTATTAACCAGCATTGTCTTTCCTAACAACGCACATGACCTTCAGCCAGAAGCGGCGAGATTGCATTTAAGATAAGCAGCTATTTAGTTCAAATTGCTCTAACTTCTCCTGTTGCAACAGCGCCAAATGTTACTCACCATTAAAACTGTGTTTTTTTTGTTGTGTAATCAGGTGATCAGGTGACTTTGCGTTTTCAAAGGCTTCTCTTTATATTAAGATTATAATTTATTTATTCAAGCGAGTAAGTTTCAAACGGTTTCATCATTCGACCAATTACAACATACCGTGCACATGTGCATACATATGGGACATATGAGAGGTTTACCCCCTTTAATTCAATTGAATTACACGTGTTTTTTACCTTATCGAGGTTATAGGAAACTAATTTAGTACATCAATCTGCCAGACGACTGTTTTTCAAATTACTTTGATCCAATTTTTTTTTTTCCCTATCGGCAGCTGTTGGTATTGTTAAAAGCAATATTTTGTGTAATATCTTTTTATAACAATTTTATAGTGAATTCTGAAACCCGAGAGTACTGCAAGACAAGTGACAACAAGATTCATAATTCACTTGTCAAAACCAAACAATTCCACAAAGGCATTCATATCTTTCTCAAGATTTCCATAGTTCCAAGAAAAGGAGATAATCCTGTGCACACACGTGTATCATACTTCTGATAATTCTACGCTACTTTTAACTTTCTGCCCTGAGTGTGGGCAGGAAGCTTTTAACAAAAGCTGTTTGTGAAACAAACACTCGGTGGTCAACGTCATTGATTGAGAATTATGATTTAAAAAGTAAATGTTTGATCTCATGACTTTTCAATAACAATATATTTTACTATATATGCAATATTCACTATTACCGGTTGTATTTAGATCTTTATTTTGGCAGCTGCATAAAGCTAGAGCAAGCACAGTATTTCAACTGCGAGTGAATGTCTTGTTTTGAAGGCTGGAGCAATGCTACCCAGACGGCTTATTAGAGCTGGACGGGATGCTCTCTCTTTCCCATTTCTTTTTCTTTCTAAAACAAACTCCTCAACACATGCTTGTCTTGTCTCCGCTCCCTATTGTTACCAACTTTCTTCATCCTTCTTGGCCACCCACATTTTCTCTGACCTGCTCCATCTACTCTTTTTGGCATCCCTTTGCTCTCTGTCCGTCCTCTCTCCTCCCGATAGTAACACCATGTTTTCCTCTCTTTATTTAAACAGATTTGACACAAAAATGGCTCCACTAGTGTTCGCAGACCAGTACCTGCAGCTATCTGCCAGGCTTCCATCCCATAATATTTATGGCTTGGGAGAGCACGTGCATCAGCGGTACCTCCATGACACAAACTGGAGAACTTGGCCCATCTTCACCAGGGATGGTTTCCCTAACGGCGTGAGTACATGACAGGGTAAAAAAAAGACCTACAAAATGCATGGTTTTAAATACACCTGTGCACATGTGCATACATATGGGACATATGAGAAGATATTTCTGCACTTCTGCACCAAACCGATTGTGTGGTCAGAACCTTTACACGGTTCTACTTCAAACTTGTTTTTACTCAAGTGCCGTGTTAACGCGTGCTCCTAACATGTGTATTTTTTGGACCGCCTTGTAAGCTGATTACGCAGTGAAGTTGCCCCCCCCCCACTCGCCGCCTTCTCAGTTTCAATAAGCCTCCCACAACCCGGCGGCTGCTCACTCCTCTTCCTTCTGTCGCCTCATTCACCTTTCCCTCTGTCTTCCCCCGCAGGGGACACACAACCTCTACGGACACTATCCCTTCTTCCTCTGTCTGGAGGAGGAGAGTGGGAAGTCATTCGGGGTCTTTCTCATGAACAGCAATGCTATGGGTGAAGAAAAACAGCAACACACACACACACACACACACACACACACACACACAGGGGAAATAGATAAAAACAAACAAGTGCAACCATGTCAATAGACGCACAATCGTATACACAAAAAGAACACGTAGTTGCATGAACTTTAATAGGAGGAGGAATCTTTGGTGAAGGAGAGCCTTTAGTAATTGGTCCAAGGACACAAACAACTCGTAATGGCTCACCCTACCATAACAAAAATGAATGAACTTCATTCCAAAAATTGTGCTGAAAAATCAAGGACAATATCAATTGACTGTTATTTACACAAGGAGACGACTAAAAGCAATGATGACTTTTTTCCTCTCATGATTTCTCAGTACTTTCAGAATGTATTTAGTTTGCAACGTTTCCATCTTTAGAGTCTTTTTCTTCACCCCCCCCCAGATGTGACTTTGCAGCCCGCTCCTGCAGTTACTTACAGGACGATTGGAGGAGTCCTTGACTTCTATATTCTTTTCGGAGATACGCCGGAACAAGTCGTCCAGGAGTTTCTTGAGGTAAAAAACATTTAATTATTCATTACCTTTTTGAAAAAGGTGTACCTGACTGTACATGGGAATGAACAGGCACATTTTTCTAAGCTGGTCTGTTTTTGTAAAAGTTGTTATAGAGTTGCCGAGGAACATTAAATGCAATGATGTATCCTACCTGTGTTGTCCAGCTCGTTGGCAGGCCTGTCATTCCTCCCTACTGGTCCCTGGGTTTCCAGCTTTCTCGGTGGGACTATGGCAACCTGACCGAGGTCAAGGATACAGTTGAGAGGAATCGTGCCGTGTCCCTGCCATATGTGAGATCCTGTCTGCTTCTTTATTTTAGAATTTTTCTAGTTCATTTCTTTTAGTTCTATATTGTGTATATGTTGTCTAAAAATGTGCATGTCAATCTGAAATGGCTAGCGTTGCCACTAGAGTCTATAGAGTCTATATTTAATGATATATCATGGATTTTAGGGGAATACATTTACTTTGTTTGGCACTTTCACCCTCAATACCTCGGTTCTGTGTTGAATATCTCCAGCATTTACCTTCTTGTCATATTTACTGGAAAGGTGTTAATCATTGCAATTTACATTTATAACGATAACAATGTTTATCGCCATCGTAAAAATATACAACGAAATTAAGTTGGTGACTCATGACAGCATTCAGAATGTACAAAAACACTGAGACAGACTAGATGTAAGGTGGGGCTGCAAGCTGAATTAATATGGTTCAGATGTTGTGACAAAGGTAATCAACATCTGTTCCTGAGAAAAACACGTAAGAAAATCGAAACACAAGAAGCATGCAATCATTAACAACACACCACAGTGTGTGAGATGAAAACATGTCACGTTCTTTTCAAGGCAAAGAATGCCAATTAAGGAAGAAATGTTAGAAGCTCTTTGAATATGACCTCGGAAGTCATAATGTGGAGATCTGAAGTCTGAAGCCAATGTGTGCAGTGCGGACAGTTTCCTGCTTGCCGCATACCTTTTCTTTTTGGGGATAGTTAGGGGGGGGGTGTGTGTCGATATTTCACCTTAAGCACTCCTTGTTAAATTTGAACCACTCATGCACTGCCGTGTGGCTCCAGAGGCGAGCAGGAGGCTCACCCACTACAGTGCGTGTGAAGACGTGACGTGAAGGAGGAAGCAGGAGTTCGACAGGCAGTCAGAGTGATAGCGGTGGCCTTTAGCTTGGACGGGGTAATCCAGCTTTCTGTCAAATAATGAAGAGTCTTCTGGGCTCTCGGGGTTCAATCCCAGGACGACTATTTTTCGAGCGCCAATGATTGTTAGCGCTGATCAAAGATCAATCGTCCGAGTTCCTTTTCATTATCTCATTCATCCTGATCCGAATGTTAGAACTACTCCAACACCTCTTGCCTTCTGAGACATTTGATAAATACCAGCTCCGGTTGACATTTTCTTGCGAATGAGTTTTACTGCTTATCTTCGTCTGAGTTTTCCAAATAGTAACTCCAAAAAGTCCCTTCCACACAGAGCACTAATGCTTGATGCAATTTATTTTCTTTAATCACTAAGGTTAACTCCTACTAAAAATCTTGGCGCGTCCCCGTGAAACACTTCAACTGTATCACAACTCAGCAAAGACTGCAACGATCACACACAGTTTGAACTTTCATTTAATGACAAAATGCAAACACATTTCTAACCCATCTCAATCTTCAATCGCTCTTTCACATCCGGAGACATTAGTATGCATCTGCTTCCTCTCCTGCTGTACTTAGGGACATATTTGATAACCATTAGATAGACCACAAAGGGCATTATCACATTCTCCCTAATATGTCTGGAGCTGATTACCATTAGAGGAAGGATCTGGCAGAACCTTCCGAACCATCTGCTCTATTGATATAAAGTAGATTCTGGCAGTCAACAGACAGACAATCATTGAGTCACACCGTGAAAAAAAAGGAAAAATAATACTGTGCATTCCCATTGTCCTCCCAAGGTTTAGCAGCACATCAGCTAGATTGTTAGCAATCACGCCAGGTCCATAAAAAATGCCGCAAAGGCAGCTCTTATAGATATCAGATCAATTTTATACTTTTATTTTTTTACAGTTCAAATAGTTTTAGTATTCACCATCCATGCTGAGATGGAATACAGTGTTAAGGGGATATATGCAATATTCTGAATAAAATTTGTATTTCTTTTAATTTGTAGGTATTTTTGATGAACTCTATAACAATATCTGTTGCAAGCAAATAAAGTGCACATGCAATAAGCCTTTTTTCTTCTACACATACAGGACATTCAGTACACTGACATTGACTACATGGAGGATAAGAAAGATTTCACGTACGACAAAGTCAATTTCAATGAGCTGCCTCAGTTTGCCGACTACCTTCATGCAAAGGGACAGAGATATATCCTCATCCTGGTAAGAAGCCCTTTGTTGTGAGTGACGCAAACTGTGTATATGCAAAATAACACTGTGTAACCTTATGGTATCATTCATGCATGTGTACACTCATTTTATTCTTCATTTAAAATTGAGTCCGCATCAACAACATGACAACAATTATTTACAAATGGCACTTGTGCTCTGTCCTATTCTCACCTGCCCCCAGGATCCTGCCATAGCTATCAGCAAGAGAGTAGGGAACACACCATACGAATCCTATGACCGGGGCACGGAGAAGAACGCATGGATCACTGAATCAGATGGGAAAACTCCACTTGTAGGAGAGGTGAGCGACCTTTGGCTACTTACTTCTACTACTTGTTGATGATTTGATATGGGTCCTAGTAGCACAAACTACAAGGGAGAGCAGGAGCCATTTCAACGATTTCTTCATACAGTATGTTCAAAGAATCAAGTGTTCAAACTCAAGCTGTCTTGCACCACTCAAGGCTCGTACCTCAAGTAGTGAAGGAGTAAAATATGCTTTAAAGAAACTTGGAAAACCCTACATAGACAAAAAGTAGGAACTTAGGGTTCTCCAGTCTAATATTTCTATCTTAACTCTGTTGGCAGGGTTATCAATTGTCATATGCAATAAACAGATATTAGCCTGAGGATATCCATTAAAGAATCAGCATGAAATGAGTACATTTCGTTTGTCAAATGATTTAGGATTTGACAAACATCCTTGGATCCTTGCAGAATCCATGACTAACGAACTGCCTTGGAGGTCTGTTATGCCGCTAGAACTAGGAACTGGCTCTCCCCAAAGAGCACGTGTTTAAAATGTTCTACCAGCAAAAGTCAGTTTATATGGATAGGTTTCTTTAAGTGACAAGATATTCCTGCTTGTTAGTGCACACATATACAGTATAGGATTACAATGGATTTGTAATACCATTTGAAGTATGTGTCCTGGTTATGAAAACAGGGGATCTCTTGCCAAACGACCTCTGCGGTAGATGCGTCATTGACAATGGCGACACTGAGATATGCTGGTAATTATTCTGACCGAAAAATGTTCAAAAGGGATTGAATAAAATCATAACGGGATGTCACTCACACAAGAAACAAAGCAGCAGGGAGAAAAGAGTCAATGTTGGTGTAAGGTAGGAATGATAGACAGTAACATTCACAAATACTAGCTTAGAGACTAACGTACAGACACACTGACTGGCTGTCTTTCTGAGTGCTGGAGTGACAGGGAGCTGCACAGAAAGTCAGTCACACTGAGAGACAAGACACAAAAAGACAGATTATTAGGTAAACAAAAAAAAAGGGACCGACAACATGGATGTCTTCACTCCTTCCGTCTTGTACTTCCCTTTTTTTTGGATTAGAGTCAGGCAGAGGGACCGAGAATGATGACTTAGCTGGGTTGACGAGCGCGACAAGACCGACAAACAGTTATATAGAAAATAGAGTCAGAAATTCCGCTACAAAAGCAGGTTTATATAAGTGGTAACCGGGCTGTCAGCATTAGCCAGCAGCTATGGCACAGAAATCTAGTTGTAAAAGAAGTAAGGACTGATTGGAAAAGGTTAGATTGCAACCGTAAGGGCCTATCAATGAGCTCCGACCTTGGAGTTCTGACCACCTGGCAAAAACATTTGCCTATAAATCTGTGTGTTTGTGTGCATGTGTGTGTGTGTGTGTGTGTGTGTGTGTGTGTGTGTGTGTGAGAGAGATCATACGTAAGCATGATTCATGTCTTTGCTACAAACCGGGTTGTAAAGTCATTGGCAGTGGAAGTAAAGGTAGAAAGATAGCTAGCGTTGAGCAACCTTGAGATTTAATATCTACCACGCTTTACGGGAGGCGTTCACCTTGAGAAATACACTCCCTAATACACGTGCACACATTTCCGAAATCTCTGCCTCGCTCTGTGGATTAATCATTTATCTCAATACATGCCATTAAGGACGACTTCTGACACACAGTCACGTCCAGAGACTTTCTATTGCATTATCGATTCCTCCTCTCCTCTGTTCTCTTCCTAAACCTTCCTCTCCCTCTCTCTTATCATTCCTTCCCCTTCTGTACTTCAGCTCGATTCTGATCTTTTTTTTCTTTGTCACTTCCACAGCTTCAATCTGTTTCTCCGACGTTTCCATTGGGCCTAGTTTTTTTGCTTCAGGGCATTTCTATGCACCCGCGCCATCATGCTCGTGCTCCTTCACGTCATTCACCTGTACGATAGTGTGAAGGCTGGCTTATCTCTTCGATAAAGACATGTCGCGGATGCTTTTGGGTTGAATTAAAAAAGGAGAGGGGAAGAAAAAAAAAGTTCTGTCGAAAAAGTACAGCATTGTGCTTCTGCAGCGGAGCTCACATGCCAAACTAATGTTCCTCCAAACCTATTAAAATGTGCTCGTGAACTGATATCTCACATTTTCCCCCTCGTAGGTGTGGCCCGGAGAGACTGTCTTCCCAGACTACACCAGCCAAAGCTGCATCGACTGGTGGGTTGATGAGTATGTGCGATTCTCCAAAGAGATCAAACATGATGCCCTCTGGATTGTAAGTCAATTTTGAATATTTAAAATGAAGGTGCATTTCCACTGATTACTTTTTTGCCAACCTAAAAATGCCGACACTGACGCTATTCTGGATCCAATTACGCACACAAACGGCCAGTTAGCTTACTTTTTTGTTATTTTTGGGTGCAATTACTTCACTGTGAGTTGAACACAGGCTGGAATTTACATCATGTTGTTGAAAGGTTTTTCAGCTGAAAAAGCACATTTGGCTCATTCATTGCTACTTCTGATTACCACAACACACCATTTAAGATCTTACCAAACACAATGGCACATCCCAGGCTACTTTGTTTATCCGTGAAGGGGGAAAAAAATGTTCTCCTCTTTAGTATGCAGTGATCAACTCAGTGGAAGAATCCTTTCATAGAACTGTTAGAGCATGCCGCTAATAATTTAAATGAAACAATGTCCTCTGATGCCCTTGCAGGACATGAATGAGGTAGCTAGTTTCCAGAAAGGCTCAATTAAGGGCTGTGCCGATAACGACCTCAACTACCCTCCCTTCACTCCAAGTAAGACACCTTTATTTATGTGTTCTGCTCCATCACAATAGTATTCATATGCACAGTTTTGATATCAAGAATATCTATGTTCCCTTAGGGACATGGTATCTAAACGCTGTCATGGTAGCATTGTTTACAAGTTTGGATACCAGCCATAACATACCTTCAAAGATACCGAGAATGTCATGGGCTTGCAGCTTGAAGCCCAAATATGTCGCCCAACTTTGTAAATCTGTCACGATAGCTCATGAAGTAAGTTTAGGTCCAAAGGAAAACTCATCAAAAATAGCAAATCCCCAGTGAGGGATTTTGAAAATGACTCTTCTGCCATGTCTTCTATTCCGACTGTGTCCCAGACACGATGATCGTAAATGAAAAAGGCATGCTCCCCTGATGCCACCTTTTTATTGCACTCCTCCTTAGTCATCCCCTTCCTCCATTGCTCTGGCTGTCTCTCATTTCCTCATTGTTCACACATCCTATTGCTGCATACATCAATGTCTCCCTTTCTTCCTGGCCTGTTTTCCTCATTCTCTCTCCTCCCTTCACTGCATCCTACATTTTGTTTTCCTTCCACGCCTCTGCTCACCTTACACCAATATCTTTTCCTCCTCCATCTTTTTTTTCTCTCTCTCTCTCCCCACAGAGATTCTGGATGGTGTGATGTACAGTAAGACTCTGTGTATGGATGCCAAACAGGCCTGGGGGAACCACTACGATGTCCACAGTCTGTATGGATATTCTATGGTGCTGGCTACTGAAAAGTGAGTGCATCCGCAAGGAGTTTGGCCGGTTCGCGCTGAGGGCGCCAACAAACCCTAAATGCGTAACGTAATCACAGTGCGGCACATGGGATCTTTAACGTTAAGTGCAGTGGAATCAGTGGCTATTGAGAAATGGCGACTCAATAATGGGACTGAAATGAAAAAAGAAAAAAGAAAAAGTTGCAACAGAAAAATCTGTCGATCCAGCGCAGCCAAGCGAATTATGCCCTCGGTTATATCAAAACCAGGGACTCTTGCAGACCATTTCAAGTTGTATCCCATGAGATAAGAGCAGAAACATGTTCTAATGAGCCCGGATCCCAAGGTGAGTGAATGAATTTCTCATATAGGTCTGGTACTGAAACCGTTTAATGGGGCCCATTACTTACACAAACCTACAGAGAGGCATCAATGTGATTATGGGATATAATTATAATACTTATTTAGGTATGGGAGCGAATGGAGCTTTAAGCAGATCAATGTTTATTTATGCTGTATTTATAGATTGAAAGGTGGGACACAATCGGTATTAGTTATAATCCATTTAGGGGACTATGTGGACATCTGATAGTTGAGTGCAGTTGCTGGTTTGAAGACACACATTTGGACATGATAATATCCATTGGACAGGAGTCAATGGATAATAGCATGTGCATGCAAGTGGCACACACAGTTAATATCCTACAATCAAGTTATGCAAATGCATGTAAAGCCCATTTAGTTACACAAAGTACACTACGTAAAGTTTACCATGCCTCTGAAACCGTGCTCGGGTGCCATACAGATGATAATGGGATAAGTCAGGTGGGCCTTAAACCCAGCTAATCTCTTTCCGTTTGCATCATGAAAACAAGCGCGAAGCAATTTGAATAGAGAGTAGCAGATGAGGTTCACAAGAGCGCATCAGATTCAAAATCCAAAGACTATGAAAATTGTACAGTCAAGGAGGTCAGCCTGCCACACGAGCATTCGCTGCACAAAAAACAAACCACTTAAATGTCACAGAGGTATAAAGGCTGCAGTCATATTTATCTAGCTGGTGGAATTTCTCTAGTCTCCCAGCCCCCAGCCAGTCATTTCACACAAGGCTAAAGTTGGCTTCAGTCGCCAGAATCCTAATACGCACTAATGATGATGGTATGGGAAATTGCATCAATTAGAAAGCTGCACACACCTGCACTAATGGGTTTTTCAACTGATGGAAAATAACACCCCATAACACTAGACAAATGCAATGCACAGCATTTGCTAAAGAAATACATCAAATAGTATATGTTATGTCAAAAAGTAGCAAGGAACTTAACATTTCTCACATTGGTGCTACAAGGGTTCCTCCATGTTTTTCACACCACTTACTGGGAATTTCCCCGGATTCATCACCGCCATAAACTTTCATATGTATCTCAGAAAAAAACGCAAATTAATTATTATTAACTGTAATCTTTCACGTGTTACTGTTTTCCTCAAAGAATCTGCAGAGCAAGCGATTACTCTACAATAAATATTATTACTGTACAGGATTCAGAAGGTTATATAACATTCTTAACCTACAGGTTATATGATATTGTGGCATCTATCAGTATGTTTGAAGATTGCTTATGAGCCGCACAGTGCAAAACCTCTGCTTATTATTATAACAATACAATACTACTAGTTGCGGTTGGGGGTACTACGGTTTTACACTCGGCAACTCAAATTACCTCCAGGTAGCATAACAATTCAAAAGGCTCTCGTTAGAGGATGTTTGCTTTAACCGTTCTGGGCAAAACAAACAGACAGACAGTAAAAAAAAAGTTAAGCCACATAGTAAACATACTGAAGAGGAACCACTCCCTGTTTCTTAATAGGCTTATAATAAACCAATGAAAATGCTGTTACACGATGGCCCTGTAAGAAGGTCGTCAAAATATCTGACCACGTGCCAGTGCTCAACGGACATGAATCCAGGGAAAGGCTTTGCAAAGTCACATTAACATTAAGGAAAATAGTGTGTAGTCTCCATTAACAGACCTTTCAATGTTGCGCCTTCCTGCTATTTTAGCAAAATAAAGGACCGTTTAAGTTGAGGAAAGAAAAAATTGAACGCAAAATGAATTCAACATCTCCCATTCCATTTCTCGCCTCTTCATGTCTTCATGTCGCACCCACTGAGATGCGATCGCGGTTACTGAGGAACAGATGATTCCCAAATGAAATGCCTCGGAGCCATCATCTAAAAGGGACAGATGAGCATAACATATTTCACCACAGATTATATATGTAACAATAATTCCACTCACATGTTGGCATAATGTGATAAGAGTGTAGAACACAACCTTCACAGACTGAGGAGCATTTGATCATGTATACAATTGTAACTTATGAATACTAAAAGAACATATTTGTAGTGTCCCGCCGTGGTTTGAAATATTCCTGCTGTGTGTCATGCCTCTTTCATATGTCACTGCTGCCGAATGGAACACACCGGCGTTTAGGCTTCGGACTCCTCGCTCCTTCAGGTATATTTGAAGAGTTGGGACGTCCTTCACAATTAAGAGTCAAGATTGAGTTCTGGCTCACAGGCGGAGGAGCATGCAGAGAATTAGGCACCGATATCGAGTAACGAGAAAGGCCCAGCAAACACGGGTCCACAAAGACACACACACACACACATTGTATCTGTTGGAACTGAAGGTAGCTCGTCTTTACTTTGTCTCCTTCAACGCTTGCTCCTTTTCCTTCCTCTATCCACAAATGAATATTATTGGCAGGAGCCAGATTTCGTAAACATCATGAGTGTTCCGTGGTGTCATAGAAATCGATGCGGCTTCGAAATCCCAATGCAAACTGAATAAGGATGTACAACAACGGGGAAGAAAAGGTACAACTAGCCCTGGCTTTGTCACCAAAAAAAAGTGTCTCCCATTGTACTCGTCAGCATGTGTCCTGGAGATTGATTTCTCCCTTGTGCTGTTGGAGTCACCTTCCACCACTTCACCCGTGTCTTTCTTATCCTAACAACTCTCTTTCTCTGCTTTTCTTGCTCCAACCCTCGCCCCCCCACAGAGCTCTGCAGAGTGTGTTTGGAGGAAACCGTACCTTGATGCTGACCCGATCCTCCTTTCCAGGGGTGGGGAAATATTCGGGTCACTGGCTAGGGGACAATGGTGCCAACTGGAACGATATAAAATGGGCCATCCCCGGCATGCTAGAGTTTGGGCTCTTTGGGATTCCCTATGTGAGTACTAAACCTCCACGAGGCAAATCACTGTCCACGTTGTGCTCAAGGTAAGTGACTTTGACAGGAGGAAGTGTTTCTACCTGGATGCCGTGGCAGGGCTTAACAGGACTGCAAGGAGTAATGTCGCTTCAGCTTTTCACACCGACATGGCATCGTAACAGTTTAATGCGGACCTCATTTCAAGCCTTATCACTCACATTGTCGCTGCACACTCACGGAAGAAAAATGCACGTTTTGATTGATTTGATGCTGGTGAAAGAAAAACTCGAGGCGACCCGGAGCTCCTCGGAGTCAGTTCATTTTTAGCAAATATCCATTAACGCAGGCACATTTCACTTGGGGCCCTAGCTGCCTTCGATTGTAATAACGAAATACAGAAACACGAAGCAGTATGTAGAGCGCTTGTATCATACAAAAAGACCTTGTAACAAATCAATTCAGCTGGAGCCAGTAGTAGGTCTTACTACGTGTTTTAGTTTGGTTAACACGACGTTCTGGAACAAGGAACTTTCCTTCTTTTGCCTCGTTTCAAAAGAGGATTCAGCTGCTAATAGAGATCTATGTTCAGGCGTAACTATAAAGGCTGGAAGGCAGGCAATAAAAAGAGGCTCTGGAATGAAATCTATTAAAATGTCTGGAAGAACACCGGTTCCCTTTGGGGGAGCACCGCCAGGTTCAAAACCAACGTGTTTGCTCGTATTCTTCTATTTAAGGGAAAACACGAGTAAGAAAACAGCAAAGAGTCCAACGCATGCATGCGCGCATGCATGTACAGACCCAGCTGTGCACGTCGGGTGGTCTTAGAGAGGTCAACTACAAGATGCAGATCAAGAAGCGGGTTTTAGTTTCTTCCACTTATACACACACATACACACACACACACACAGGCACAGAAAGAGCGAGCCAGAGAAATGGGGTTTGGATCGATTGCCTCCAGTTGAGCTCGTTGTAAAATGGGGCAAGTAGTAAACAAAAGAAAGCAAGCAGTCTCTGCAGACTTCCCTTTGACTGAAGCATCTTTCTTGGACTCCATTGTGCAATTAATGTAAATACAGATAACTGTCGGCCAGTGAATCTTGACTGAATTGAGCAGACATCAAGAAAGCCATTTTAAAAGAAAGAGATGTGTTTAGCCACACAAATACACAAATGCCCCTTTTCCCCGCTGCAGGAGAGTTGTTGAACTCAGATGTTTGTTTTCTCTCTTCATTATTTCTTTCGACTCCATTATGCGTTCTTCAAATGGAATCCACATGATCCTCTTCTCTTTGAATTTTGACAACTCAAAGAACTCTTCCAATACACTGAATGGGCCATTTCTACGATTAAAAGAAGGATGATGTAGGCCTGTGGCTGAATGTCAAGCTGTCGTCCTCTCCTGTGTTTCAGATCGGAGCTGACATCTGTGGATTCTTTGACGACTCCACTGAGGAGTTGTGTCGTCGCTGGATGCAGGTGGGAGCTTTCTATCCCTTCAGCCGGAACCACAACGCTCAGGGCTACAAGGTACTGAAAAGGCATTTTGTTCTGCAATTCTTCCATTAGATTGTCAGTTTTAGATGAGTGTATCACACGTCCAAAGTGCTGCAGGGTGTAGCGCTTTATTTCATAGCATTGTATATAGGTGCTATAAAAGGCCAAGTGGTTAAAAATAGAAACTTGTGTTAGTATCCATGGTGATCATATCAGCCCTGGTACAGCTGGGTTGATAACATTTTTGCCGTGAAAATAGTATTTTGTATTTGAACATCTGAAGTAAAAGAAATTCTGTTCAGTGAATTTTCACATGACCGATCCTCCAAAGAGGTTGAGATTTTACACGAAAAAAAGTTAATGCTAAATGATGTTCCTTCACTATCACACGCTGTGCCGTGTGGCGGAGAGAGGGCCGACGTTTTGTACAGTGGCCGTCTCTCCGCTTAGATGTACCCCGTGGACATCTGGTTAGTGCAATCTCTATCCATTCACACACAGCACAGCCGATACTAGCTCAATAGCTTTTAACCAGATATCTTAATATCAGTATTGAGACGATGTATAGGGTTGACTAGTGCAAGTAGTCACATAGTGACATTTCTGATAAAAATCCTCACATATGTGGATATAATACCTATATATTACTTTCGTTTTCTTGATTGTCTTAATTTTTAAAATGTTCTTCTCAATACAACTAAACTTCAAAAATAATAGTCGTTAATAATAATAATCATCAAAAGTAGAACTTTTACCTTTTATCTTTAGGAGGCACACTATCCCCTACAGTGTTTAAATTGTTCATCCATACTGAGGAGATGACTCGGTCCACAGAGCAGCATTGAATAGCTCTCGCAACACCCTTAATGTGACATTTCCATGCACATGACTGCTGCTGAAATAGAACAGCATTACGGTAATGCAGGGGAAGGCGGGCAGGGGCGGGGGGGGGGGGGGGGGTAGTTACTTGGAGGACGGGTGGTGGGGGGTAGGGGGGATATGCTTGGGGACAGGGACATGATGGTGATGAATCTGAAGAGCGTTTTCCACTAAACAAGACAGCTAATGTGTGACCTTTCCTTTGCCCTAATCATGGCTCTCAACACATGGCCATGCAGGCCAGTCCTAACACACACACACGGACACACACACACAATCCTCATCACACTCTCCGAAGGAGCTGAGGGCATAAGTGATTAGCCAGATGAGGGGAGCACGGCCTGTTAGCAGCTAATCACCCTCTCACTCACCATCGGAATCAAATCATACTTTTGTTTCATTTTCAAACATTTTTTATCCTGTTTATCTTTGTCTCTTTTTAGTCCTTTGTGAGATTTCTATTTAACTCTTTATCCTTACAGTTAATGTGCACTTACTAACGAACAATTCATCTTTTTTACATTTCTTACATAGTCATACTCTAAATTTCCCATCACACCTTTGTTTATTTTCTCCCCCCAAAAAAGTCCCCTCCGATTTATTCCTTTTCTCGTTCAAACAAACTCTCTTTTTCATCTCCCCATCTCTTTCCCTTTCTGCCCCCCGTGGATAAAAGACAAATCTTTATTTCCCATTTGCCCTTCTTTTCTGTCGTTCCTCAACCCCCTCCCTTTAATCCATCTGTGTGTCTCCAGCCCCAGGATCCAGCAGCGTATGGTGCCGACTCCACTCTGGTGAAGAGCTCCATACATTACTTGAGGATACGTTACACACTTCTGCCTTACCTCTACACACTCTTCTACAAAGCCCACACTACAGGGGAGACAGTTGTACGCCCTGTCATGCACGAGTAAGTCATTCAAAATAAGACCCTCAAAATATGCACATCCCTTCATAGTCCATATTTGATTACACTTGAACACCTTCAAATACACTCACAATACACTTGCGTTTGCCTGTGCACTTATTTTAATCTTTTTTTATTTTACATTCTTCTATATTTTACTGTATGTTGAATTGTAAATTGAATATGTTATATTCCCTGCACTGTTATTTGTCTTGTCGTCCAATGTCTCATTGTCTTATTGTCCAATGTTATGCACCACCCGCCACAAATTCCTTGTATGTCTAACATACTTCCCTGAAATTAGACAGGGACACTCAAGGAATTGAACATTTATACAAATGCGGATACAGTTTGGTGGAAAAGGCTCAGTTTTTTTTTTGCCGTTATAACTTTTAAAATGAGTTATATTTAGTATAGTGCCAAGCCTCGTGAAGGAGTTAATAACCCGTATGTGACCATCAACGTTAAATCAACAATATCGCATAGGAGGTTGGGGTGGTGGAGGTGGGTCCGGCAGGAAATTACGTTTGGAAGCAAGGCCTCCTCTTCAAAATGAACCCAATTAACATCAGCAGAAGTTTGGCTTTATATGCCACTATGGAATAAATGACCATTAAAACTAAGTCTGATAAAATATTCTCTAATGATCATCCATTTAGTGTGCGTCAGGGAAAACACCTTCAAACAGCTTGGAGAAATCGTGCCCAAAACTAATTCCGCCCACATCGAAGTATTTCTCAAATCATTATTTGGGACATCAGCACAAAACAAGTACTTGCCAGACACCACAAGACATTTACTTAACTGCTATATGCACTTCGGTTTTGGTCAATGCGTGAACAAAACAGATGAACACAAAAACACGTCAGCTGAAACCGCAGATATTCAGCAACATGCCAGATTGCAAACAGCCGGCTGCAAAACATAACTTGCGAACACAGAGGCTTTGAATGCCAATAATTCAGGAACTGAACAATGAACTGCAACAACACAGCAACAACCGGAAACGCACAACAACGCAGGGTGAAACGCAAAACAATTCAGGGCCATGGCTAGCTACTGAAACACACAACAGTGCAGGGCCATGGCTAGCTGAAACGCACAACAGCGCAGGGCCAAGGGATAGCTACTGAAACGCACAACAACGCAGGGCCATGGCTAGCTACTGAAACGCACAACAATGCAGGGCCATGGCTAGCTACTGAAATGCACAACAACGCAGGGCCATGGCTAGCTGCTGGCATTGCCAACCAAGCAGAAGCGCGGAGCAAACAGTAGAAAACATGTTTACATTATGAGCATAATGGACAGTTACAGTTTCAATGTTCACACAATAGACCTGCATGAAAATAGTGGTCGCTATCCCACAGCAAATATGGGAAATAGGCCTATGGGAAAACTCAAACACATCAGAAATGTCTATATTGTTTCATGTATTTACTAAAGGTGGTGAAGGAAGTCTTGTATGTGTTTTATTCAAAACGTATCTCACTGATTAAATACTCTTCTTTGTCACTCCCAAGATTCTACTCCGACAGTGCTACGTGGACAGTGGACCAGCAGTTCCTCTGGGGAAAATACCTGCTCATCACACCTGTACTACATCCGGTCAGCAAACACACAAAGATATATACATGCTTTGGTCGTTCAAATGCATGTGCTGGCACAAAATGCACTTTCATGACTAGATCTTGTGTACAGATAAATTACATACAGAAATGTACATAGAGAAATGGATGTTGCAGATGAGATTATCGGTTACTCTCACATACACACTCACACACACGCACACACAGATACCATGACCTCCGCTGGGAAAACATGACATGGGATTTTCTTTGTTGCCCTCCCCTCCTCTCTTCCCTCCTTCTTCTCTCTTTCATTTCCTCCTTCTTTTCTCTCAACTCTAATGAGAACATTGACCTCATTACCAGCAGATTAGAAATGTAGATAGAAGTGTGTTTGCGTGTTTGTGTGCGTGCGTGTGTGTGTGTGCACACCTGTGTGTGCTTGTAAAAGTGGGTGCCTGCACGCGCATGTGTATGCGTGCATACATAGCAATTTAGCGTGGCCTCTTGTGAATTACAGAATAGTGAAAGCGAGTTGGATTCATAGTGGGGCCAGGGATCGAGTAACTTCCATCAGTGCGATTGTGGGAAAGTTTATAATAAAATAAGCAGAAGGTTTCTACTCTCAGTGCCTCATGGCTCGAGTTGGTCTGAGGGGGAGGTGGGAGAAAGGCCCAAAAAGGACGACTACTTTTGGGATCCTATCAAAGCAACTGTTAGCGAGTCATGAAGAGGATGAGTGTGTTCGAGCCCTGGCATCGATTATGACTCACCACCCTTTTCTTTCCTCTGTGAAAGCAATGTGACCCTCATCATCGAAGGCCGTTAATCGTCACGGTTTGTAGAAAAAGGAAAAAGGCAAAGATTGACCCAAATGCAAACAGAAACAGGAAACAAACTAAGCCGAAAGCCAGATTTGTCACTGACAGTTAAATAGATGCTCCGTGGAGGCAAATTATGACCTTGCTCGTGGTGGTGACGGAATGTCACCAATGAATTCAGAAGTTATCCAGAAATACTTTTTTGGATGACATTGTAAAACTGCATGCTTCTCTCATAGGGAACATTTAACATTAACAGTCCCTGATGCTGTCCACATGATGCACATCTATGTCACGGTGTGGGTTTGTTTCCTGTTTTATTTTGTAGTTTCCTGCCTCGTTGCACCTGGGTTAGCTTCACTTCCTGCCCTGTTGTGTTATCCCCTGTGGTTTTGTCTCCCGTGTCCCTGATTGTTTCCACCTGCGTCCAATCACCTTCCCAGTGTATTTAAACCATGTGGTCTCTGGTCGGTTCATTCTGTCACGACGGGTGAAATCTATATTCTTCACATCGCTATGCTCAAACATTTCAAATCGATTGGTCCAACATATCGTCAACAGATGTTCCACCAGTGTTTGCGAGCTCTGGAATAACATTTGTTCTTGTTCTCATCTCTTTCACATTAAAGAATTCTTACTATTTTTTTTGAATAACAGAAGCGCAGTGAATATTGGGCCACGTCGCATCTGTCGTTTTGAAAAATGTCCTTTTCAAGTGGCATTGCCCGAGGTCCAACTTGCCTCTAAAGCCGATGCCAGAGCATTAGAAACAAGTTGGACCTCGGGCAATGCCACTTGAAAAGGGACATTTTCAATATGACAGATGCGATGAGGCCGAATATTTATCTTCTCTAGTGCCAGTGTGCCGCTGAGCCGCGGCGCTGCGGTTTAAGACCGGGTAAGAGCGGGCATTAGGAACAGCGCGCCCACTTCCTGATTGCGATGCATCAGGCTGTGAAAGATAGTGAACAGATAGCGTGTGACCCTGGAGTGAGGTCGCAAGCTGATCTCCTCGTCTTATCCTATCTTCACCTCTCTTTCATTCTCCTCATATCTCTGTGTCACTTTCTCTGTATCGCTCTGTCCGTCTGTCTTTCCCTTTCTTTAATGATGCTCTTGCTCCATCATCAGATCAGTCGATGCTTTAACCTTGATCTCTGTGATAAACTGGGGAGGACTCCTGGTCTCTGTCATCCCCTCAAGTCTTCATCTGTGCTTCCACTCTCCTGTGCTCCCTTTACTTTTTCTGCTCAGCCTTTCATCAAGCAGTGGCTCCCTTATCTCATCTGCATTCTCTTAATCAGCTGCTCTCAACTCGTCCTCATGATCCCTTTTCATTTTATCCCATCTCTCTTTCCTCCTTTCACTTCTTCTCTCATGTACCTCAGCCACCAACTGATCATTCTGCCAGTCTGAATCTTTAGCCCGCCCGATCAAATCTTACCCCATGGCTAACTGGGCTTCAGTACTCCAAATGAGGGTACAGGCCTCGTCCCCCGTCCCTCTCAGTGGCAGCTGGAAGCCATGCTAGGTCCTGAGGTCCCTTCCCATTAGTCAACGTGTTGATTGATAGGCGACGCGAGTAAATCAGACACCATAAGACGAGGTGTCGGGGGACCATCCATTGCCCCTGGCCGTCACCCGACAGGCTGTGCAGCTGTGACAGGTGATCTGCCTCAAACTGCAGTCGTGGACCCCAAAGAGGACATCAAGTCATTTAAGTTAGTTAGTAAGACATTACAGCAATATCTTAATTTGCTCTTAAAAGGTTTTTCCATGTTCTTATGGGATGTCTCGCATTTTGAATCATTTGTTTCTATTTATTCATCCTTTGTTCCTCGTCTTCTTACCTGTGTGTTCTTCCTTGGCTTCATGTCGACCCTCTTTCTTGTTCCCATTAACAGGCCTCAGTGGGCCACTCTAACTCTCCGTCTCTCTTTCTTCCACTGGAAAAGAAAGCGAGCGGGAGAGAGAGAGAGAGAGAGATGCCGTCCGTGCCTTCGACAGAAGGTCCAGGCCTACAAAGCTGACAGAGTGCATTTCACAATTTGTCTCGGTTCTCAACCGGACCTCTGGTTTGCTGTTTCTCTCGCTGCTCTCGCCGTGTTTATCTCTCTGCCTTTCTGTTCCGCCATGTCAGAAAGAGCACAGGAGTGACAAAGCTATCAAAGGCCTGGCGCTCGCCTATTGATTGCTCCTGTCTGTCCGCCACCTTCAGCTATCAAAGGCTGTTACCTATCAGTCGTCCCTTGATGTTTTTTTCATCGTCTGTTGCATCATAGTGCTAAAGACTGAAATGTCACCAGGGTTTTGTGGATACTTTATATCAGATGGGAGGCAGTTTTGAAAAAAAAAAAACCTGTTCATTTCATCTTTATCTTATTCATTATTAACTTGCAGTGATTTAGAGCGGAAAAAATGATCTATTGTGGCTCCTATCCTGTTTAGGCGCGTGTAAGATTAAAGTGACAGGATTTGTGTGGGTAGCAGAAGCAGATGTTACCGGCTGCAAGTCAAACACAGGCATGCTGTCACACAGAACACCAGGCTGACACATTTGTCTACTTAACAAATCAGAGCTACATAATGTTGTATTCAAAGGCAACAAAAAAAACATTTAAATTCGTTCAGATACGTACACATGTGAAGAAGTATTGTGTGCTGGTCTCCTGCAGGGTGTGGACACCGTGCAGGCATACATCCCGGATGCTGTGTGGTACGACTATGACACGGTAAGACTCAATTCTGCGCATTTTAGGATATTTTTCTAAAGCCTTTTTACACTTCCAATGCGAGATTATGAAACATGTAAATTAACTTTAAGAATACTTCTAGCAGATACAACTCAGATTGTTGAAAGAAATGTATTGCAAATCAAATATACGGTGTTTATATAAAAACATATATCTAATAAGCACATCTAAGCCTGTAAACAGCCCGTAAACAGAAAAATGGATGACAGGGAGGCTGAACAGGATTAATTGAAGGGTTACTTTCTGTGTAAGGTGTTATTTATTTCACAGGTCTCCCTGATTAATTGGTATCACAAAAGTTTAAGTCCTCAATAAAAATGGCTAATAAGTAGTACGCTGCATTACTGAAATTAACTCAAATACAAATCACATGAAAGTCTTTGCCTCAAGATCTTCGTTTTATACAGAAAGACGAGAGATAAGACGGAGCGAGAGTCGGGACAAAGACAGAGGGAAGGGGGGGGCAGGGAGGAGAGGAGAGGGACTATCTCTCCCTGACAAGTAGATAAAAGAGGTGTTGAGCCCCTTTGGGACCTTATTTTGGCGTCACAGTTGCGATGTAAAGTGTCCACTGATCAGATGAACGATTAGATCGGCTGTCTGGCCGCCGGCCCCCTGTTCTCTTTGGTCCCCCCGTGGCCAAGACGATGGGAGGGTTTGTGGGGAAGTATTGATGCAATAAAAATGACCACGAAAAACATCTTACAGAAACAGAGGGATGAAGGAGCAAAAACACACAGGATGGGAGATGAGAAGAGGACAAAAGTACGGCACCTGACGGGAAGAGAGATGATGAGTAGAAGAGAGGGATGATAACCACAGTTTGGAAGACATGAGGTCGGGCCTGAAGGAATAAGGAGGAGAAGACAAGGCTAGAGAAGAACTCCTTAAGCCAGACAATAAGGAGGCGATAAGATCTGAAATTGGTTGTAGACGCTCCACTAACTCCAGCCCACACACTCGCCCATGCTCTACTGTACTGCATAAAATGGTACACACACGCACACATCCATGGGAATGGAAAAAAAAGGGGGATGAAAAAAAAAAAAAAGAACTAGAGCAACAGAAGAGAGAATAACACGAGGTGGAGAAGAAAGCAGAAAGCAGGAGAATGAGAGGAGACGGAAATAAGAGTGCCTCAAATAATTGTGGCTGTGCAGAGAATTCAGTCTTCGGGGGATGAGAAATGAACTGTTCTCTATCTGGGCCCTCACAGGAGCGAGTGGAGGGGCAGAGAGAGGAAGCTGCAGACACAGGGAGGGGGGAGTCAAACGGGTTACTTCACCTGACATAAATCCTTTTAAGCTCCAAAGAACCCTAAAATGCAAAAAAATAAACAATTGACTCACTCCCGCGTTGTAGTTTTTGTATTTTGATATAATTGAGCAGTGACCAAGCCCGTCATCTAAAATGAGTAATAATTTGATAACTATGAACACCAACTATATGCATTTTATGTATTATTACAACCCGGGCTTAGACACCAGTGTAACCTTGAAAGTCGCCACGTGTTTTCTTGACCACAGAACATCCCGTTGGGGAAATGTAGGTCAGTTCATGTATTGTGTTGCCTTACCAATCAGATGGAGCAAGTGGCAGTCCGCAAGACCGTAGTCGATATGCATCTTCCAGCTGACAAGCTCGGTTTGCACATCAGAGGTGGCGCCATCCTCCCAACTCAGAGGCCTGATGTCACTACAACATACAGGTACACACCATCACAAACACCCACACACACATTTATCCCCTCAAATAACGTCCCGCAAACATGAGATGCACGTGAATAGAATCATTCACTCACTCACTTAAGTGCGTACAGATCAACCGACATTTTCACCACGTAATCATGAACGCATCAAATCCCATTGAAGTAGATAAACGTGCACTTGCTTGATCCATTGGGTCGCAGCAAAGTGTGCGTGTGGTGTTGAGCGTGTGTTTGTGTGTGCGTCTTTAGTCGGCGGCACCCCATGGGTTTGATCGTGGCTCTCGATGACAACAGCCAGGCAGCTGGGGAGCTCTTCTGGGATGATGGCGACTCCAGAGGTATCGTTTGCAAACGCGCTGGTTTTGTGTTAAACGGGATTATTCGCTTCTTGTTGTTACCAGTCATGACAGGAGCTTTGAGTTGAAGTTCAAACACACCTCACGCACATTAACAAATAAACATCACTCAGTTATCAACTGATTTGACAATTATTAACAACTGCTCTCTTTTTTACAGACACAGTTAAGACAGGAAACTTCATCCACTACAATTTCTCTGTTGTCAATGTAAGTTCATCTTGCTCTACGCCATCTTTTAAATCTGGCCCACATATTTCCTTCTGATCTGAACAGAAGTTCAAAGGTCAAAACCGCAAGAGACTTTAGACTTCCTCGATCCACAACATCAAGCACCATCGATCCACGCTGCGCTCCAGAAGCTTAGTTGGATCAAGTAACCTGTGTTGCTGCTTCACAGAGCAGCGAGAATTGCCTTGCATGTTTAATGTATGACGGTGAGTTCTTCCTGTATCTTGGCATTACGCCGGTGTAGCACGGTCTACAGGCTGGAAATCTATCAGATCAACTGTTTGAGTGATGCACAAGAGTTTTGGGAGTTCATGAGCTGGTAAATTATCCGGTTAACGTGATAAAAGAGCAAGTATTGCTCGCTGGGACTGTTAAACCTGGAAAATGGTCATTCAAAACAGCAAAAAAAGTGAAATAAAGTTATGTTTCTAAATAATCAGCATTATAAGTTTGAGAGCATGCAATGGGTCCTTAAGCATGCACGTGTGTATCCTATACCTCATAGGGGGTGCTGACGATGCAGGTGACACACGACGGCTACGGGAACCCAGACGTTCTCAGGTTTGAAGATATCACCGTCATGGGCGTTCCTCAACCTCCCATCTCCGTCTCTGTGAGCCACGTCAGCGGCGGAACAACTGCAAACTCCACTGTGCCGACCGCCAACATACAGTACGACGAAGCAAAGAAGGTAAACACACTCAAACTGACATGAAAACAAAAAACTCAATTCAAATGCTGTACGTACACAACAATGTAACAATACTGTCCATGTAAAAAATGAGTTATTTCCCTCAAGAGTTGATAGGGACGAGATAAAAGAGAGCCAATTGTTGGATAACATTCATCAAACATCTCTAAATAATGCTAAAGATGAGAAAAACATGTTTTATTGAATTACTACAATTCAATCATATATATATATATATATATATATATATATATATATATATATATATATATATATATATATATATATATATATATATATATATGTGTATAAGAGATACATAGATAATAAAGTATGAACGCCAATTCATACCTAGACTTTAAAGCAAAGGATTCTCTCTCTTCCCGTAGGTGCATTCTTCAGCTATTGCAACAATCATTAATCAGATCTGTCCTACACTTGGCGGGTATATCGCTGCTGACCCAAAAAAGTGCCAGGTCAAATTTGGCACAAATTACACCTGACAAGTTCAATAATAGCCTGATAAACATTGAATTAACAAGGCAATGGCACCTTTGCAGCAGCGGGGGCGGAGCTTCAGGGCTCTGCCTGGCCGACCATGTCGCTTGCAGCTGGCTTTCACAGACATTTGTTTCAATAAGACCAGGGATGAAACCATCACTTTACATCCCAAGGTTGGCCTCTAAGTGTAAGAAATGATAACAATTTATATTAGGTGAGGATCATCGAAGCTTTTGCCTGAGCGTGCGTGTGTGTGAGGCAATGAAACATGGTCCTATAGTACAGGCCCAAGGTTATAAGTAACTGCCAAGAGTCTGTAAAGTGTCAAGAGTCTCAGTTCAGTATGTTTCTTTAGGGATTTGCGTTGTGTGCTTGTCACACAAACATGTGTGCGTGGCCCGGGTCAATGCCTCTGTAAATCCTGAAGGTCCCTGTGGTCACACAAGCATGCATGCAAGCATGCATTTATCAAATGAGTGGTTATCATTTCCTGGGGGTGACGGGTAAATGATGTTAAACCGAAAACTCTGGCTTGTCATGTCCATCGCTCTTTGTATGTCTAGTCGGACTGGGCCTTGAACGTAGCTAAGAGCTGTCACACACCATTAGGTCAACGTATATTAAACAGAGCAGAACTTCACAACACTTGTGTTGGCTAATTTCTTTTTCTGACTTGCGTTCCGTTGCTTTTTTTGAAAAAACTTTCCTGTTTGCTATATAGCCTGACTTCCCTTTCCTTTGTTCACGGTCCATTTCCATGTGCCTGCTGTGTCTTTTTTCTGCATTCTAATGATGCATTCTTGTGTACTTGCCTGTCAAATAAGATTTTTCTGCAATTGCTCATCCATGATACTAAAATAAAATGTAAGAAAAGCTAATGAAGATCCCTGAAGTCTCCTAGGACGTATCAGATGGTGACTCGTGACTAGCGAGAAAGGGACTCCCCGAGATGTGTTGTGAGAATGAGTCATAATTCCCGACAGAGGCTGTTGAAACAGCGGGAGAAATTAACAGCTGTGTCTTAATTGATGGTACGCAACGTCAAGCACACAGTCTCTCTCAAGGAAGTCTGTCCGAGCATGTTCTCTCTCTCTCTCTCTGGCATCCTTGGATTTATTTCTCACTACTTTCTCCCATTTTCACTCTCGCCTGCACTTCAACACACACAAACATATAGGTTATGTTCCTGAAAAACCTCTCCCTGGCACTCGGGGGGAGCTATCTGGTTAAATGGGAGCTGCAGGCCGCGGGGAATCCGCGGTTCGACTGCCATCCAGAGGAACTCGCAGATGAGGCTAAGTGCAAGGCCAGAGGCTGCATCTGGGAGGTGAGGGGTGACACAGATGAGCTTCAAATGCATATGTATTATATGTATATATACGAACTGGAAAAAAAATATGTTTGGATACGCTTTCTGTCCCAATTCAGCCGAGCGCCGTAGAACGCGCTCCATGGTGCTTCTATCCGAAAGACTATGGCTACACTTTTACGCCAGTAGAAAACACCCCCTCTGGCATGACAGTTGACATCACTCGGAACGGGAAGTACAGGAGCAGCGGTCGCCCGGGGTCGCCGGACATCGACAAGCTCCGTGTTCAGATCTGGTACCTCAGCAGCGACATGCTGCGGTTCAAGGTTACTTCACCATTTGTCTTGATTTCAAACGCGTCCGTCTGAAACACACGCGCTCCACTTAAACACACATACAGTGACACGCAAAAACATTCCTTCCATCCCCGTTCAGATCTGGGACCCAGCCACGGCGCGTTACGAGGTCCCTGTGCCGCTGTTGCTTCCCCCGACTCCAGAGACCGACGAGAACAAGAGGCTTTACAAGGTGGAAGTCACCAACAACCCGTTCGGCATCCAGGTCACAAGGAAAAGCACAGGAACTAAGATGTGAGTATTTTAGTTGCACAGGTGGTTCTGTTATGTCTTCTCCATGGGTTCTTTTTCCGTGCCATGAGTTTGAGATTCCCGCTAATGTGTGTGTGTGTGTGTGGGTGTCTTTGAAAGACTTGTCAACTGTACCAGAAGTTTCTCTTAAAATTGGCATTTGCTATTAAAATCTCTACTTGAACAAATTTAAACAATGATTATTTTTTGTCCCACAAAAAACGACGGCTTCCAAGAAATTTACCATTTCAGAAAAACACATCAGTTTTTATATCATCTTTATCCGAACATATGCTGTAATAAATCAAATAATCGGTATCCTGGAGGCCCCAAAATGTTGAGCTGATATTGTAATGTGTAATTTGCCCACACAAATGATGTTTCTATTTGCTAAAAGAACGATCAAAAACAATCCGTCAACATAACAAACCGTTCAGAATGCGACTTTCTTTATTTTCAAAATCATACAGTGGCCTTTTTGTCATGAATCTATGTAGTTTACCAAAACGTAATCACACACAATATAACTGAACATGGGGTGTGCCACACATTAACATATTTATCTTTAAACATCTAATAAAATGCTATTCAGAATAGCATTCATTCTGTGCTTTAACCATGCAAGAACACCTGTGCTGCTGCTTTACCCTCAACCGCTTACTATCAACGTGGTTACTATGGAAAAGAAATTGCGGCAACCAATTGTATGAGTTCAAATATCTCAGTCTTTCTGGATGGTGTATGTTAAAGCAGCGTAGATGACCCGTTAGCATTGCAAACCAATGCTTCCATTAACAAATAATAAGGTGGGACATTTTGTGACAATTTCAATCAATCAATGATTTGCAGGCGAGAACCCTTTAATATTTTTTCTTTCCGCTTTGTGATTAAAGTAAAAATGCTCGATCAACTCTTCTGGCCCCGTTATCCTATCAGATATCCTCTGGAAAGTTTCCCAGTGTGTCCGCGCTAAAAGTATCCTCCTCTCGTTCAGCCATCGAGATGATCTCACATGACGCTGTCGAGAGTCTTTTCAATGAACATCCCCATGCAAAGGGTGACATTATTTCCTAGGGAGATTTTCCTAATTAGAATTACTTTCTTGAAGCGATGCCTGCAGTTTTCCTATTTGTGTCAAATATATTGTGAATTACTCTATTTTGACAAACAACTCTCTCTCCCCTCCTCCCTCCATCTCTCATTGATTTAATCCACTGTTATTTTCTCAGTTGGGACTCCTCTGTGCCAGGTTTTACGTTCTCAGACTTGTTCATACAAGTGTCCACTCGACTGTCATCGGAGTACGTCTACGGCTTTGGAGAGACGGAGCATCCCACATACAAACACGACCTCAACTACCACACCTGGGGAATGTTCGCCAAGGACCAGCCTCCTGGTGTAAGTATCCCTCTGAAGCACAAGCACGCACACATGTTAGCAAACCCTGCTCTTTATACACAGCTCGCTTACATGCCACATCAGGTAAGGATTTAGAAAAAAATGAGTGACAATGTTTTTTTTTAATCATTTATATTCCTTCCAACCCAGAATTATAGCTGGTCATGGCGTATATAACAGAGTGTCAGCCCATCCTCTGACTGTAGAGGTGACTTAAAAAACAACCTTCCAGTGTGTAAACTTGTAAACCTGTTGCGATGCCGTTGATGTGTGCGGCTGAAATGTGTGTCGTCATGCTTTTACCTACTGGGGCCGGACAGGATGAGGGTTCCACCTGCATCAACATTATCAAAGCCAAAGCCAAAAGGAGTTGGCAAGACAGCTGGGTTCAGACAAATGTTGTGGGAGTCCTCAGAGAACAAAATAATTTCAGTTCGGAGGGAAAAAAAATGAGTGAAAATAATATAGATCAGTCAAGGTCATCTATATTAAAACACATACTGCTTTCATATGCAAATATTAATCCAGATAAGACACTTTGAATACATATCATAATAAAAAAAATTGCAACTGAGACTAGTAGTTCTATAGATACTTCAACTACTAACGAGCTAAGCGAGTTGTGGTGACCAGTTTTAGGCTCCAGGACCTTCATGCAACGCCAGGGAGATTAATACCCTCTCCCCTGGTTAAAGAGGGACCGTGTCGGGGGGCCTCAGCCCAGGCAGGCTGGTGTCTGCTGAGCACCTTTCCACACCAGGCCCCCTGCCAAAGCACTCAAAGCCGGGGTCTTGGTCCAGCAGTGGTTGGAGCCTCAGATAATCCGAACCAACAGTTCATTTAAGTTGAACCGTTCAACATTTCCAACGAGAAGACCAGAAAAAAGATAAACAAAAACAACACTGCAATGCAGGGAATATCGTCTGAGTCTACCCTCATGGGTCTTTTTTGTTCCAAATTGCAGAGACATAGCCAGAAGGATACACCACTGCAGCAACATGAAAGAGAGATGTGTTCCGAGGTTGAATGCGTGGTAGTTGAGGGAAACTCGATGTTGTGTACTCTGGCGGGGATTTCTTCAGTCTCTAACTAGGTTGTTTTTGCCACAGAAAATGAAGGAGACTATAAATATACTGCAAGAAAAGCACACATACAGTCAAAGAGACGTAACACAGTTTAACAACGTCTTGTGAACCAGAAGGGCAGCATGCTAATGGAGTGGGATCTACCCGTAAGTCTTATCTGCAGTGTGGTGACATCCGAAAGTGGCAGATGTCCCATCTGCCGCCACCTTTCTATCTCTTCCTCCTCAGTAGCGGCAGTTACAGAAGTAACTCACCCTCAATTCTTTCAAATAGAACAATATAATGCTATGATCATTTATGTGCACTGCAGTGTATGCATGATGGAAGCTAATGCAAAAACATTTTTGTATATCATTTTTCACAGAGAAATTAAGAGTATTATAAGTCCACCAACACCAAGCCACAGCTTTGTCATTCATTTTAATGATCTGCATGCTACATTTAGGGCTTCCTGATTTTTTTATAGCACCCCGCAGCAAAATAAATAACATCTCATTGGTCTTTAAACTCAGGCAAGACGAGTTTAAGACGAGTAAAATATAACGACTATACTTAAATAACTGTTGAGTGTACTACAATTTGCTTAGAGGATAGCCACAGGATACTTTTGGAAATATCGGAGCTCATTGCCCTGAGAAAATCCCTTTCAGGTGTCATGGAAAATGGTCTTAAATAAATAAAAACAGGAGCATACATTAGCACAGGCAACAAAACAGACCTATTTCACACATTTTCCTGCATTACTTCTCTCTGTCACTCTACTTCAGTACAAGATGAATTGCTATGGAGTGCATCCCTTCTATATGGGTCTTGAGAACACGGCTGATGCTCACGGTGTGCTGCTCCTTAACAGCAATGCCATGGGTGAGAGGAACAAACACACATGCACAAAGGCACACGTGTGTCTTAAATAATAATACTGAACAGTAATACACACATATATCCATGTCTCACCTTCCAAGAGCTAAGTAATTCATTCTGAGCCAATATCCTTCTAAAATGATTTCATATTGATCTTGTCTCTTGACTGTCTTCATTAAAAAGTGACAGAAAAGAAAACCTCATAAAAATTGCACGAGTCACACACAGTGTGCAGACAATGAACACACATACACTTCATCTACACGTTTAACAGGCGTGAATGTCTTTACGTCCAGATGTGAGTTTCCAGCCTACTCCTGCGATAACCTACCGGACGCTCGGAGGCATCCTGGACTTCTTTATGGTCCTGGGACCGACGCCTGAGATGGTGGTGCAGGAGTACACTGCTGTAAGTCTTCTTTAACTTTTCTGTGCACTTGTGTGCATTTGTGTGCTTTTGCACCTATGTGTGCGGGTTTTGTGTCTGGCCCCAGGCCGCCGCTGATGGACTGCAGCAGCTGGGAGTTCCTTGCTTCATTGCGTTCTCTCATTTAGCTAAACACACACACACACACACACACACACACACACACACGCACACACACAAACAATCAAACACACAACGCCACACCGTTTTCCTACAAAACAACTTTTTCTCTGCTGAACTGTTTTGACTTCCTTGTTTGTTTGTTCTTAACAGCTGATTGGACGACCTGTTCTACCTGCCTATTGGTCCCTTGGGTTCCAACTCTGTCGCTATGGTTACGTCAATGATACGGAGATAGCAGATCTATACAAAGATATGAGGGCAGCAGGCATACCCTACGTAAGTTATTGGGATGAAGCAAAATGGAGACAGTGACTTCATGTCTTTCATTGGGAATAGTTTAATGAAACATGACCTTCAGTTCATTAAAAGTTGATTCCTTTGTAAATTGCACAGCTGCTATACCAGCCTCTATTCAGTTCGTACAAATACCAGTACTTCTGTCCCATAATTAAATATTGGAATCACATTGTATTTCAAGTAATACTTAGCTGTGTTTGACTCTGGAAAAGCATTCCATGTGAAAAAAAAAACATTGCTGGTACAAAATGTGCAATTCCTTTTTCCTGACCTGCTGACACGAGCATTGCTTTCTGTAAAACGTATGTTATAAATATTAGTCAATTCAATCAAACTGCATTGACATAGTGTACCATGTTGGCCGTTGTGCGAAGACAAAAAATGCTCAGAATTTAAAATATGGCAGCTTAGAATTTTTTTGGTCTCCCGCAGGATGTGCAGTACGGAGACATTGACTACATGGAACGTCAGCTGGACTTTGTTCTGAACCCAAAGTTTGATGGACTTCCTGCCCTAGTTGACAAAATGAGAGGAGAGGGCATGAGGTTCATTTTCATTTTGGTAATACAAAAAGAAAATACTTTTTTTTTCAAGTTTGGGCACCCAAGGATCAGCCATCCATATGGCTGTACCACCTGTACCTATTATATACAACATGTTCTATAACTAATTATCTAGCCTCTGTTCAACTAAATGCACACCAATGGTTTGCCTTTGATTCCAGGATCCAGCCATCTCTGGAAATGAGACAACTTACCCTGCCTTTGATAGGGGAATAGCAGACGATGTTTTTATCAAATGGCCCGCAGAGCTCAGTGATGGAATTGTTTGGGGGAAGGTGAGAGGCAATGGAAGGCCAAACAAACAAGTGGGGGATTACAAACAAAGGTGTATTAATTAGATTAGATTAGATTCAACTTTATTGTCATTGCACAGGGTACAAGTACTGAGGCAACGAAATGCAGTTTAACATCCAACCAGAAGTGCAAAGTAGCAAAAAAGTGCAGAGTATGTGCATATGTAAAGTGTAATAAGTGAATAAATAGATATGTACAGTAAGAAATAGTTGTGCAATATGAACAGTAAGAAATGGATATACAATAAGAGAGATCGATACCAACAGACATGTTAATATTTTTTAAAGGTCTGGCCAGATTACCCCAATGTCACAGTAAACACCTCTCTGGACTGGGACACCGAAGTCGAGGTACAATATCTTTGTAATTCATCCCTCTTGCATCACTTAAGCTCCTGAGATTCCTTTGGGTTGTTGACTTTCTTGCCATTTCTTTTCCCGCCCAATGTTCTGTTAACAGCTATACAGAGCATACGCCGCATTCCCAGACTTCTTCCGTGCTAGAACAGCAGTATGGTGGCAAAGGGAAATACAGGATTTCTATAATAAACTAAAGTTTGATGGCATCTGGATTGTGAGTGACCGAAAAGTTGACAATTAGATAAAATTACATTATTACCTCATTGTGCATGATTTTATTTTCACCTCCATGTACACTTGTTTTATCTCCAGGACATGAATGAGCCGGCCAGCTTTGTCCACGGCACAGTTGGTGGGAAATGTCTTGGTAATCCCCTTCTGGAGAACCCTCCATATATGCCACGTAAGCCACTTATGATTCCGCATATATGTGTAGATAACAACGCTATATGATACGCTATATATATTTATATAAATGTTTATGTATGTACGAAGCTATTAAGTCAGCATAAGGAGTATGCATTTAACACAATATTTGTGTTTTTTTGTTGTCATTTTTCACCTAAAGCCCTGGAGTCCAAACATCTTGGCTTAAACCACAAAACGCTGTGCATGAACAGCGAGCAGATACTCAGTGATGGAACAAAGGTCAGACACTATGACGTGCACAATATCTATGGCTGGTCCCACACAGAGCCCACCTACAAGTAAGTGCTGTTTTTATGATTTATTTTTATTTTTGTCTTTTATAATTTGTTGGGTCGATACACAGTATTTGTTGGTTCACTTGACACTTACAGTAGAACATACAGTAAATCCCCTGAAAGAGGGCAGATTAAATACATTATTTGGAATAAGTGGTTAACAAAATGGCCATAGAACCAACACATGACATGTGGAAATTGTTTTTTGGGGATATGTTAAACACAAATAGGACACATCATCTGGAAATAGCTCTAAAGACATTTAGAGGGAGTCCAGAATGCACAGTAGTGCATGGAGAAGCTCCTCCCCAATAGGCCTTCAGCACAGGCGCTTTAGCGTCTGAACCGTCTTGTGTTTTGTCCACTGCAGAATTAAAAAATCACAATAAATTGGCTTATTTGTTTCAAGAATGAATTGTGCTTACTTTAGGTGAATACGCTTTTGTTGGTTGTTAATTAATGTTGGAGTGGGAATTCCACTTGCAAAACAAATCCCTGACTGGTTTCTCTATGTAGCGCCCTGCTGAGTGTGACGGGTAAACGAGGCATAGTGGTGACCAGGTCCACTTATCCGACCAGTGGAAAATGGGCTGGACATTGGCTGGGAGACAACTATTCGAGCTGGGACCAGCTATTCAAATCCATCATAGGTAAGTATCTACATACACTGTAAATACTTTTTGAGATAAAACTTCAGTGATCTTAAAATGTTACGGTTTTGAACACTAATACGAGTTAGATCTAATAGAGTCCAGTGGTTTCAAACTGTGCAACATAGGAAAGGAACGTTCACTTGGCATAACTGCCCATTTCCCATTGTTCTACAGGCATGATGGAGTTCAGTCTGTTTGGCATTTCCTATGTAAGTATCACCATCTCACCTTGGATTTTACAAGACATGATCTTATTACTGTGACCTTCCCCTCTTTAAATAGATTACAGCAGCCTGAGTGATGTTACACTGTTTGCAGCACCGTTACATCAAAGGATGTCTTGAGATGAAATGTGAAGTATGCCATTACAAGCTCCGCCCTAACCAAGAAGCTAAACGCTAGTCCGTCGTGACTTGTAAAAACTTTAAAATAAATTGGTATTCTGTACTTGGTGTCCAGAATTGGTGTTCTGTCTCTCTCTCTCTCTCTCGCTCTGTCTCTCACATGCTGTCCTTCCACTGTGTCTCATCTCCTCAGTGCATCTAATAATAATCGTAATATGACACTTCATCGATCCCAATATGGTAAATCATTTGTGTGCCCCAGCCAGCTAGAGGGTCACATACACAACATCGCTCACACTTGGGATGTCGCACTCAAGGACACATACGCAATTTGATGCTTGCTACAAAAGTAGAGTGACCAGTGGGATAAGTGTAGAGAGTCCAGGGTGTGCAGTTGCACATATGCTTATATATGGCTTATCCGTCATTTAAATATCAATTAAATCATCTTCACTCGTGCACCTTGGTGCCCATCTTTCTGTCCATATCTCTCTCCTCTTACACACACACAGATACTAACACTTTTTGGTCTGTCCGTCTCTTTCAGACTGGGGCCGACATTTGTGGGTTTTTCAACGCTGCCGAGTATGAGATGTGTCTTCGCTGGATGCAGCTGGGTGCCTTCTATCCATACTCACGCAACCACAATGGCAAGGGTAACGAGGTGGGCCAAATGAAAACACAACAGGGGAATAACATAAGTTAGATGTATTCACTCAAACGAAGCATTTTACCCCAAAACCTTTATATTTAAATGTATTTGTGGCTGCTAGTTTCATTCTGATGGCCAACTATGGAGCCATATCTTAAAAATGTTTGCTGTAGTGCTTTCAAGCTAACTTGCTTTATTTATTATTTAGTTAACAAATGTTTCGCAGGGTTCCAATAGTGCTGGGAATGTGGATATTGTTAATGCCAGGATCCTTAAACTTTAGATTAGCTTTTTCTGCCACTTAATACAGTACAATAAAAACGGTAAATCCGAGGATGGGATGATGTCATTATGATTCCATTTATTCGTTTTCTCTACCTCAAAGTATGATTACTTTCAAGTGGAATTATGGTTCCGCTGATGATCTAATGTATATTAAAAAAAACACACACAAAGTCAGTAAAAATGAAGGTCGTAACAAGTTAAGGAACACCGAACAATTAATCTACTCTAAATGTACATACAGTCAGAGGTGTCAAACTCATTTTAGGTTTGGGCCAGATACCACCCACTTTAATCTCAAGTGGGCCAGTCCATTAAAAATCATATGAGGGGTGTCGTGCGGGTGGTCCGGCCGACGGTTGACAGGGGGGACACGTTTTGAAGCGGCCGCTGCGGCCGGATTCGGGCCTTGAGTTTGACAGCTGTGACCTAAATGATACCAGGTAGTAGTTGGTCACTGTAGCTGTTCTACATTTGTGGGAACATCACCATCCGTCTTATCGTCTGTAAAAAAACAACAACAATATTGGTTGCTCTCTCCACCCAACTCTCTCTTGATCTACATCTGACATACACAAACACACAAAAAGATGGACCTGTTTGGTGCTGGAGTGTCGGTGGCATTCATTCTGCCAGTAACCTTTAAGAGCGTTGGAACACATCTGAAAAATCCAATAATGCCCGTCCGGAGATCGATCCCACTGGGCGAACTTTCTCTGCTTTGTCTGCAATACCAGACAGGACACCGTTGTGTTTGTGCGTGCATGCATGTGTTTCTCAGTGCCGGTGCTTTGCAACGGCACGGGGTGGGGATATAATTGAATTCTCAAGGTGATCTGGCCACCACTGCACACCACCTTACCTCCTCTCCATACTCACATATACACAGCTTGATTCCAATCATTCAATAATGGCTTGCAAATAGGTGTTTAAACGTGGAGGAAGAAAGCCCACAAAGACATGATTTGAGAGTCAAAAAGTAAGACGAATAGATCGAATTTGGGAGAGGAGAATGAAGAAACAACGGGATCAAGAGGTGAAACATTGGCGAGGAAAAAGACATTATGGAACAGCGAGGCGATGAAAGGTTCAGAGGTTACGAGACTGAAGAAAGAAAATGAATATTTGGGGTAAAATTGTCCGAGAGTGAAACAAGATGCTAATTTAGCAAGTTAACTGGTGGAGACAAAGGAAGGTGACAAGGAAAAGAACGCTGGGACGCGGCTGGGTGAGAGAGGACGGTGGTAATTGGAGTAAAACAAACACACAAAGCAGGACTGTGAGACGGGAGACAATGCAATCAAGGTCAGCTTAAGTCTTCTCTACAAATATATTATTTTCCCGTTCAGCCACATAAAATCCCCAATCAGCAGACAGTTAGTGACTTTGACTTCTGCCTGAAAAAGTATTAACACCCCAAACCAAACCAGAGGGTACGCGAGGTCAGAATCAGCGGAGAGAGAACGAGGGAGGAGAGTTTTTGCAGACTCATTCCCGGAGCTTTGTCACGCCTTGTGTCTCTTTGCCCTCAGACACCTCTAAACGTTGACCTTGAGATCATTCCACTGCGCCAGCAATATGCCGAAATGTCCACAGTAGTTTTAGAACAATGCAAAATTAATCAAACAAGACGCGTATTCTCGGACAGTAGTTCAGGAGCGGACTCGTGTTGAGTTGCGAATATTGTTATTAACCAGACGGTATTGTATTATTGTTCATCTAAGTAGTTTTATTTTAAGATGTTTGCTGTACAATGCAAAACAGAAAGTGGAAGGCTTCATGAGTTGGGGGTGAGGGACTAGATTCCAGACGGATAAATCACCAGAGAATATGCACGGGAGAGAAAAGATGAAAAACGCATACATAGGCATATCTGTATAATCAGTGTGCGTCACGGGGCCCTTTTCCACTATCGATGTGACCGTAAATTATGTGAATTTATAAAATGGATTCTCTGTCTGCTTCTCACTCTTCAGCACTCCCATCTAACATCTTTTCATCAAATCTCGGTGTCCACTAATGAAAAGTCTACCTTGAGGGCCCGACAGGCCGTCGCATAATTGCCAAGTCATGTAAGATTTGTCCGACTGAATTTTAAAAAGAATATTCGTTGAAGATTTTACTCTTCCTACATGAAGACAGCATTACAACGAAATAATTTGGTCGTGCATGCTGGACTAGAATTATTTCAGATTATTTAAATTTAAGAACACCATGTCCATCACTCAACAGCATTAAAATATTTCCTGGCCTTTTAGTTTGTGGAGATGAGCATTTATTCATTAATCTATTTTCAAATAACACAAATACAACTACCAACAAATCCAAAAACTTGAGGCAACAGGAAACTCATCCCACGAACCCGTCTGCTTGAATGAATGAGGTGATGTTTGGTCCCCCGTTTGAGCTGAAAGCTTAAATCTATACGAGGTGCCACCTCGCCAGGAAGCCGTCCTCCCAACCCTGTGTGTTCACACGCACACAGACTTCTCCAACTCTGAATCAGGTGTCCGTTGCTTTGAGAATTTAATAATGACGCGGATCAGTGCACATTGGAGGTACTTCAAGGCCCGGTGCTTCTTATGGAAACGGCAAAGGATGCTCTCACATCGTTGGTTCCCGCACTGGGAGTGAAACCGGGAGCAATTTCCAGCATGGCACAGCAGAGATAATGTGTTCTCTTACCTTGTCAGATTATCACCGGGTTTGTACACTTCACGTAGACAGTGGCTTATTCATCAGGTGTCACAACAAGGTCAGAATGCGACCGTAATGCATTGTCTTTCACTTAATAATTTGGTGTTTTTTTCCCTTACTGAATAGCTCAGCAGGCTAATTCTGCGATGATGATTGAAGTTGAGATGAGAGTAAAGGAAGAGATGAATGTCTTAATGAATTACACTTGAAAATTAACCCAACCTGACGCAGCATGAAGCTTTACAAATCCCCCCAAAGCCGGACTTGGTACCTTGTCTCATCCGGCTCGTGTGGGACGGCGTAATTGTATATATATATTACACTGAGCAGATTTGTTTACTCTAACTGTGAAATCAAAATGAGCTCATAAAATACCTTTTTATTTATTCAAATTTACAACGATTATGATGATTGCTGTGCCGGTGAATACATCTTATCCAAAGACGTGGGGGGGGGGTGCAAATGAGCGTTGATGAAAAGGGAGACAGGTAGAATAACTCCTGAGTTTCCAGATAATTACAATCTTTCATGCGAAAATGAAATGATAATCTGGTAAACTCCTTGGGTCGTGGGATAATGGAAATCCTCTGTGCGGTTGGGCCTGTACTTAGTAACCACTGGGCCACAGTTAATAACTATTATCAAATCTGACCTCGTCAAATTGCACCTGCGAGGGAAACGCCCGTCACTTTTATTCCTCTCTGTGAGGACTTTGGTGACGGTGGTTTTTTGTCTTACATTGGAAGACATAAGACAAATACACACAGATTCATTCTTACAGTGTGAAAACCACACAAACACACACACACACACACACACACACACACATATCAAGGGGAGAAGCATATGCTGATGACAGGCTTCAGTGTCCTCCTCAGTGTGTGGGTGTGTGTGCATGCGTGCATGTTTGTGTGTGTGTGTGTGTGTGTGTGTGTGTGTGTGTGTACTTGACCAGATTGATGGTTCTCCGCACTATAATTCCAGAAAATCAAGCCAATACATTTAGTGAGGCCCGTTACTACAAAATGTCAGCACACGGTGTCCTCTCCTTCTGTCCTCTGTCTCTTTAGGGCCCGTCATACTTGTTGGCAATTAAACATTTGGTAAATGCCAGTTCGGTGCAGGGAACAATAGTTTTGGCCTCATTTATCAGTATGAATGCACGCAGGCCAATTGAGTTTTTCTGGCATGCTACAAACTATCGAGCGTCAGTATCGCCTCACTTTGTGACATTTTAAAGTTCATCATCTTCTGCGTGTTGTTACATTCAAACAGGAAAGCATCAACACATGAAGATAAATAAACCAGAGGGTGCAATGTACGTTCATTCCATGGACGTGTGTTGAAGCCACATGTTTCCTCTGTCTGGGCTTGTGACAGAGAGAAATGAACCATCGGAGCTTTTGAAATGAACCATGTATTGAAGCAGTGAATCGTTTCCCTCAAAAAGCGAGAACCTCTCTAGCTGCAGTAAACAAACTTGTTTTTCAGCTATTTTGACTTTTTCCATTTGCCATTCCCTAAAACCGGTGCTCAACTGATTCTCAACATTGGTAGAATATGTACTCTTAGGCGTTCTTTAGGATACTGCAGGAGGTACTTGTCTTTTTCTCTTTTTAAGAAGTTATGTGTGATTAATAAAATCAATATAGCCAACCCTAATAGGAAATCATTCAAAGGGTTTACGTTATAGAACCACTGAATTAGGGGATCCACCAATAAACTTTCCTGTTTATTGGATTTGAGGTTTAGAGTCTGGAAAGTCCAGTCTGTGCTACCAGTGATTTTGTTCACATTCATTTTGACTCGTCTTTAATCACCATGTTTACAATATGTTTCCCTCAGAGACAGGATCCCGTCTCCTGGAATCAGACATTCTCTGATGCGTCCCGGGAGGTCTTGAACATCCGTTACACCCTCCTGCCCTACCTGTACACGCTGATGTACGAGGCTCATGTCGATGGAAGCACAGTGGTCAGACCGCTCTTGCACGAGTAAGCACGCACTCATGACACACACACACACACACACACACAGTCTCATCTTTTCTTCTTACGTCAAGGCTCAGCCATTACATGTAATTACTTAATCAAATTCTGAAATTATTAGCAGAATGGATTTTTCTTCCTTATTTACTGCCAAAATAACCTGATATACGACTGCTTTGCTTCTCATTAGTATGCATATAGTATAATATTGTACGCGATAGCTGCCGGACTAAAAAAACTATTTAGGTAGAGCTCCAACACGGCCCTTATTACTGTGCTTAAATTACAAGTTAAATTTGTGAGTCTGGGGGGGTTATACAAATATTTATAGACATTGCATGGAGGTGAATCAGCTGCTTTGTGACTTTTCTCCTGAAACATCTCGAAAGGTTTGGAAAAGTGTCGTTCCTGCCCCAGGAAGTGCCATTAAGCGGCCCTTGAGCAAGGCATTTCCCATTTCAATTCTAGTGAGGCGGATAACCGTAGATACTTTGAAGCGCCCATGTGTGAATGTGAGGAACTGTATGACAAGAAAAACATATTCATTCATTTTAAGAGACTCTTCTAAAGTCACAGATGGTATTTAAGGAGCTGGCAGGGCGAGTCTGGCAGGGATCTTTGGCTTGCATCTTCAAACCATTGAAATCTGAATGAGTACTTGAGTTGTCGTCTGTGCCGAGGACACAAGAGAGAGTGCTGGTAATAGTCTAGCCCCGTGACATCTGCGCTGGTGTGTCACAGGTTTGTGAACGATAAAGCCACGTGGGACATCTACAAGCAGTTCCTCTGGGGACCGGCCCTTCTCATAACCCCCGCTCTCGACCCGGTAAACACACAAACTCACACAGCTCTTTTGCATTAATATAGATATCACACATGCAACTTTTCAAGCATTTCAGGGATTTTTATTGACTATCTTTATGATTGACAGGGAGTCACGGTTGTGCATGGCTATGTTCCTGACGCGCGCTGGTACGACTTCCACACGGTGAGTCCAAGTCCGTAGCAGCCAAAAGATAGAGTATATTGTCAAATGCATTCACGATTCCTGCAGATAACAATGAAGGACCCTGGTGAAACGATTTATAACATGGAGCATTAATGAAAGCATCTCTTGTTGAAAGAGATTCTACTTGGTGATTAGTGTGGAGGAAATAATGCATGACATATGACATTATGTCCGTGCATCGTATCTAAATCCTGCTTCAATGAGCTGCTGTACGTCCAAAATAACTAACGCAAACACAAATGACACTTTGATGACATCATGACTGCAGAAGGCGCCTCGATGACAAAAGCAAACATCCAATCACATTGTTTCCTTCTAGCAAGCGGACTCCCCTTTCGTGAGAAGGCGTCACAGAGCCAAACACCATTAGAGAAACAGCCTTTTGAACTTGGTGAAGAGAAGTGGTAACCTCCATTAAACGTGTCCATTAGGCGCACAGAGAAGCGTAAACTGTAAGAAAAGGGATGGGTGTGAAGTGGGAAATAGTGGAAGAAATTCACAAAGAATTCTTTAGAGATGTAATGAATGACTGAAATGTTTCCCATGTAGCTTTTCAGAGATGTCACATCTTTTACTGCATGCTTTGTGTTTTACCGGCACACGAATGCTAGTTCCACACAAAGCAGGCGTTCAAATTGAAAAAAATGAATCAAATCAAAAGCAAATGTATTTGTACAGCACCTTTTAACAACAAGGCGATTCAAAGTGCTTCACATAATGGGCATACCAGGCCAACAAAAAGGACGTTTAAGATCATTTACGAAAAGCTACATTAACATTAAAACAATAACAACATACTAATCATATTCATAGTATTTTATTCAAATGGAATCATTGCTGCTTTCATTAGGCCCGGGACGTTGGAGTGCGGCGCCAAATGGTCGCCATGCACACACCGTTGGACCAAATCAACCTTCATATCCGAGGTGGATATATCTTACCCTGGCAGAACCCAGAGAACACCACATATTACAGGTAAGTGTGCACACATCATGGTGATGACACACACACACAACGACAGGTCAGCCTCCTGTGTGTTTAGTGAATGTGACCGACATTCATCAAAACGAATCCTGTCTACGATTGTTTTGAGACTGAAGAGTAGGTTAGAGGCTGATGAGAGATCAGGTGGATCCCCCCAGTAGAAATGTTAATTCATTGGTCCTCAGCAGGAGGTATAAATAGATGTCGTCCTGTAGCAATCCGCCTTAACCCGCTCTGCCCATTTTGTCCCAGTCGGAAGAATCCTTTAGGACTGATCGTTGCCCTTGACGACGCCGGAACCGCTAGAGGCTCGTTCTTCTGGGATGATGGAGAAGGGATAGGTGAGTGAAAGGTCACTCACTCGGACACCCTCTGCCCAGTGGCCCTTTTCAGTAATCAAATCAAAGACACGTTTTAAAAGCTGAGTCCAGTTCACATCAATTGTTCACTGCTTTCAGGTGCCTATGGGGAAGTTAATTACTGTGAGGAAGAATTGTACCATTATTTAGTTGACCTTGCAAAGCAGCTGGTGGTAAAATCACACACAGACACATTACAAGTTAATTAATAAACAGTTGGCCTCTTTTGAACATTTTAGTTGGTGTGCAGATAGAAAGGTGTGAATTCAAGATGTTTATTTTGTGATTAGCAGACGATACAACCTGGCTCAAGTGGCCATAACAAATAACGCACACGGCAAGTTATTAAGGAATTCAAATGCGTGTCGTCGTGAAGAGTGAAGGCCGTAACTTGTCCTGGGGATTAAGTTTATGATGTGAGGTTTGAAAGATGAACAAAAGCAGAGCAAGAAACCCAAACAACAAAATCAAACAATAAGTGAGAGAAGCAAAGCTGCATCAGCAGCACAATGGAGGAGAAGAGAAGTCTTAAACAACCTGGAAACATCCTCTCACCTCGGTCACCTCGGCAACGAGGTGAAAAATGTTCATGCTTAGAGTGTTCAGTTGTATTTGCATATATTCTTTTTTTTCTTGATGACTAAATCCCGTGTAGACTTCGTAAATACACCAGCGGTTACTGTATTTTCAAAATACTTTTTTGATTTGATCAGATCACACACTTTCTCCCTTGTTCGCGCACACACACACAGACGCACACTGACGGCCTCTGGCTCTCAAGTGCTGAGAAGTCCCCCCCTCTGTGAAAGGCGTGTTCGTGCTGCGATAAAGAAAGCAGGGAGCGACGGAGAGAGAACTAGGGATGACAGAGAAGGGGGCCGACAGGAACTGTTACAGTAATTCCCCGCGTCGCTTCACTCCCCCCCTCGCTCCTCTCTGCCGCGTGTGCGCGTCCGTCTGCAGCGACGCCTGCCTGTGTTTGTCAAGTCCGCTCCGTCTCTCGCTGCAGCGCCTGCTTCCCTGCGTCGTCTCTGCTTTCGTTGAACCACACGTTTGAGTTTCATTTCCAAGGGATGAGTGGTGCACTCTGCTACCGATGGAGCCCGACTCATCGGTTCCATCCATCCATTAGTTTACCCCCCTTTCATGCAACCCACTAACAATTCAGCCTTTCATACAGCATTTAATTCATTAATTGCTCATTTATTCAACCAGTGATCCTTTGTTTGGGACATAGAGAGTCCTCCATGGAAGATCATGCATTCGGCCACGTTGCAAGTTGTTTTCATCCATTGACGATGCCATCAAATGTTTCATTCTTTAAAGCCCCCCTTCACTGCCCGACTCACTCATTTAAGGTCCATTCAGTCGGTCGGATGAATAAAAACCCAGTGGTCAATATGAATACTCCCTTTTCCCAAAAATCGTATTCTCTCTCTCTCTCTCTCTCTCTCTCTCTCTCCACAGACACCGTGGAGAAAAAAGAATATCTACTGATCTCCTTCACAGCAAATCTCGTAAGTTCAAGGGCCAACCGCATGTCGCGCCCCCTTTTGTCTTTACTGTTGTTATTGATCTTTACGCAGTGAGACTGGACAGTGAGAAACACGGTTCCCATGTAACAGGAGAGTGATGAGTGGATGTAATAGGTCAACCGTTGGAAGCCATTAACGCAGAATTCATTTAAAACTCTTAAGGCAGAGATTTCAGTACAGTCGATTCACCTTCATTAAACTTAATCACAATTCATGAAGACTTCAACAAATAATATTCCACAGTATGGAACACAACTGAAACTGAACTAGCGGAGATAATTACTGTGATTTTATTGTTGTGTCTTCCTTCTTGCTTGTTCGGCACACACCTGGTTTCTGTAAAAGGGAACACGCCTGTCCAGGTGGTTGGAGTGGAGGAGCTGTGCTTGTGCTTGGGCAGCTCGCAGAGCATTTCTCCTACTCTTTTTTTTTTGGCATGAAATTGCACTTAATTATCCGCCCGTACAAGATACCTCTTATCGCAAACACAAAGACTACTTGCACAAAGCAAGAACATTGATTTCAAATTGTTTGTTGTACTTACTTTTTGTCACTTGTTTCCCACAAATGTTTCCCTCAAAATATTTTTAGCTATTAGATGCGTTCCATTAACGACCGTGAATCTGAGGAAAATCCTAATTGTTTTTTATTTGTCACGCTGAAATAGTATTAGTGGTGGAACACAGCATTGGGGAAAAAAGAAGATATACTGAAGTGCAATAAAAGGTCGTCCAGATAAAGATACACACTTTCATTGTGTTTATATATACACAGACAGTGAATAGTTGTGTCTGGGTTTGCATCAATGTTTATGTGTTTTATGTGCGATAGTCTTGTGGCTAATTTCAGAAGAAGATTATCTTCTATTTAAGAAGAGAATGTTTTCCAGGCCACAGTTTGATCAGGAACCGCCTAATCACTGAGACTAATGGTACTAACCCAGCCCTGTTTGCTTCCCAGCCAGGCAAAGGCACACAGTCACAGACGGACAGCCATTAACGGGCATGCACGCACACACACACACACGTGCACACGTTTGCAGCATACACACACCCACATCGAGTAACCATGGCCAAACATCTGTGGCTGTCCTCTGCCTACCATCAGGCCCATTCCAAAGCAATTTCACACAGCGATAAAACAGCCACACTGTCTGACAGCCAAACGGGGGGAGGGGGGGGTGTAAGAGAGAGAGAGAGAGAGGGGGGGGGTGAGGGAGAGTGTGTTTTTGTGTTTGTGCAAGGGTTTGCGTGTGTTGTGTGAGCAGGCAGATGTGAGAAGATGAGGATAAGTTGGGCAATGAGGCCAGGGCTGCCTGGCAGATTAGCAGATTGAATGCCATTTTGGAAGGGTATCTGAAATGTGTGTGTTAGTGGGTGCGTGTGTGTGTGTGTGTGTGTGTGTGTGTGTGTGTGTGTGTTGATGGAGCTCCATTTGAGTTCCAAACCTTCAGTGTGACGCCGTTTTTTAGAAAGTAAGAACAACTTAGTCTTCTGGTTAATTGGCCAAACATGTGTGTCGCTCCCAGTGTCATCGTAATAAATGCATGGATGTAAAACTATTCAGACAATTAAACCCTCTCTGCTGAAAACAAAGCATGAAGTAGAACGTATAAAATGGTGGATGTAAAACCAATGACATGGAGAAAGATACTAAAATGTTAAATCAGTCTGGTTGAATAGACACAGCAGGGATGAGAATAAATGTCACCTAATGTGAATCCTGTACATCATTTATCTTTTCATCTCTTTGTAATAACCCTGCGTCCTTGTTCCTCCCACACTTTCACCCCCCCAGAACACCTTGACCAGTGAGGTCATCCATAACCAGCTTGCCCCTGCTGACCGTCTGACCCTGGGTGAGGTGAAGGTTTGGGGAGCGGGCAGCGTTGGAATCACGGATGTTACCCTGACGACCGCGGATGGAGCAGCATACAAACCGGAGTCCAACCACAACGTCGACACTCAGGTCAGTAATTATAGTCTGGGTACAATTCATGCAGTTTTCTAAATATCTGTGTTGCTTGCCAAGTTACTGCTGAGTAGTGAAAGTTGGGTCAGTTTTAACACATAGTGTTAAAGAAGTGCTGCTTTCTGGACCCGTGCAGCTTCATCATGATGAACCCAACAGATGCAATTCATGCTCAGTTATTTGAACACAGCTGCAGACAGAAACTCAATGGTATAGAGTTTGTATTTGTGTTTATTTACGTAATTTATTTAATAGACAAACCACATTATATTTGCATCATGTAACACTATTAATTGCTGACTATACAAGCATTCCACAAATGCAATCATCCAAAATGACGCTTTAATGGCCTCAAAACATATTAATCACTGTCCATAATGCAAACACTGATGTCGTGTTTGCGTTGCAATAGTTAACTTTGAGCCTTTATACCCTTAAATCAGTGACATCATTAAATACAGCAGCCTTCACATTGATTGAGCCTTTCCCTGCCAGTCAAAAGCTGTCACTACAACAAAACAAAAAAACCTGCTCCGGTTCACGACTCCCCGCCGTGCCGCACATGACAGCTGTAATCAACTCTGCATTCCCACTGACTGTTGTTGTGTAATGGATACGTGGCTGAAGATGCGGTTTTATGCAGAATGACAGTCATTTCCTCTCGACCCGCCCGTCGTCCGCTCCATTGGTTTTGCGCAGAGAACCGTGATGGAGAATCTGGAGGAACGCTGCGTACGAGGCCGAGCCAAAGGGCCGCTCACAGTACTTACCATGGGGTGATTCTTCCCGTTTTCAGTTGGAGACCGCGAAACCTCTTGCATGTTGTCAGTTCTTTACGTCAAAGGGAATTCTTACTATTCTTAGTTTTGCGGGTGAATCTTCGTTGTGGTCCTTGATAGAGAGATCAGAGGGTCAAAGTCAATTACAACATTCAGCTGCATCTACACGGTGTCACATTTAATCAAGGTTATTTAGCTAATGGACACCTTCTTTAATCACTAGAAGAGTTTAGATCATTCAAGGAGGAATTGGAAAAGAGGGGAGGGAGGGTTTAGGACTTTATTACAGTCCCACTCAAGGTGCAGGATGGGTAATAAAGACACTGCAAGAGTACCGCAAGAGTGTGAAGCAGCAGGGAAACAGAAAAACAAGGCCAGGTCTCCTCTATTCGGCCAGTGAATAAAATATTCCACGTTTGTACTCTTTGTGCACTAATAGGAAGCATGAACATCATAGCTGCAGTAGCTCCATAAATAACCGTAGGTGAAACAGCCCAGAAGCTCTTGATTTATACTGTTCTCGGAGAAGAGGAGAAAGGAGGCGAGAATTACAAATGAAGAAGTCAGAACGGATCTGGATTGTGTGCATGCGCGTGTGCGTTTGTGTGTGTTACGGACGCAATGATCGGAAAAGAATAATGAAAAGTTAGGCCATCTTTAAAAAAGGGGGAGGTAAAGGACGACAGACAGACAGGGGTGGAAAAGGGAGACGGAGACAATGAGGATGACACAGTGGGCATATGGTAATAAGTGGTTTTTCAGTGCAAGACAATCCATTCATCTCCTTGAGTATCGTCTGATAGCGACGCCTTGACTTGTTAGCAGCCGGCGTCGTGTCACTTAAATACAGAGAGGGCGCCACGCATGTCTGTCTGGTACAGCATGCTTTATTTTGAATAAGTTTAGACCTATTTATACTCTCATTTACAATATACATATAATCATCATGTTCAAGCCCGGCTTGTATGGCTTAGCATGTGACCCCTGGTTTTTTATACGACAGGGACAAATTGGGATTTTCCTTTTTAAATCAGATACAACGTACAGGACCGGATGAATGGAGTTTATATGTTCACACGTGTCACATTAAGGAGACTTAAATTCTCAAGGGCAAGTTCGGGGAGCTTAGAATGCACGAGGCAGCAGGCAGAATACAACCGAGGAGTCACAAGTCTATTGCGGGCTGACAGGTTAAGTGTGTGGACAGGCAATTATTCACACCCACGTTCTGACCATTGTCGGGATGCTTTTTCCCCACTCTTGCACGTACATGTTCACATGTCCCATTATTTGGAAATAGCCTTTGCAAACAGCATACAATCAGCCAACAGAGATGAAAAAATGAGTGATAGATTAAAGCAAGAATCCTCTCTCCTTCTTTCTTTTACACATTTATATTTACAGCACCGGTGTGGATCAATAAAACTCTCGGGTCACTTGTGCGGTACAGGAAAACGAATAAAAAAGAAGCAATATTAAACAAAACTACATTAACCAATACATAACAATCAATCGTCATGTCATTGGGTTGTACTTTTTTCAAATGTTTCAAAAGATTGTGTATTAGTAGACGTGCTCTTTCATAACTGTGCAGTATCCTAGCAATGGTTTGACAACATGTCTAATTAAGCAAACTATATGAACCTTTCTTATTGTGTCTGCAGGAGCTGATAATATATGCTGCTCCGCTGTCTGTTCCTGTGGATCAGAAATTTACCATCACATGGAAGACCAGCATCTAATCAACAGAGTACAGTGTTTTTACCAGATAGCTAATACACCTAGTCCATTGTCACAATGTACGATGTAAACTAAATGCCGATTTTTTTTTTTCCAACTTCAGATCATCACTTCAATTTCTTTCTTTAACATACACTACTATATCATTAACCCGAAAAATGCTTTTTACAATGAATTGTACAATGTCTCATTATCTTATTATCAGAACCACACATTCATTAAAGTGCAAAATTATGGATTTTTTGTTGTTTTGTTGATTTTTTTTTTACAAATTATATACAAGGTGTCTCATGGAGTCGTTGACCTCTAGAATCAATAAGCTCTGCGTGAGGATGTACACAAAGGGAATGATACACAATGTTTTTACAATATTCCACTGATCCACACTCGAGAACTGTTCATTCAATTGCAATTATATGCAGTAGTATTAGATGTTTTTAAGCATATAACATGAAACCGTAGCCCTTAAATGTCCTCACTAAGAGAATGTTTTTTTGCATGTCTACTTTCTAGGCAATAATAATCTTAAAGTTTTTCACATTAAATAAAATGAATAATGGAATCATTAACCAGCTTGAAATGCCATGATTTAAATATGCGTGGCTACATGTGTGATCCCACAGTTGCACTTATGAATGCATCAGCACACGTATGGGTGTGCCAGGAACTAGCCACTAATTATAGCTCTCACCTGCGGCAAGCTGTCTACCTGTGCTTTGCCTCGTCCCATTACTTCCACATATAATGATATAGTCATCCATTATTCGGCCTGCAGTAAACATAATGATATCAATTTAACCATGGGCACCTGAAATTGATTTCCACTCTAATCGCCACTGCTTGGACAAGAATGTACAAAGGGCTTGAATGATGAATGGTGGACGTGTGTGTGTGTGTGTGTGTGTGTGTGTGTGTGTCTCTTGTGTATTTCTGTGATACTTGTATAAAATGTTTGTGATGATTCATTCTGGTCCCCGTCTTCAGGTAAAATGGGACATCGAAGACCGAGGTTCTGTGTTTTGTTGGTCACCCGCGAGCAGCAGCAGGCCTAATTGAGCAGGCGATGTGTCTGGTTGTTCCTCCTGGATTCAGGATCATAAGCGTCATAAGCGAGAGGAAAAGTATTTTTATTCGTCCCTTCGCATTCATACACTGATGATTACCGGTTTAATCAGTTGTTATGAAAAATTCTAAACTAAGAAAAGATTTATATCTAATTTCGCTGGAAGAAGAAACTCAGATAAATGTCCCCTGACATCATGTTTTTTCGCTTTTATTTTCTGCCAAAAACAAACTACCCTGACAGACAACACCAAGGGCGAGTTGAGGAGTTAAATCGGGCTTTCTTCTAAAACATTAAGACAATTTCAGTTATATTTGTATCACAAAATTGACATCCCATAGTTGTATAATTGATTTCCGTTAGAAAACAAGATGCATGCGCAATGTTTACACAGACAACACCAATAGACCGTATTCATGACATGAAATTTTATCTATATAATACATTTTAAAAACTGGTTCCCTTCGTCCAACACAATAACATAATATGGCCCTTTTCACAGACAGTCTGGTTTGTATCTCGTTGTGCACAGATCAATGTGTTTTTCACTTACTTTCTGAAAGAGAATTTTTACCAGCCGACATGCTTTTAAATGAGCTGCAGTAACAATGCGTCTTTGTTACTGGGGTGAGTGACAGATACAAGTGTGTCGCAGATGAAGGGAGGAAAAGAGAATGAAACAACATGCGAGAAAGTAGGGAAACACTTTGACAACTTCAAAGACTGTCAGATGTGACGTGTGTGTGTGTGTGTTTGTTTGTGAGAACATTTGTTAATGTGTTGGTATACTTTAATATGTTTGTGCAAATTAATGTGTATAAGGTATTAGATGTTTTTATGCATATAACCTGAAATGTCAAGAGCCTTAAGCCGTTTCATGTCCTCACTAAGAAAAAAGCAGTGGAAAATGTTTCTACCTTCTAGACAGTATTTATAATATATATATATATATATATATAAAATCTTTATAATAATCTTATTTTAACATTAACGTTTCATTATTCACATTAAAAATCCAACACAACCACAATATTATGATTGACTGTCTAAGTGAGAGACAATTGTGCATCTGAGTAAATTTAAAAACATGACAGTGAACATCAAAAGGACAATTTCTGAGACAAAAGGCGAAAACAAATGTGTGTGACAGTTAACATTTAGATCAACATCAGCAAAATCCAGAGATAGATATACAGAGAGAACTAGATTGATGTTTTTATCAGAGTGAACAACTATTTAATTAATAAATGCGATTGTAACGCATCTGTTGACACCAGCTACCTCTTTATCATCGTTCTTTAACGATTGAAGAATAGAACCATGACTTCCCTCACATGCACAAGGAAAAGGTAAAACAACATTTATTGAATAAAGTAAGAAATGTTGATAATTAAAATGCGTATGTTCCTTGTGTCTTAGACATTGTTCTATCGCGTCGCCTACCAATAACATGCTTCTACCTGACGGTAGTATTTCCAGCTGGAACTGAGTCACAAAGCTCAAAATCAACAAAATGATGGACCATGATTTTTTTCCATGTTTTTTGCATTCGCTGAAAAGGAGGGTGAAAACTGCACGGCTACTTAGCAGTCTGTGCAAATTGAGAAAGAAAAGAAGAAATGGGAAGGAGACATTTCTTTCTGGCACACGACGGATTGTGGATTAGGCACCAAAGTGTGGCCACATGCAAACATCTTCACAAAAAATCACATCAACGGGCACAACGGTGCACCCACGCACTTACACACTGACACAAACATTCCTCACAAATCAAATCAGAAACAGGGCACGCACGAAGGAAAAGCAATTTTCCAATTGGCCAGACCATCCACGCAGAAAAGGATTTAAATATCACTGGAAATGGGGCCGGTGTGATTGCATCACTTCCGGTTCAGCAGAGCTAGTTAAATGCCTCTGGTGGCGGAGCGATTCAATACTCCAGATAGCATGTGTTCTTCTAACTGAAGATTCAAATCAAGCTATCCCAAGAGTGTCGCCCAGGGAGCACGCAATAATACATTCAACTCCTTCTGCCCTTTGGTGCTTTGACTGTAGCACCAGTTATATTACTTATGTAATATATAACTCCGTGGTCTTAACTCCGAAATACAATCTTTGTTCCCGAGCTTGCCTCATTTGAATATGGGAGAGATCACGTGACAGCTGCTCGCTGTGTCTGTCAGGTGATAAAAACGGGGACAAGAAAAAAGACCTGCGAACAAATGCACGATCTCTGCTAATTATGTGCGCTGACAGTGAGGGGAAATCTCCCTGTTTACTTTATTTCCTTCTTTTCTTCACTGTTCATTCGTAGCAACAACATAGAAACAAAGTGGCACTTACCTCTAGACTCACTGGACATTACAATCATCCCCAGAAAATGACACACACGTGATTCATTCACACACTTCACACACACTTGTGTGTGTGGGCTTGGCGACGTTTGTGGGAATCACATGTTATATTTTCCAAGTCAGAAAGTGTAGCAAAGGCTGACAGCCGTGATGTATCGTAGTAATTGCGAAGCTAAAGCTGGAAAGCGCTTTATTTAGTCCGTGGCTGAACGTTGCCATGACAACACACATTACGGCTGACATTTATAGAAGGACACACTGAGATTGCTCTCCTTTATTTCAGGTCCACACATGCAACATATGTGAATTTATTGCGCGGTAAGAGTGATCTGTGATCTTGAACGTTGAGCAAAACTCAACTTGTTACTTTACCAGAGACAACCGATCTAAAGGGGGACGGACGTTATCAGCTGAGTATAATAACTCTGACCTTTCACGTTGCCTTTGACAGAGAGAACGAGACAAATGTTACAGTTTAAATCTTGAGCATGGCCTTATTTAAATATTATAGCCTATATATATAATATTTAAATAACATATATATATATATAATATATATATGAAGAACACTTGAAAAGTGTGTTCTTTCTTGTCGCCAGATCAACACCTTACTGGTCGATATACTGTCAACCGATTAGAAATGCAAACACAACAGGAGCACCTTTGCGTGCACGAGGAGCTCACTTCGGCAGCTCACTTTCGCAGAGAAGGGGAATTACAATCTGATTTCCATCCCACCATAAAAAGAGACGAGCAGCCTTATGTCAACAAGCTTTACCAGTTATTATACTCTCCATGAAAGTAATTTCCCCACGGCTCAGTTCTTAGCATAAGACTCACTAGCTAAGTCGGACACAGCTAGCTAACAAAGGAGTTGGAGTTGGACAGATGACTCGTGGGGTTTTCTAGCGGTGCTCCTCAATCATTTACAGCGGAAAAAAACAACAACATTGTTACGCTTACTGCATCAAGTGTGTGCCGCTCCCCTGAGGTTCAATGCTATTGTTTTACCATCTGTCTCAGCTTAGCAAGCTAAATCTACAAGCTAACGGGCAGAAACTTGTTGAGGGATTTGTGACAACCGGGAGTCTATTCATAAACCACATTGTTATATGTATATATTATATACCATATTATGCCAAACCTTGACCATAAGACAACATGTTTTATGTTGCAGAAGAAACTTTCCACTCGTCTTTCCATCCATTTAAACAGAATAAATGATGGAACGAAACCAAGTTAAGATATCAACTGATTAAACCACATGCTCCTCATCTTGTATTTTGTTACGTTTACACATTGCATTTCCATTTATTAAACTCTTTTTCCACAATTTCGGCAATTATGCATCCATACATAGTCAGATATACCCTGAAAAGTAGCCTTTTTGTCAATAAGCGCTTTCTTGAAAAGCAAAGACAACAAATTTGAGAGTCCTCCAGAAGGACAGATTACCATCTGAGGACAACACGGCCCATGATGACAAATTGAGAGTGATCCCTGTGAGTGGACGGTGTATATGAAAAATGAGAGGGCCGAGTGGGACGTGGAGGGATGGGGAGCACTGACATGCTGAGGGAGCAGGTCAGGGAGGATAAAAGATGGTGGATGAGAGTCAGGAATATGCTGTGGAGCAAGGATGGATGAACGGAAACAGAGAGGAGGAGAGCGTCCTCTCGGGTAGAATAGTTCTGATTGAGGTCAGTTTTCCCACCAGATGAGACTGCACTTTAATCACCCTCTATCAGTCTCATCGGCATGGAGGGGCTGGCCTCATCAGGACGAGAGGAGAGTCAGTGCGTGGAGAGAGGGAGACACATTGACAGGAGAAATAAAAAGAATTACAAGGAGAGAGACGCATGCACCATTTGAGCGGGATGTGCTCAATAAAAGTGGGCGGCAGATCCACAATGAGAGAATTAGACAGCAAAGGGCCAAGTGACAGAGAAAAATAAATGCGGCATTAAATGCAACGTTTATCAGACTAGAGGAAAAACACGCATTTAAACCCCCCCCTTGAACCTTGTAAGCCCACTTTCCTCCTTGTTAGTGCTTTTCTGATGATGACGTCTTTATGTGAAGGTAAAACGCTTCAACTTTCCTCATCCACTATTTTATGATGCTTTGGTCTTCTACTCCACACTCGGGATAATGTATTGTGCTTTTCACTACGCCACATTCATCCAGCATGAAAATTCAATTTAGGTTCCACATATCATATCAACTTCATACAGGGAAATATGGCAGCTCAACATTAAAGGAAAAATGTAACGTTATGAACAATCTTTTTACATGCAGTAATTGTAAATGTGTATCCAGTAAAGGACCTGAAAAGATATTCACTGAAATTTACATGGAGCTAAAGATAGAGAAGCACAACTTAAAGGACTGTGTTATTTCCTAATGATCGTTAGGGAAGCATCATAAGCAAAGTCAAGCTAATTACACTAATACCATGAATACCCAATGTATTTAGAGTGGCCTAATTGTTCTAAGTAATTGTGATCAAACATAAAAGGACACTATGAATGTTACCATGGCATGAGAGCTGAAGCATTATCGTAGTTATCCAGTACACATTGTGCTTTCTTAATACACATAAACTACAATTCAGTGTGACTGCTTCGTTTGGTTGATTTCTTTCTGCTTTGTAAGAATGATTCATTCCATAAAAATGACTATTTAAGTATTTTTGCTATAGGTAACCCCCAACGCATTCATACAAAATTGACAGAATAAAAGCCCACCGAGTGACAACATAGCCCCCTCTGACGCGAGGATAAAACATGGAGATAGGCAGACGGAGAAAGATAGCAGAGCGCGAGAGAGACATAGATGAGAAGATCCTGGTTTCAGCTTGGGATCTCCCATCTGTCTGCAGCAAGAGTGACACCTACTTAGCTTTGATTCAAAATGGCACACTGAGCTTTAGCAGGCAGTACTCGTTTTGAATAAATGCCACACCATTTCAAAAATAGTTGGGTACTGTATTTTTAAGAAAATGTTTCATACAAGGGGCATTTGCTGCCAAAGTGGGTACTCTCCGATGAAGGATGGGGTAGTTCAATTTAATTACACAATCTACAACTGAAGTGTGGTTCAATGGGTTGTTTTTTGAACGTTTTGGAACCAAGATGAAAGCCAACATCACTTAAGGCAAACAGCAACGGTATGTTTGGGAGCAGGATCATGTCATTGCAGGTTTGAAACGCATTTGTACACCATTACCAGCCTTTCTGATTGACTGCAGACGAGTTGATTTGCAAATGACGAAAAAGGTTGCAAGGCGAACAGTGCTGCACAGGATATGTTTAAATATCCTATTTCCCCTGAACGGTGTACAAATTTGGATTCAATTGTTTCAATTATGAAAGAAACATTATTCAGGCGTCAACGTTGTCATTGACAACTGGCAGGGTGGCACACAGGGGAAAAAAAGAATAACCAGAGCCTTATCCGCATGCTCTGGCTGTGACCCTGGTGCTTGTACAGAAGCAGACTGTGCCTCGCCGTGGGTCACGGAGGTATGAGACTCTCTGTTGCCGAATAGCAGAGACAAGGGGACATTCACATCACACAAACCATCACCGCTAGCGAGCACATTGTGGCCCTGTGTGGGTGAACATTGCGTAACACAGCTTTGCCTCCAGTGCTATTCTTGGAATTGAGCCCCACGGAGGGATATGTTGTCCCTATACATCTAGACCCCGGAAGCGCAGTCTAATAAAATTCTCATCACATAAACCCCCTCTGTCTCAGGTCCTGATGAAAGCTGTTCCCGCGGTAACTAAGATATGGATGATGACCAAATCCTTCCCGAAAGTCGCTTTGACGTCAAGATAGCCAATTACAACAAATGCAACAACAAACAAACTTTGTGAACCTTGTTCAACATTAAGCTAATCAGAATAGTCTCGTCAGTTGTTTTTTTTTACCTTGAATTCCTGTTCTGTATTATTATCACAATGATAAAGCTGTCGGATTACTTCATTTTGAAAATACCAAATCATAAAATCATTAAAGGTGATGGAGATATTAAATACATGTTCCAACTACACAGTATCACAGAATGTTGATGTCCGAGTGGCCCATAAAACATCCCTTTGAGTTTGTGAGTTGTGTGGGTTTGACTTCAAGACAAAGGTCATCCTTTCATGCTTTTGGACAGCTGTCTACATATGGATGTTTATGCAATTTCATGCATGGTTTGCAATGCTAGTGGCACATGGCTTGGTTTCTATGTAAGGCTGTGTGTGTGTGTACACGTGTGTCATAAGTTATTAAGTCAACATTACACAATGCAATACTAAGATACATAATTTTTGTTAGCCAAAAGAGTGAAAAATCTTAAACAGGAACAAAACCTTTTAAAATGCATTCCCTTTCCATCTGTGTGCAGATGCATTTAGTACGAGTATGCTCTTGCATGTGAATGTACGGGAGTGTGCAGCCTGCGTGTAACCCTGGTTTAACCTTGGGGCTGGTGTCATCCAAGAGATAGATCGGTTTGGGAGGAATTGGAGGCCCTGCAGACACATTAAGGGAGTGCAGCTTCACAGAAGGATTACTCTGCACAGCGGGAGCATGCGTTTAAATGTGTTAGCATAATGCTGGAGACAACCAGGGAGAGCGGAAGAAGGCTAAAGAAGACCAGACAAACAGAGGAAAAGAACCACACAGAGAGGGATGAGAGAGAGAGGTAGAGAACTAATACTTAAAAAAAAGTTCACATAATGTAATGATATTAAATATAACCTTATCCACATTGAGCCAGAGTGATACATCACACCATATTACACAAACAAGGAAAAGTAATTTGGCTGATAATCATATAAGCCATCTTCAGAACACTATTCTAAACAATAAAGCTGTAGCCTATAATTCTCTCACAATTAACGTAAAATGAAATGCTAGGTTCAAGTCCTCCTTATCATTTCTATTTTAATGTTAAATTGTAAGTAATTTAACAACAATTTTCTTAAAGAATGAGTAATAAACACATTTACTGTGAGGCCTTGTATGGTTATATCATTAAATAGTTGGGAAAGGGGGAAGAGATAGTGTTCGGCTCAGGGTTTTGTATATTGAATTTATAATCAGTATTCTGGTCCTTGACATTTGGTTGATTCAACTGTGAGCCGTTGTTTACCTTTCTGGTGTTAATATTACTCTTCATCTGTTTAACCATCTGCGCCACACTATTGATGTTTGCTAATGCAAATTACTGTGTGGGGATCTAGTGAACGCTCAGACTGAGAAGTTATTGCTTTACGGACCATTAATTAGCTGCAGGACAATCGACTAGTAGGTGACATATTAGTGCTCATGTATCAAAAAGTAGAGATTTGAAGATTTGAGACGAGACAATCTTGTGTGTGCACCGTATCGGCAAAAGAAATCGGCAGGAAATCTTATGTATATTTGTGCAACTGTTGCTTTGGTGAGAGAGGAATGTGTTTTGAGTAATTGAATTGTTGAAGACGAGGTGAACAGTAAAAGCAAACATCAAAAACACATTTTTACACTGTGCATGAATAAGCTTATACTGTATTTATATATGATGTGCGTGTATGCAAAAAAAAACTCCACCTCTATTAATAGAAATAATTCTAAAACGACAAATAACTAATTACAAGTATCTTTTGAATTGGCTTTTGTGGTAGAAGGCATTTCTGCCTTAGTGATCAGTAATGCTTTCGTGTTCGGTGAAATAGATAAGCAGAAAAGCTGTTGTGGGGATACCAACCAGTGTCGACTATGAATCCAAACCTATGCTACTGGACTGTTGCTGTAACAACAACCCATGTGAACCTGGAACAAGCTATTTGTTGTTACTTTAAAAAAAGAAATAGATGAATAAATGTATCATTAATCTGAAACAGTAAAAACGATTGCTCAGTGCTTACATGCTAGCATCCAACATTTAATTTCACATCGGGCAGAAGCCTTACAGACGAGGCACAACACAGTTTTTTTCCCCTGCACAGGCCTGTTGCAGCAGCTTATACAATAATGGTTTGGTCTTTCACACACAGACACACAAACATGCACTTGCCCTGTAAGCTTTTGAGTGAGCGCTGTCCAAGCGAGTGCTGAGAGTTAAGCTCCTCTTGGCGTTGGCGGGACCACTGAGGCTGCCACTGGCCACGGGCCCCAAAGTGTCGCTGGTGCGCTTGTGCGCCCGTGTGTTTGTTGTGTGTTTGCGTTTGCCTCGCTCATCTAATTGGCTCATGCAGTCAGCCACACCCTCCTCGTCGGCTCAATCACTCTCAGGTGCCCACTCCGCTGCACCTGCTCACCTCGGTATTTCATCCACACTCACTCATTCATTCTTTTCGACAGACTTTCCCCCTCGCGTTTACCCTCCGACTGATTTCCTGTTGCTGACCCCGTCCGTTTGGAGTCCTCAGCCTTCCGTCCCCGACCATGAGACTCCTGCCTTGCATCTGCTGTGGTAAATCGCCCTGGTGTTCTGTCCCCGACCACGAGATTAGCCCCTCCTTCCCCTGGTTTCTGTCGGCTTGACAATCCAACAAGCGGATTTCTCCACGAGACCCGTTTGCCTGTTGTTTCTTCTGTCTGGGATTCAAGCTGTTGCCATGCTGCTACGTGTGTCTCGTGCTGCAGAGAAACGGACTATTCCAACAAAAGCTGTTTCACAAAGCCACTTGAAAAATAAGCCATATATAAACGTCATATGGCACCTTACTGGGGGGGCGCAATCACCTGTTTAGGTTGCAGACAAGCCAGAGGAAAGGTGTCTGTTGGAGAGAGCGAGAACTACACAAATTGTCCTCTGACTCCCTGACCCTCTGCATCTCTCTCCTTTCCTTCCCTTTGCTCTTCCCCACCCCATCAACCCCACTCCGTCATCCTCTAGGCTTCACTCAGGTGTTTGACAGCAAATCAGGATAAATGACAGACTTTGACTGTTCATTCACTTTCCTGTGGCCCTTCTAGTGTAATCTCAAACTGGTAGACGGAAGACCAAAAGTGAAAGATGCCCGACTGAATAATGCAACAGGCTACACAGGGAGGGGCAAGAAACAGTTTGGAGTAAATGTGGAGACATATAAGAGAGATGATTGACAGAGTGACGGAAGAGATGGAAATGGAGCAGAAGGCGGAGTAAGGAAACAGGACTGGTGAGTGATCGGGACAAAAGAAATGAGGATGGAAATAGAGATAAGAAGGAAAGGGGGAGAGGAACGGGGACGTGCGGCAGATAGAGGAAAAGGCGGAACACAGAGTTGAAAATGGGGTGTAAAGGAGGAAGATAAATGGAAGGAAGAAGGACAAGAAGGGAGAAAGTAAGACTAATCGTGGAAAACAGAGGTGGAGGCAACAATCCTGTTTCACTCTTGGCAACAAGACTGCGAAGGAAAGAACGAATAGAGGACAACATTGGTATTCCCTCCTTCTGTCTACCATGTGCTGTTCTTTTCTCATTCTAGCTGGCTGTCATCCTTGATGGGCCCGGCTTTTTGTGGTTGTCTCATTGTTTGTTGCTTTATATCAGAAGCTATGTCAATGCCCTACTCTCATATTGCATTAGTTATAATGAAAGCTGTCTTTGGACGTCGCTGAATCCACATCTCTGGTGGCGCTTCTCTGTCGTTAACCTGCAAATGATTCTTGCCACTCAAATTCATTGTATGGTATGGTAGCTGCACAGCGAGGACTAAAATGATGGATAGCAACTGGTTTATTGTGTCTGTGCTCTCTTCGAGCGCTGAATTCTGTGTGTATAAAACAGGGAAAGAAAAGAAAATTGTCAAAAATTGTATTTTAAAGGTCAGCTTTTCTTAAATGGCTGTATTGATGTCAATGGCCACAGGTACAGAGCAAGCTCACAGCTTGTTTATCATACCCACAATTGCTCTTGTGATTTGTGGTTTATCATTTAAACGGTGGGTGTCGGTAAAACTACAAAATGAAGTGAGTGTTGTATGTAAAATGACAAGGAAGTTCTATACAGATAAACACCATGCATGCTGCTAATGCTGTTAAACTGCTGACTGTGTTTGAATAACGGAAATACAACTAGATTGACATTGATTTGTGCTTTGTCTGAAAACATCCCAGGTCTCCTTGCTAGATCTCGCACCGTCTCATTCATTCACTTTGCTCATGACGTCCACCTGAATTGTCCTCTTCAGCTAAGTGCCCTACATCGGTTGCGAAAGCTTGCATTGCCCGAAACCGGTCTTTTGCGGCCTTTTTTTGGCGACTGCCACTGAGGTAAAAAGTGTTACTAATGCTTTCATTTTAACCTCCGACAGGCCTCCATCCTTCATAAGGTACCCAGCAACACGGATGCTACATATTTGCATTGAGAATGAATGCCACCCCCCTCCCCCATACCATGTTATAAAATGGTACCCATAAAACTGTAGTAACCACCCAGACTATTGATGAGGTCCATAGTTAACAGTTCTGCAATTAGTACTTTTGAAGTTATATAGGTCACATTTTGAAGCTGCTAGTCCCATTAGTATTGTTTTTTGTTTGCTGTTGTTCTTCTGTTGTAAACTTTGATCAGACTCTGCCAGAAGAACTTCCCTCGGGAAGAATAATGTTTTATCTTGTCTTATCTTAGCAGAAACTAAGCTACCTAATTTAACCATTTAAAGGGTTGATCGGAGGACACCAACCTGGAGTGTGCTAAATAAGAACTGTGTTGAACGTAGAGAGTTGTATTCTATATGATAAGTGTGTTTTCTGCATATTCCTGCGTAGAAAATCTTATTGAGTTTAGGTGCACACTGAATTGAAGCAAATCGTTGATCACAGAGAATTAGGAGAGCTGAGACGTGGTCTTTGACTGGACAGCTAATGATGAAGGGAACTACTGTGGTGAAGATGTTTTACACAAGTAACCCCAGCAATTTAAGTTCCTTCAGGTGTTTCACTCTGAACCTTTAACAAAACCGTCAGCTCTCTTTTTTTCTGCTTTGTTTTATATTCTTTGTCTTCTGCAGAAGAGCTTTTGGAAGTCTGCCAGTCTCCTCGCTGTCCCGTCTCAAGTCATCGCACCTTACTCTAAATTAAGAGTTAAAAACCTTTGATGTTTTATGGTAAATTATGAGAAAGGAGAGACTGAGAAGGACCTGGGGGGGATGTAGATTGAGGGACATCACGCTGAATAATGCAATAACAGGCCGTTAGCGACTTGTTGTCATTATTTATTTATTTATTTTCCTGGAAGACCAGCGCATCCAATCCTCTTCTCAAGCAATTACTTTTAATTGGATAACCTTTTCGTTTGCGGAGGAGCACTATTTTTAACTTAAAAAGCGCTAGGTGTTGAAGCGCCATGCTTTCCCCCAGGAATTGCTCACTACACAGATAGGTAGACTCAAGAGGGAGTTTCTGTTAATATGGAAGTGAGATGTGAGAAGTGGGAAGTGGGAGAGAGGAAAGCAAACACATCAAACAGATGGAAATTCCTTGTTTAGGGTGAATTCATATGGAAAAGAAATATGAGAAGAAAGTTTTAGGGAAAGAGATAACAAAAACATTCATTCTTAATACATATGGGGCAACACCACCTCAATGATAAAAGCAAGCCCTTAATTACCATATATTTGTAATTCATGATATGCAGTGATATTATCTGCCAGCGCCGTCAGTTATTTCTTACACATTGAAGGATCGACTTTCCTTCTTCTCTAGTTTCTCATGGAGGTTTTGAGATACATTTGACACAATATGACAAGGAAATTAAAAAAAAGAAACGCTAATGCAATATGTTTAATTATCAGTCTCATTATGTTGCCAATTAGATTTTTGTAATTGTGTTCACATTTAACAATTGTAAACATTTTTCTAAATGTGAGCCTTCTGTACTGCAATTCTTTCATCATTTTGACACGGTTAAGTACAACTCAATTTTCCATAGCCTGCATATTTATTTTCTCTTTCGGATGATTGATTCCTTAGAAATTGTTTTGTACATCGTTGTTATTTGTGCCTCTGAAAAAAATCAAGGAAGACATATTAAAAAGAGACTATGCCAAGAAAATGCTCCACATTGGTGATGTAATTTGCTTCTGACCATAAGTGAGTTGAAATGGATTGTTGTCGTCTTGTAGGTTGTTTCATTTCGCATTGTTTGGTGCAAGGTCTGCTGCCAAAGGTCCAAAAAATGGCTTGGTTCGGATGTTGGTCCCTAAACATTTCAGTTCAAAGATTAGTTTAATAATTGCTTGTTTTTACTGCTATACTATTGCTTTTGGAAATACTACAAAAATAAGCTATTGTTATAAGGTCCAGTCTTTATTGAGGGATATTTGAAAAGCCCCCTTAAGCCTCAAAGTCAATAGCAAAGTAGTCAAATGTATATTTAACATATATATCTAAGACACTATATTTATATATATGTATATATATATTACAGTCAAAATTGTAGTGTGCGTGCCACAGCATCAGGCCCACCACTCACCAGACAGGCATATTCCTACTTTTTTACCACTTTGTTACATTCTTAATGAAAAAAGAGGAAAGTACATGTACATTGTAAGAGCTTGAATGTGCAGCTGAATGTTAAAAAAATAATCATGCTCAGCTAAAGCTGTGAGACAGGTCGCAGTGACATACCAAGAATAGTTTTCCTCTTAACGTTTAATTTAACTAAAAAAGGTCATGGCTAATACTCACACAGAGCATCGCTAATTGCTGTTAACTGAAAAGAGAGTGCATCAGATCAACAACTTTACTTTAGTGGAGATTTTGTGTGAGTGTGTTGTGCTGTGTATGTCCACGCCATGTATTTGTGTGTCAGTGTGTAAATGGGCTGACATGTGTTTGTGTATTTTGCTAGATGTAAGTCACAGGGGGGGGGCAAGTTATTGCAATGACCTCTGTAGAAATGTGGCAACAGCAGAGTGTCACGTAATCTAAAGGCCCAAACAGCAGCAACCAAAACACATTACGGAGGAAGGCAGTTGTTCTGAACAAAGCCACCGGTGTGTGGTTCGTTAAAAGCCGACTAAACTTGGAGCTGTGTGTGTTTGTCTATTTAGGAGTCTAAGCGACCATTTCTTTTTTAGTGTGGACTGATATTTTTGATAGTTACTGAATCCAGGGTGGCGACATTGAGAGCCACTTTTGAACATCCTGGTATTTCTGTATGTTGTTATAATTACGTCTGCTGATCTGCGATATCTGATACGTGTTAGTTAGAGATAGTGTGTACGAGAGTAGATTGTGAAGAAGAAGATTTTTTGTAGGGTTGCAGGCAGGTAACACAGCCTTGTTAACTTAGAATCTGTCCCCTTGTTAACAACATCTTCACAGGAAAGGTGACTCAAACAACCTTGTGGTCCCACTTGTTAAAATGAAATCCAATAGTACATGTATGTGTTACTGTTGCTTGGGTGTTCTGATGGCCATGTCGTTTGAGTGCATGTCCGAGCTTCTGTGCTGTAGTTGTCTCCATGTGTGAAAACGAATAAATTCAACCTGGAAGAGGATGTAGAACACGCAGGGCCAAAACGTGTTGTGATTGACGAAGAGAAAAAGGCAAACACAGCAGCAAATGCAGTATAATAATAGAAGAAGAAATCTAAATGAAAGAGACAATCAAGGGCAATCAGGGTACTAGCACTATAGGTACTAGTCAGTACCTATAGTGACTACCTACCTCCAACATCACACTACAGTAGCTTTGGATGGGAAGAGGAGGGAAAGTAAAAGTAAAGTAAAGATGTGTATTAAAATGGGGTTAGGTTGGAGGTAAAGTTGATAAGGATTAATGCAAAGATACACTGAGGTTAAGTGAATACGAAAGATAGTCGTCACCTTGGTAACCAGAGGCACACTGATTGATACAAATCACTTATCTGAAAAGTTAATTCACCTACTCAGTACACTTGTCTGAGTTTGCCTGACCTCTCCCTACAGTTTGACAGCAGTGTCACCTCTTTCTTTGTTTACTCACTGTTTCTTATGTATGTGTGCTATATTTACAGGTTTATAAAATGAATTAATAAAATACTCTATAAGGGATTTTAATTGTATTCAATTCAAAATTCTATCCAAATGCATTTGACAGAAAGCTGCTGAGTTCATATCAGGTGTGAACATGCTTCTATCCCTATTCCTATTGCTATTGGTGTTCTCTTTTTTGTGCGTCCAGACCTGATGCTCTTTATGGTCCACTCTTTGTCTGCACTAATGTGTAATCGTGCAACCGAGGTTCTGCTCCTATTCTCAGTCATCAGCTTCAAGCAGGCAAAAAGGTGACAAATTAAAGACAACAAAGACATCCAGGGAAGTCTGTTCATGTACCGGTTGCCGGTCTGTGCATACATAAATGAATTACATCCAAGAGCTGGGCAGAATGTCAACTTGCTGAAGGCGGAACTGGAAATGTTCTAAACTAATATTACTGGACATCCTGGATATCAAGACTGCTATGAAGAACATCAGCTGCTGGCTCTGTTCAGTGCATGGTGGTTTATCTTCCCCTTCTCCATTTGAAGCAATGGGGGCTGATCCCCACAAGTAGGGCCTTTTCTCAGTCTTGATTAAATCCTCCATGCTAAGACACTTTTTCTCTTTCCGGCAGATCTGAGAGGCATTGTAATGCCGTAAAAAAAAAACTGCACTTGCTTTTCCCAGAGGCGGCTTTTTCATACCTTGGGACTAGATTTATGTTCACCTCTCTGACCACTCAACCAGTTTTCCACTAAGGTGGCTGGGGAACATAAGAAAATATCATTGCTGTCTTGCACATTGGGAATGTTACGACTGCTTTCCTGACCCTTACCACGGCTTCCGAGGTGGCCGAGATCACAGGGAAACAGCTGCTGTGATCCCATAATCCCTAATGGGCTGTTTTGACCACTCCCCCAGGTGGTAATGTCTCATCTGCACACAGCCTCAGAGGACGTTTGGAGGGTCAAGCAAACTGCACGTCAGCTGCAGGATTACAGACAGCAAGACGCCAACCCGTAGTTGGGCGCCCTCCAGCTACTCCTGCCATTGCAACTCAACAGGCTCTGGCCCCAGTGCCTCGCCCACACAGACACACACTCAAAGTCAAAGTCAGTTGTATTGTCAATCGCATCTATCAAACACACAAGAGTGGGGTTTGAAAAAATGTTTCTCTCCAGTCCAGTCCAACATATAAAGTGAATGCACAACTCAAAATAAAAAGGCACGTTGTTGCAAAAAAGTCACAAGGCAGCAGTCGAAGCCCAGTCACTTTCTCAAAATACCATCATAAAGAATTATCAATCACCTCCCACCCATTTAAGGAAGTTAGTGGCAATCCCTGCATGTCTGGTGTCAGACCACCTCAGGTCTTGCACACACAGCTCGGAACGCTCGCTCAATGTAGTAATGCCTGGTTTCCATAAATTTACACACACCACCAACCTTCAGTAGGAGGCCAGATAACTGTGGCCCAGGGCTCTCCTTTACGCATTTTTCCCAGCGTCTCTGATTCGTCACCTTTTGGCGCAAAGTCATTCTGTTGCCACAAGAACGCTCAAGTGTATTATTATTCCTGACCATGGTACAGCTGCTATTGTGGAACCCATGGCGCTTAGATGCACTATCACAGCTGAACAGTGCAATTTCCCACTTTCCGGAGAAAGGCCAGCTATTGAGGGCGATAAATGAGGGCCTGGCAACTGAATGGCGGCGCTTTAAAAGGTTAGGGCTCGGCCGTGCAGCGGTGCACAATGTCCAGGGTGCTGGAGCCCCATCTAGTAAGGAGCATTACGCTATTAGGGAGTCTGCTTTCCAGGACCCTTCTGTTTGAGAAGATTGACGGACTCTCATTTGCTCCTTTATTCCTCGTTAGCCCAATCAATGGTTCTAACTCAAGCTTTCGGTTGACAAAGTATCTTTCTGTTGCAACAGCATGCTTGGCTTCTGCGTACCTCTTTCACTTTTTTTTTGTGAGACCTAAGCCTTCATGACTGAGCACCAAACGGGCTGCATTGGGACTGTTATTATATACTTTTTCCCCACTCCTTTGTAGAAAAAATTACCAACTTATTTTCTCCACACAGGGTTGACATGTTAACTGCAGCACAGCTGGCCCCTACCTGCCTTACTGTGCATCGCTTTCATGGGCTATGATCTGGTGAATGTTGTCTGCTTGTAGAAGCCACAGTGTGACAACACCACCTTCACCCTCTTCCAAAGAGTGACAGCTCAGGGCAAAGCCTTTACAGATCGGAATGCTGCAGTCAAGATTCCATCAGTTTTGGCATACCCCTTTAAGTTTTAGGCACCTCTGGTTTCACACCCGAACGTTAAGTATTTGTTTGGTTTAAATTAGACGCAGAGCTGTGGTCAAAATTAATCTTCATGACCTGGCAGGGATGAATCCAATAGTGACAAATCTCAAGAGGGCTACGCCTTTATAATCTGCAGTTAAAATATGTAACTAATATTCTTCATTGCTCAATTCAATTCTCACCCTGGTTGTCAGTTGTTATAGAAGCCCCATATTTTATTTATTAAAAATAAAACATACAGGTAAGTTTTGTTTGGGAAATGTTTTACCATATTGACTGTTGATGCTTCAAGGCCTCTTCTCATCGTCCCTCTTGGACCTTTAGACAGGTGTGTGTCAATGCATTTTGAGTCTGATTGTGGGAAAAGGAAGAAATTGCAAGAAGAGAAACCAGACAGTGGATTTCCGTATGAATGCAGAGGGTTGATTTGTGTGTTTTGTGTAAAATGTCTTAAAACGTAAAAAGTGTGAGCACATCTATATTTATCTTAATAGCTGCTAGATGTGTGGTCATTTGTTTAAGATGCACGTCTCTTTGTCTATATTATCTTTCCTGTTCTTCCTCAGTCACACACTTCATGATTCCTGCACACAGAGACACACATACACACGCATCTGCAAATTAACACAAAACAACTGAGCACACACACAGAGACTCAAAGCTGTATGCCAGCAGACCATGAGCAACTGCTTTTGTTTACGCTGGAGATATCACGGATCCTCAACTTGCCTAAATAGTTCCCCTAACCCCCAGACAGGTGGTCTATTTATGTGTGTGTACGGTATGTATCAAAGATCCGGTGGCATGGGCCACCATTTCATTGATTATATTCACTCTCATCCCCCTCCCCTTTTTTCTGTAATTTAATTTTCCTATTTCTTACCTTCTCCCAAACTATTTTTCCTAATTTAAGAAGAAAACCGAGATATGCTATACATACTAATGTCCTGAAGAAGCATGTCAACGATTAATTCAGAGTAAAAATGCAAACTTGGCCCCTCTCCAATCACGTTAATTGAAAGTGGATTGCAGACATCATGAAGGTGCTGATACAAAGAGGATTATAGTACTGCTTATTTGGAGCCATGAGATGAAAATACTTTTTTTTTGTATTTCTTCAAGCATACTGGATATTTAAACAGGGAAGCAAAACGGGTGAAAACTCACTCTTTTCCCTGTTGATATAAGAAGTATAAGAAATATGTTGCAAAAATTAGCTGAAAAGTTTAGCCTGAGCATCCTAGCTGATTAGCTTCAAGAAAAATATCCCAAAAGGAGAGGACATGGGGTTCTATTGCTGCTGTTTCCTGACAAAGAAATGCGTAATTTAAATGAGTGTTGGAATGTGGGAACGACATAATGAACTCACATAAAAAGCATAATTCCGTGTAACATCTTAGATGCAATACACAAAATATCTCTCTGTAAATACAAGACCAGAGAAAACAACAAGATAAATTGTACCTATACTCAAAAAAATCAATGGACTATGCTGTTCGTAATTGTTTGTCTCAATCAGGGGACTAAAGTAACTTCCTGAAGTACTTTGCAATCTTCTGTTGCATTCTAAAAGTGTTGTACATTTGGACCCCATTTCAAGTAAGCCCCAAAGACTCACACAGACAAACACAAGCACAGACGTCTAATGACACATTACAACGTTCCACAATACCGACCTCAAAAATAACTTAATAGGCTGCATTTAGAGCACATCCTGGGGGTGATTCTCTTTGCATCTGCAGGTGCGTGTGAGTGAATATCATTACTGCACGATATTTGAGAGAGCGAGAAAGTGTGTATTTGTGAGGACCAGAAAGCCGGTCGCATTTCCTGGCTGTCGGCCCTTTTCAATCTGTATTTTTTTCCACCATTAAATATTCACTCCAATAACAATGAGACCTCATCAACTATTTACAGCAAACCCGTGCTTACCTCTGAGTACTAAGACTCGCAATGTTAAAATAAATACGTGAAGGAAAACTGTAACATCTTTTTTAGAATATGAATGATGCATTTATTTACATTTTTAATTTGAATTAAAACATGCAGGGAGGATGTAATTGTTTTACTTAAATCATAAGTGATGGTGAGGATTTCCACTCAGAGAATGTCAAGACAGTGATCTTAATTGTTGTGTTTACCTTGAGCATTAGGAATTGTTATAAAACTAGACTCCCTGCTGCTGTGGTGTGTTTCAAAACTTTGTGCTGCTGGAGATGTATTTTGCGCTGCAGTAATTAATTAATTAAATTTCTTAAAGATTCAGGGATTTTATAGGCACCTTTTAGCAAAACGAGAAAAAAACATTTGACAACTACACAAGTGGTCTGTCTCTAACCTGCGATGAAAACTTGGCCACAGGCAGTAAAAGACAGACAGCCGAGGTCTGAAATGAAGAGTGAGGTAAGTTTGCGCAGCAGAAAATCAGATTTACAGTCAGAGTCGTGGAAAAAGAAAAAGGGGAGCGTGTGCGAGAAGAATAGTACCATTACATGGAGGCAGAGCAGTATAGGGCAGAAGTTACTATATATTGAATACAGGCAATAATGTTATTATTTGCATTGCAGCAGGTTTCTGTTTCTCAGCTATTCAGCCATATACAGAATAATAAGTACAGGTCATACATGATATCACCCTTTAAGCACACAGAGTTGCTTGCACAAACAGTGTTCTGCACAAACACACACATGCACACACACTGCAGCAGGCGGATGTCCTTGTTCACTTGCCCCAAAGTTCGCCTCGATCTTTGACATACAGCTGCCAGGCCGCCGCTCGCTTCTGTATGTGTCCATCTGCAGTGAACATTCATGACGGATTAGAGACACTTTGAAGAGCCAATGGCCATTACCCTTCCCTAAGGAGCAAGCAACTACCTGGAACGACGAATCACTCTTCTGTTCATTTCTCCTCTTTCCCTCTTTACTTCCTTCACCACAGGCTCCTGCCACAGCAGGGAAGAGATTTAATGTGACACACCGCTGTAAATGACTAAGCGTCAAGCACATGAGCAGAAAAGAAAAATGGAGGGAGAGTGCTTGAGCAGAGGTAACCATGGAGGGCTTTAGTTATATTGGCAGATGAAGTTGTGAGAGGTTAAATAGAGAAAGTGTGACGGAGTGACAAAGATGTCGAACCAAAGATATGTACAGTTGTTACGTTTCCTCCGGTTAAGAGGGAAACGCTGACATCCAATGGGGGAATAAAACAGGAACCGTGTGAGGCAGTTAAAGAAAAGTAGGTTTATTTACAAAAAAAAGAACATAACGGGTAAGTTGGAAAAAGGTGGGGGGGGGAGAGTGTACTGTGGGGGTTGTGCCAAACAAAATGATCAAAGTACAATAAAACCAGGCCTAGCTCAACTCTGTGGAAAGAAAAAGGAAAACAAAAGACCTGACTCTATTCTACAAATGCTCAACATAACAGAAATACATCGGTGGCAACAACCCATAACCTAGTGGAATAACAACAGTAACTCTGCGTGTATGTGGGTGTGTACAGGGTACCCCAGCCTTACCTCAGTCCCACTTCCCCCACCACAAACCTCAATGGAAAAAAAGCAAGCCCCGAGAGAGAGCACAGTGAGAGGCTTTATAGTTGCCCTCCATATCGGATTGGCCGGAGTGTGGGCCAATACCGGGGTGCTCTGGAGGCAGGGCCAGCCAATACTCCGCCCCTCACCTGCAGGACAAACAAAAAAAAGGTGAGGGCAAGAGGCACAAATCTCTACACGTAACACCCCCACACATACAAGTCCAACCAAAGGTTTGGACAATCATTTAATTATAATGCACGAGACAGGGCATCGGCGAGTACATTTTCAGAACCCTTTTTATGCACAATCTCCAGGTTGTAGTTCTGAACAATCAGGGACCAACGCATTAGGCGGTGGTTACTGTTGTACATCCTGGAGAGGAAGACTAGAGGGTTGTGGTCAGTGAAAACCTTTATAGGTTTACCAGTGGAGACAAGATATACTTCAAAATGTTGCAAAGCATACAACAATGCAAGGGTTTCTTTCTCTATTGTGGAGTACTTTAGTTGGTGTTTGTCAAATTTCCTTGAAAAGTAGGCCACAGGATGGTCGATGCCCTGGAAATCCTCCTGTAGGAGTACAGCTCCTGCTCCCACAGCGCTGGCATCAACTTCTAACTTAAATGGCAAGGAAAAGTTTGGCGCAGACAAGACAGGGTTACAACTGAGAAGCCACTTGAGATCCTCAAAAGACTGTTGGCACTCACTAGACCAAGTAAATGGCTTCAACGGACTGGTAAGTGCAGTCAATGGGGCGGCCACCGTAGAAAAGTTTTTACAAAACCTGCGGTAGTACCCGGCCATCCCAAGAAACCGCCGCAACTCCCGCCTGGTGGTTGGCTCAGGAAAGGCAGCGATTGCAGTGATCTTTACATCCGCAGGACACACCTGGCCTCGACCAACCTGCTGACCTAGATACAAAAGAGAACCCCTCCCAAATTCACACTTTGAGAGGTTGAGAGTCAGAGACGCCTCAGCTAGACGTTTGAAAACGTCCCTTAAGGTAGCCATGTGAGAATTCCAATCATCAGAGTATATAACAATGTCATCCAAGTATGCCTTACAGTGTGGAACATCTCGCAAAACCTTGTTTACAAGTCTCTGAAAAGTAGCAGGCGCATTGCAGAGTCCAAAGGGCATTACTGTGTACTGAAGAAAACTGTCAGGGGTGACAAAAGCTGAGATCTCCGAGGCACGTGGGGTTAACGGAACCTGCCAGTAACCCTTTAACATGTCAAGTTTACTGACATACTCTGCTGGACCGACCTCATCGATACAGTCTTCAATAAGGGGTAAGGGATGTGCATCAGGGACAGTCACGGAATTCACCTTACGAAAGTCAGTACAGAACCTTTGGCTGCCGTCGGACTTCGCATCCAGGACACATGGTGAGCTCCATGAACTGGAGCTGGGTACCGCGAATCCATGTTCCACAAGGTAGTTCACCTCCTTCCTCATGCATTCCCTTTTTGCAGGATTTACTCGATAAGCATGCTGTTTGATGGGCTTCGGGTTAGTCAAAACAATGTCATGCATAAGGACAGAAGTTTGAGAGGGTATATCACCAAATAAGCATGGGAAGCCAGATATTAAATTCTCCACATCACCACGATGGTCATCAGGCAGGTGGGACAAAAAGTTAGACAAATCCGAAAGTAGCTCAGTGTTTTTCAGTCTTAACCCCTGTGGGGTGGCACTACGCATAACCAGCCCATCCTCCTCAGTGGAGCTCTCTGCTGAGCACGCAGATACCGCTGACACATTTTGTATTTTAGGAAGTCCAGACGTTCCACTTTCATTCTCTGCTGTAAAATATGGCTTCATCATATTCACATGACATAATCTGTTTCTCCGTCTGCGATCGGGCGTTTGAATGATGAAGTTAGTGTCACTGACTTTCTTTTCCACAAGATAGGGACCGGAAAATTTCGACGACAGGGCAGAACCAGAGATGGGAGAAAGAATCAAAACCTTGTCACCGGGTTGAAACGAATGGGCAGTGGCTTTCTGATCGTAGTATTTCTTCATTTTCACCTGAGCAGAGGATAGCGATTCTCTGGCCAAAGAGCAGGCTCTCTGGAGCCGAGCTCTGAGTTTCGCAACATAATCAGGGATGCTATGGACCTTCCCTTCAGGCAAGAGAAGTTGTTCTTTCAAAAGTTTTAGGGGGCCACGAACCTGATGTCCAAACACCAGTTCGGCAGGACTATATCCGAGTGACTCCTGTACAGCTTCGCGAGCAGCAAACAACACAAATGGCACAGCATCATCCCAGTCCTTTTGACTCTCAAAACAATGCTTTCTGAGCATGGACTTTAAGGTCTGATGAAACCTTTCTAGTGCCCCTTGGCTTTCAGGATGGTATGGGCTTGACATTATGTGCTTAATGCCCAAGGTTTTCAGTACCTGGGCAAACACTCGAGACGTGAAGTTGGTACCTTGATCGGTCTGAACAACCTTAGGAAGGCCAAACTTCGTGAAGAACTTTATAAGTGCTTTACTGACCACTGGAGCCGTGATCCTCCGTAGCGGAACAGCCTCTGGGAACCTAGTGGAAACACACATTATGGTTAAAAGAAACTGGTTGCCAGATTTGGTCTTCGGTAACGGCCCCACACAGTCAACGATTACTTTTTCAAATGGCTCACCCATCACTGGTATGGGACAGAGTGGGGCAGGAGAAATCACTTGGTTCGGTTTGCCAGTTACCTGACACACATGACACAATCGGCAATGGCGCACCACGTCAGCCTTGAGTCCTGGCCAGAAAAAATGTCGAAGGACTCCATTATAAGTCTTTGTGATACCTAGATGTCCCGCCCACGGGTTGTCATGAGCCAGAGACAAAACCTGAGATCGATATGCCGTGGGGACAACAACTTGATAGGTTACATTCCAGTCCCCCCCATCTAAGTCATTGCCACTCCAATGGCGAACCAGCAACCCATGATCCATGAGGTAGGCCACTTTCTTTTCCTTAGCATCTTCAACACTGAGAACAGATGAAAAACAGTTTTGTAGTGTCTTATCACTCTGTTGGGCTGCCATAAACTCCTCTCTTGTGGCTGGCAGCTCCACTGCCTCCATCCTTGAGATACCAGACTGCTCATGGTTTGATTTAAACACTGACTGATCCTCCGACAGAGTTTCAGTACCAGACGGCTGATCTACAAAGATGAATGAGTCAGACAGGTCAGCTCCGTATTTCTTGGTCTGAGCCCTTGTGACTGCACAAGCCGGGAAAATCTCCGAAGAATCTTGGCTGTCACCAGCAGGGTCTGTTACAACAGGAACGTCCATGACCACAGGAGTTGAACTCACCTTTCCCCCAGCAATATCATTACATAAGAGGAAATCAACACCAGCAACAGGCAAGTCAGGGAGTACTGCAACGTCGAACCATCCACTAAGTAGAGGACACTGAAGATGGATTCTATGTAGTGGCGCAAGTACATTAACCATCCCAACCCCCCGGAGTTTAACACTAGACTGACAGGAGGTAAAAGATGACAATGGTAAGACCCCATCCCTAATGATTGACTGAGAACCAGCTGAGTCTCTCAGTAAGGTGACCACTTTCTGGTCTTTTGGATTGCTAGTTAACGACACAAAGCCTTCTGAGATAAACGGTTTGAAACAAGGATCAGGTTTATCCTTAACGTCCTCAGACTGTTCAGTAACAAGCGTTGGAAGTGTTTTAATCAAACACACATCCTTTTGCTGGGAAGCTAGGGAAGATTGCTGTTTCCGTTTCAACGTCAAACAGTCAGCAACAACATGGCCTTTTTTGTGGCAATAGAAACACTCACGGTTCTCTTGTGTGTGCGACCAGGGTCCTTTTGCCTGTTCAGAGGCAGAATGACCAGAACCAGGTCTGGTTGAACGTGAAACAAAAGTTCTGTCAGATCGAGGGGCAGATACAAAGACATTCTTATGTGTTAGCACAAACTCATCTGCAAGGACAGCAGCCTTGGATATTGACGACACCTTCTGTTCATTCAAGAACATCACCACCTTATCTGGCAAAGAGCCTTTAAATTCTTCCAACAGAACAAGCTGGCGAAGTGACTCAAAGTCGTTTTTGACATCACTGGCGGCACACCACTTATCGAAGAGGGTGCCCTTTTCCCGTGCAAACTCAACAAAAGTCTGATCATTAGATTTTCTGTGATTCCTAAATTTCTGCCGATAGGCTTCAGGAACAAGTTCATAAGCACGCAAAATGGCCTCCTTTAATGAATCATACTGCAAACTATCTTGTAAGGAAAGGGCAGAGGCTACCTCTTGTGCTTTTCCAATCAGTGTGCATTGGAGGAGGATAGGCCACATGTCCCTCGGCCAGTCGAGTGCGGAGGCTATTCGTTCAAAAGCACTGAAATATGAATCGACTTCGGCCTCCCGAAATGCTGGCACCAGAGAAATATTTTTACTGACATCAAAACTTTGCTTACCGGCTACCGTTTGAAAAGGTGTCGACCGGTCGGACATGTTCAACGAGTGACTGGAAGAGATTTTCAGAGCCTCAACCTCAAGTTGCTTTAGTCTTACTTCTTTATCCGCTTCAATTTCTAACTTTCGTACCTGTAGGCGGAGATCATACTCTGCCTTACGCATGGACTCTTTTTCTTGGGCCTCCAGCTGAAGGCGAGTCAAGCGAACCTTCAGCTTGGAACTCGAACTGAACCCCGGAGGGTGTGAAGGAGAGAAAGGATCAAAACGAGGTAACGTAGCTGGCGCAGACTTCCCAGCACGGTCTGCAGGAGGTGTGAATAATGCTGCGGTCTCCTCGGCACTCTGAGACAAAACCCCTGCTGTAGTAGAAGGAACATCATTAGTTGAAACTTCAGCCACGGACTGGGCAGGACTAAGGACATTTAAATCAACTAATTTTTCTAGGACCTGCGTCTTTATTTCTTTCTTAAGTCCGTACTTGTGAACAGTAATATCAAAGTGTGCTGCAATACACAATAAATCATCCTTGCGACACACATCAACCTTTTCAAAAGAGGGATTGTCAACAAAATCTTGTAAATTGAAACTCATTTTCAATCACATGCCAAACAAACCCCATGTATAATTTCCCATTGGTTGTCAGAAGAAGAAAAAAACAGGTAGATCCCGGACGAGCCCCCACTTGTTACGTTTCCTCCGGTTAAGAGGGAAACGCTGACATCCAATGGGGGAATAAAACAGGAACCGTGTGAGGCAGTTAAAGAAAAGTAGGTTTATTTACAAAAAAAAGAACATAACGGGTAAGTTGGAAAAAGGTGGGGGGGGGAGAGTGTACTGTGGGGGTTGTGCCAAACAAAATGATCAAAGTACAATAAAACCAGGCCTAGCTCAACTCTGTGGAAAGAAAAAGGAAAACAAAAGACCTGACTCTATTCTACAAATGCTCAACATAACAGAAATACATCGGTGGCAACAACCCATAACCTAGTGGAATAACAACAGTAACTCTGCGTGTATGTGGGTGTGTACAGGGTACCCCAGCCTTACCTCAGTCCCACTTCCCCCACCACAAACCTCAATGGAAAAAAAGCAAGCCCCGAGAGAGAGCACAGTGAGAGGCTTTATAGTTGCCCTCCATATCGGATTGGCCGGAGTGTGGGCCAATACCGGGGTGCTCTGGAGGCAGGGCCAGCCAATACTCCGCCCCTCACCTGCAGGACAAACAAAAAAAAGGTGAGGGCAAGAGGCACAAATCTCTACACGTAACAACAGTGAAAATGCTTTATCCATGAGGTGCAAAGGCTGGCCGCATCTTTAAAAATTCTGGTGGGATAAACAGGTGCAGGTCAAATATTAAGAAGTGATCGACAACATGGAAAAATATGTGAAAGTAAAAATAAAAAACATAAAGGATAATCATGATAACTGCAAATGCCATACTTTGGGTTTGGGCGCAATGTTCCTGTCAGCAATTAATGGGCCGTCTATATATATAATGTGCTTGGCTAAAATATTATCGAACCCCTTTGAAAACTCCACATGAGACAAGTTTACAGTCTATGATAGATACAGTATGAGTTTCTCAAGCAATAAATAATGATCAATAAGAAATGGTATTAAACTGCACTTTTATGAAAGGAAATGTCACAGAAAATCAAGGTCTTAGTCTATAATAGAGGTCCCCTTTAACAACAATCCCAGAGACATTTCCTATCTAGATTTTGGAATAACAAATTGATCCTAGGCAATAGTTTTTCTCAGTATGATAAAAATAGAAAAAAGACTGGCCTACCCTCACTCCACTGTAAAGGTTCAATATTTCATGAGCTCTGCTTGAAAAATGACACTGTCGGTTAAAGTATTAAAGGTCATGGTGATCTCTTCAATTGGCCTTTCCACTGGCCTGGTTATTGGAAAAAAAAGGCAAATTGCGTAAGTGATTGGATCCGTGGTCGAAATTAGATTCACTTTGTGCATAGGTTAACGATAGGCAAATTGATGCAAAGCCTTCAACAGCCATGTGATTCCATAAGCGTTTGAGTATGTGAGTATAATGATGTGAAAGCATGTGACAGAGAGAAAGCAGTGGTTGAGAGGTGAAGATGGCCAAAGTGACAGAGACAGATAGAGATTTCAAAAGGCTACCGTCTTTTATCAGCAAAGGTCACTCAAGCAATTACGTGACACATTGATTTATATCCCCTGAGGCCAACACACCACAATAGCAAGCACAACAGACACACTTTTGCACAAACTCAAATAAACACAGAGACCCATTATCAATCTTCTGTCCACCCCTAATTATTATTGTTTTCAGGGAAGACTTGTGGTTGGCTCAGATCATTAAGGTCTTGGCCACTGGGATGGGGCTGTTCGTAGTACCTCTACTACTTCTTCACCAAATCCTGACAAGTCAGTCAATTCATCCCATAACACATCCGTCAGTCACTCCTCACAGCCCGCAAGCACTATTTCTGAAACAAGCGTAGAGGCTCGACACACTAAGTGCCCATTGAATTCCAAATATGTAGCTGTCAAAATAGCTGGACTTGCTGGGGATTCCATTACCAACACTACTATGCCATTGGGTTCTGCCATAAAAAATGTATGTTGTTAAGTTCATCCACCCACGCATCTGCAAACCGCTGGAGTCCATCCTAACCAACTTTGGGCGATAGACAGGGTACACCCTGGATTGGTCGCTAGCCAATTGCAGGGCTAATACAAAGACAATCTACCATTCACACTCACATCCACAGAGTTACCAATTAACCTAATCCCCATAGCATGTTTTTGGACTGTGGGAGGAAGCCGGAGTACCCAGAGAGAACCTCCTCAGACACAGTGAGAACATGCAGACTCCACACAGAAAATTCCTGAAACCTTTAACCCTCCTGTCTCGCCAAATCTGACCTGAATTTAAACCTTGGTCCATCATTAATATTGTGATTTACATCTGATTGCCTAATGGTGTTATGAAATTGAATCTAGTAAATCTTCTACCAGCTCTCTTATGTAAGTTTTATTGACAGATGGCTCATCTCGTCACTTTTTTTTTACTATTGAAGGCTTCTCTGATGGTTCTGTATAACAAACTGTCTGGCAGGTCAGATTCACTTTAAGGAGCATTTCCTACTCGTATATCTGTTTCCTAAACAGAACTTTTTTGATCCATTTTGATTTTATTTTCTGTAGCTGAAACACCACCCTCCCACCAACTTGGGCTGTTTTCAATTGGAATAACTATCAAATGAGTTTACAGCCAGACTAGTTCTGAGAGGTCAATTTTTAGCACACTGATTTCCAGCAGAATGTTTTCACCATTTTAGTTTAGTGTTTTATTACTATTATTATTACAAAATGTCCTTATTTACATTGAACTCAAGGAAGTAAGACTGATGATAACGACATCACTATTTGCTAAATGAAAAGGACCTTTAAAGCTATTAGGATTGATCTTCTGGGGGATGTGATTGTCGGCCGCAAAATGTATGTCAATCCATCTTGTAATTGATGGTTGCATCCAAGGTCAGGATATTTTGATCTGAACCCAAGCCCACAGAGGCTTGATGCAAAAATGCTTAGCCAAATAGATCTAATGAAATTTGGGATGATGCATTCTAATTTACACTTTCACCATTGTGGAACAGCAGGCAACAACAACAATAGACTGTGGGCTTTGTAAGATTATGCCCGGGAGATTTAAGGATCTCACAATCTCTAACTGCATCATCCAGCATAAAAATACAACTGAAAAAAAAAAAATACTCAAATGTAAGTGAATAATGAAAAGAAAAGTTGCATGTATTCTGTCAGGACGTTTAAGGATGTTTGCAATACTATGTCAGGTTGTTGCTCCAAAATGCAGAGTCAAAAGTTTTTTATCCAGAACAATTGGAAAAAAATCAAACCGGAAACTCACCCTGGATTAATGTGCAAATTCTTACACTCTGAAACACATACTAACCAGTATGTGTGTGTGTGTGTGTGTGTGTGTGTGTGTGTCTGTGAGTGTGGTATTCTGCATACACAGCCAACCAAATGGTTCAATAAACATCGCTGCCTCCTGCAGTGAGCTCTGGTTTTCCATGGCGTCTGTTCGTCTTGGCACTTGACACACAGCCATCACACAGGAGACTTTAAAAAGACACGCATACAACCATCATTGGATTCCATAAAAACCCAGAAAGACACACAGGTTCAGCGTATTTAGATCATTCATTATTATTCATGAACAAAATATACATATCCAACAGACACACAGCTCACTTGCAAGCAGTCATGACCCATCAAAGAGATACCGGACCGCAACCTCCCCACACACACACACACAGTCATGACTACACAGTCACTTTAGGTGACAATGACTATATTTTATTTGGTATAATTATCTGAGGCAGCATTAAACCCTTTCTGAGCCTTTGAAGGGCTTTAATTGACTTTCAGAGAGGGCACTCTACTTCCAACTGACTCATTATGCAAAAACAATGCACAACTAATTGAACTTGAGCTTTAGATGCAACACGCATCTAATAGGAACGTTTGCACATTCATAAACACACACACACATTGATTTAAATAGTCATGGGGGGTGGTTTCTAACACACTGAGAGCCATACGTGTTTACTGGAAATCATATCTAAAATTTGAAATCATATCTAAAAATAGTCCTTGACGGATTTATATATATATATATATATATATATATATATATATATATATATATATATATATTATAAATATTTTTGGGACATTTAAAAAAAGAAATAGTAACTCCTATTATTAGGCATAATCTGAAGGACTGTGGTAGAATTCATTTAATATTACCAAATGCAGAAAACAGTTGACAGACTATGAAACATTTTTAAGTCGCCACACTGGATTAGACAGCTCAGAGTCAGACACAGCTGTCCAAAACAGAGCAATGTGGGTTGTGTAATGGTTAGTGTATGGTGTAGATGCTGTTGATGCAGCTCATGCCTCACTATTACATCAAGCAAAAAAAGCTTAATGCACTTAATATATGGCTTTTAAAAAGTTTTTTTAATCGTTCTTTGGATGCTGTATTCAAAATTAAAGTGTTATTTTCTGCCAGGGTATGTCTCCAGACCTTCTTACCTGCTCTGTAGTGTTAGAGGAGGTGGAGCAGGGAAGAGTAGGGGGAGTTTATGCCAACCTCCACAAGATCACACATGTAACTCACCAAAACAGCAAAAAAAAGTCCACTTTTTAAAATTTGGATTTGAAAAGTTCGAAAGTAGCGTCTAATCACAATTGAACACCATATCGAATCTATACACGATCCACTAATTATCTTGATAGAACGACCAACATGAGTGTTTAAATATTAAAGTGCTTTAACTGGCCTCAACAGGAATGTTAGATATGTTGACATCCTGGTAACATTTTAGACTCATTCAGATTTGTTTATGCTCCTATAAAATGAACATTTGGGAAAGGTTTATCTGTTTATTGTTTCTTTTCTACATGTTTTGAATTAAAAAAAACACATTAGAAATATGTTGAACATACATTTAATGTTTGAGAAAGAAACTGATGTGTTTCCTAATTTGCTATGCTGCACTCTACTAGTTAACTTTTTGCAGCAGGTCTGAGGAACACATCAAATCTGTCCATGGAATTGGATTCTAAGTTCAATTTGCTCTGCAGAATTACTGTTTGCCATCTCAGCTTGGTGGGATTCTTGCCATTACAACCCCTCCCCATTGAGTTGTAATAGAGTTGTCAGAGAGGAGAGTGGGTGTTTGGTAGCAAAGTCATAGGTACACACTGTACTACTGTCTGGTAAACTTGAAAGGGAATTGTAAATAAGTGCAGCTTCTTTTTAACATCCGTCCCATTATGGCAAAACCAAAAATGATGTCAATGGACTTTGATAAATATTACCAAATTTCAATGAGCCATTGGATATGTTACCTATCTATAACAAGACAATTACGTTATTACATTGAAATTATATCGCTGGCAATACTTGGTGACAGGGGAATGTCTGAGATAAGGGTCATTTTCGACATAATTTATGTTGGGTGTTCCAGTAAAGGTTTTAGAAGACTGGAGGGTGCGGGGGGAATTCACCCATGGTGTGGGCATGGCTGAACAGTGATTTCTGGTTCTATTGTAATGTGTTGATGAGTTTGGTGGATGTGCTGTAGAGGATCCTGTTGCAGTTAGTGAGTTGTGAAATGCTAAAGGCATGGACAGTGCCTGAGGACTCGAGGGGAGGGCAAAGACGGGCCATGTTTTTGAGATGAAAGAGATTATCAAAGAAGACACCAAGTATACAGATGCGTGAAAGCAGAAAAAGTGGAGCCAAAGAGGCAGAGGAAGAAAATGTGGCAGGATATGTTGATTGATTTTGGTCTGAAGTTCAAATGTGTCGCTGTGAGTTTGAGAAAGTTGTCTAACATCCAAGGATTCAAGTGGTGGCAGGTATAGATCTGGTTGGGATGCAAAGCTTAGTGTCAGCATACTTGACATGAAATTAAAATAATTAGGGGCCGAGTACCAGGACTTGGGGGACACATTGAGAGACCGGGGCTCTATTTTAGTTGAATTTATTGATATTAATTAACTGGTGGATGTCAGAGAGGAAGAAAAGGGACATTACAGTGTTTTTTCAGTTTATGGATGATGCAGGATACTATGTTCACATAAATCCATTGTTTGTAAAATGTTATGTTATGAAATCTAGCGATTTGGTTATGTTTCTGAGGACGAATGTTTTCTCGTGCTGTTTGCTGAGATAAATGGCTCTTTGTGCTGGTGCTGCATTTAGAGACATGGGACGGAGTTAAGAAATAAAATGCAAAACAATAAACTTGTACCATACGTCGCTGTCTGCTAAGCAGGGTGAGTAATTTAACAATTTTAGTAATAGTTTTACTTTTGATGACAACCAAAGACATCTTTCCTGAGAAAAATATGAATGCTATGGTTTACTGGGCGCATACTGTATATGTGTATCTGCTGTACAAAGTGCTGTGTGTCTGCATATGTTAAGTGCTATCATATGATCTGTGGAGTGGAATAATTGAGATTACATGATTTCCTCATGTAATTGGTCTGCCTGTCACTGTTGATTGCTGCACCAGGAGACAGAAACGTGTGATTGGCCTCCCTAAGAGAGGAACACTGCCTTGCTATGTGTGTACATGTGTGTGCGTGTGTGTGTGTGTGTGTGTGTGTGTGTCTGCATTCACATCTGCAAGCAGAAATAACATCACTTTGGAGTAATATATATTCAGAAGAAATGTGAAATGAGAGAGGGAAATAAATCATATTTGATACATCCATCATAACCCGAAATTGAGTAAATAAGTGAGAAGTAAGGGAGTGTGAATGCATGGATGAGCAAGGACTTTTTTCATTTTACTTTTCGTGTGGTAATTCGCATTGCTCTACTTCTTTATGGACATTTCACTGACGGTGCAAGCTATCGTGAGGCCATGCATCAAATAAGGGATCCACTTTTCAATATAGCCAAATCAATGTTCACTTGGGTATGAATTCAAAGACGTACGTTTATTGAAAAGCTCTAGCGCATAGAGAAAGGTTGTCATGCACAGTGCAAAATAAAATGGGCCAATAAAGTACTACACAGTACAAAGTAAGGCATTTTGGAGGTGCCTATTTCCCTGTTAGAATGTTTTTTTATTATTAAGTGTTAATAGATACAGATTTTACAAAATCCATAAATGTCAGTGAGAAGGTACTTTTCTGGAATATAATGGAATGGAATATAATAGTTTTCTGGAACTACTGTGATCCACATACATACCAAACTAGCCGGCTGATTTTAAACTGACAAAAATGTTATTACATTAATAGAGAATTATTGTGGCCATAATGCATTCACTAACAAATAAAGTTAGAATGAACGTGGGGCCAGATCCCTTTTTTAGCATTCGGTGAGTAATTCGCTTTTCATGTGGTTCAGTTTTCCGTTGGGGCCAGAGAAGTAGTCTGATGTTATGTGATCTATCGGGAAGGATGCAGCACTTTGTTGACTTCTCTTGCTTTCATAGAAGATAAAATAAAGGATTATTTGCCTTCATCACAACTGATTGAACACATTAGAACTATGACATGAACACAACTGAATAAAACGATAGTATTTTTATTGAATGCAGCAGGCTTGTGCTGTGACCATAGCACAAGTGGGCATTAGGCATTTTTCAGGAAGCCTGAATCCTTTGAGATACTGCAAGGGAATTAAGGAAGCTGATCTCTATAAAAGTTGATTATGCATATCAAATTGAACGACGGCTCCGCTCTTTTATTTTTCATTTCCACTTCAATAACAAAAGAAGAAGAAAAATGTAATACAACTTAGACTACTTTAGAGCTCTTTCAGTTTTTATCTGTATTGCTGGCAATCAAGGGCAACAGAATACGGTAGGTGTAGCAGTGATTCTGTTTATTACAGCTGTCAGTTGTCCCTGTAATTATCAGCAGCTAAAGGGAACTGTCTACACACACCGTGACACACACGCATAATCAATCATGTGTAATTATGGTATATTGAGAAAAATAACTTGCAGTCAGTAACATTTCTGCATAGCGAGTCACACTATGACAGAATAATAACCATCATTAAGTTATAAAGATAGGTTTGTAGTTCTAACAAATCTTGCTCTACCCATCACCAACTCAACTGTGTAGTTGTGAAGATAAATGTGCATATACCTTGTTTGAGTGCATATAAACTCTGGTCAATTCTGATTGTTATTCATGTAGTGGAAAAAGGAACATTATCATATCACACAAGAATGGGTTGAAAATGTTTACAGAGACTGGGACAGATCACAATTAGTAATACGTTATATAAATAATTGAAGAACTGGCGTAGGTGTGTAATTATGTGCATGCTCACAGAGTTTACTTTTCTGTGTGTGTTACTTCTCTGGATATCTCCTCATGCATGTGAGAAACTGAGTGAGTTTCCCTTTGTTGGACATGAAGGGTAATTGCAGCTTTTGTTGACTGTTGGAGGCAGGTGGTGGGCCATCTGGTGACGGCAGGTAAGAGAGAAGGATAGAGGGGCTTTGGGGACGGAGGAGTGCTGAGTGGCGGAGGGAAGGAAGGATGCACTCCTCCATCAATCACACATGGATGAACAGCAGGCACAGCGACCACAGGAGGGAGTGGAAGAGGGGGTAAGGACAGCGGAGATGGGATGAGATGGAGATAAAAAAAGGTGTGGGGTTACTTTGAGAGTTGCAGATATCGCTGCAGTTGTTGATCTAACAAAATCGATTGGTGTCCTCTCAGTGAAAAACCTACACCAAACAAATGTTAATGTTAATCTTATGTTAATCAAGCGCTGATGGTTATGTGTCTGAAGTAAAGGAACCTTGCTTCAAATCTTGAATCTGCAGTTTACTGACATACCGCCATGTTCCTAAAACTAGGACATTCACTATATTAACATATTAATAGTGTCCGACAGCAACTGATTTTAAGGCTGATCTTTGGTACCTGGCAATGACACTATTAAGTCTAGCAGGTATATAATATGGAAATACATTAGTAGCCTACAGCAGACTGAAAGGAGCTGAAGATTGATGTACAGTTAGACAATTTGCTCTTATGTGTGCTTAAACGCTTTTGTCGGTTTGTGAGTGGTTGTGCATCGCTGTCTGTCCACAGGTAATCTTGGAAAAGGAAAGTAGAAAAGAGTAACAAAGGAAGGATATTGTTAACTATGTACATGGTAATTTATCTGGCAATGATGGTAGTTTAATAGCTGATCATTAGTCATTTCTTCTATTTAAGTTATAGCCTACATTGCCGGTCATCAGTGTTATGTGTTAAATGTTGTATTTGCAAACTTGCGATTAAATATTCAAATATATATGTGCTCTTTAGAAGTATCAGCCCTGGTTATTTGACCCCATTAGCACCATCATCGCTGTATTTCTTTATCCATACCGCCATCCATATGCATCCACCAGGAAATATAATACTTTACTTCCCTACTTTGCTTCTTCAGCATTGGGAGGATGATTCAATATATGCTGTAGCTTTGATATGCCAAGGGGTATCTAGAACAGACAGCTCCCATATGCATAGCCTAATAGTTATGTATCCCTAGCTTCAATACAGCTGTCCCATGGTACAGATGAGAGAGACAAGACAAGCCATATGGGAAAAGTTATGACACAAGTCATAATCAAACAACTGACGGGCTGTGCGAATTCCTCTCTATATATATCCGTCAAAGTTTTTCTGGCTCCTTCTTTGTCTCTCCCTTGCTCTGAGTCATTTAGTTAAACTGTCTGTTTGCATGTAAGGTATTCATGTATGTTTTTCCACAGTGATGCCTTTCACAGCAGAGTACCAACAATGCACACCTAAACTGGGAGGCTCAGGACCAGGACCTGTCACAACTAAGCAGTACATTGGGTCACTCTGCTAAAACCAGTCCTTTGTCTGAGTTTTTACAGAAGTCAACATACACAACTGTTACGTCCCTAGGGGTGGAAGACATAAATAAGTTAAAATAATAAACCCGGGAGATTTGGACCAACGGCAAAACAGGATATTTAATGATTGCAAACAACACAAGGCAACTGAAAACAATCTCCAAAAGGAAGACGAGTGAGGCGTATGGCTCCTTCTTTACTGGCTCCCAAAACCTCCTCACGGTAGCACCTCACAACCTCTCTGGTTCCGCTCTGGCTTCCACTGAAGCAACCCCCCACTCTGGTTTTGCCCAGCCTTTTAATCCCATGCTGATCAGCTGCAGGAGTGACGTCACCAGCACACCTGAAGAAAATCACACCCACTCACACACACACCCACACACAAGCAAACACAAACAAGGCACGTAAGGCTCGTACCTCTAGGATGCTCTGTAAAAATGAATTACCAGGCCGTGGACTGGCATTACGTTATACTTACCGATCCTCAACCAATTTTCCAAACCTCCCTCTATTGATTAATATCGTGGTAAACTGAGAAAGTTAGTTGAACTATTTGATACGTTGTCACCATTGATGTCAAAGGGAAAATATAACGCATTGTTCTCAGAATAATGGAGTAAATACCAACATCTTATTCAGTTCTCTTTGACAGTTGTTCAGTGTAGGGGCCTCCTTCCTGCTCCCACAGTTTCCATACTTTGTGATATTCAAACTCACTCAAAGTATGTTACATTTGTTTTTTTGTCTTTTTTAAATTGAGACCTCTGAATACCTAATAATGTGTGATTTAAAAATGTTCCCCCGCCTCTGTGTCGACTAGACAATTTGCTAATTGATCAAATAATATGCAAGGCGAGGCAATTTTATTGGTTTTGCACATTTCAACAACAAGGCAATTCAAAGTGTTGGACATAAAACCATTAATAACATCCAAACATCAAGCAAGGAGAACGCTGATTGGAACAAAGTAAAACAGTCATTAAAGAAATAAAACGAATAACATTTGAAGTGTAGTTTAAGAGCACCAAAATGCAGAAATGTACAATCAAAGGCAGTAGCAAACATAAAAGTATTTAATATAGATTTAAAAGAGCTAAGGGACTCAGCAGACCTGCAGCCTTCCGTGACTTTTTTCCAGATATGTGGAGCAGAAAATCTGAACACTGCTTTTTTGCCATACCATAACACACTAGTGTTTTTAAGTGTCACGGGGTGGACGATTGGGGACAATTGCATGCTTTATTGATTGCATATTTTACGATTCATGGATTGCATATTTTATGATTTATGATTGTTTGCATGTTTAACGATTTAGTGTGTGCTTTGAGTTTTGGTTTGCATTGTATCCTCAATTAACAATTTAGCAATTGGTGGCACATGGCCAATGGACCAATGGGGAAAGGCTAGGGGTGGAACTTTTTCTTTTAAAAACAGTAAGACGGGACACTGGAAAGAGAAGGAAGAAGGGAGCAGGGAACACACCGCACACCGCAGTGTTGAGCGAATGCAAGAAGCAGCTGCAGCAGTCACACCAGCAGCAGCAGCAGCAGCAGCAGAGGGCATTGTTGTTGTAGATGTTGAACCAAAGGGGCCCCATTATTGAACCTTGGGGAACACAACATGCCATTTTCTTCAGCTCTGATGTGCAATGACAGACACAAAGTATTCTCGGCCTTTCAAATAGGATTCAAACCAAGTAATGTGCCAGAGAGTCCCACCCAGTTGATTAGTCTGTCAAGTAGTATGTCATGGTCAACTGTGTCAAAATGCAGTTTTGAGGTCCAGTAATACTAAGACTAAATACTAAATCTAAAATCACATGTCTGCGAACCATTGTCTGTGTTTAGGTGGATCTGGTTGAAAACCTTAACAAGAGCAGTTTCAATACTTTGGTGCTGTCGAAAGCCTCACTGGAAGGCATCAAAACCCTTATTTACAACCAAGAAGTAGTTAAGCTCGTGAAAAAACACCTTTTCAATTATTTTACTTAAAGGTTTGATATTGTTATTGTTGCGGCGTCTAAATTAGCTTTCTTTGGGAGTGGTTTGATAACAGCAGTTTTTAGGGCTTATGGGAAGACACCTGAGAGGAGGGATATTTTTACAATTCGTAAGAGATTTTTGAAAAAGTGGGTTGGAAGAACACACTTTTTGTTCGTACAGTAAGCATCCATATCTGCAAGAACTTGACAATGAGGTTTTAAGACTTGAAATTAAACGCTGAAACACACAAACGCAAACCCACACTCAGGACACAGTAGTTAATGAACAGTGTAAGGGTTGATGGTGGCAGTCAGTGTATATGTAGCTGTCGCACAGTGTTAAGTGTTAGCGTCAGGGTCAAGCATAGCCAGAATGAGCCCTGACTTCCTCTGAGTTAACACCAGCTCATTAGTCAAGTAGAGCAAGGAAGTCACACCTCAACACACTCACTAATTCCTTCTGTCTCTTTTCCCTGCCCCTTACTCCTTATGCTCTCTCTCTCTCTCTCTTACTCCCTCTATCTATTGTGAGAAGGCTCTCACAATTTCTAAATAGATAGATATTTTTATATTAGGCAAAACGTATACATTGCAACCAGTTAATAACAGTCAAATGAGATGGAAACTGAAAGTATTGGATTTATGTAACTATTCATACAGCACTTAACATTCAGTTAACCCACGCTGTCTCTTTCAATGAAGAACTTGAGCGATGCAGTGGCATAATTCCTCCATAGCCCATGATCCACAGTCCTATGCACATGTGATGACTCTCCATCAACATAATCCATTTCCCTATTGTTTCACCTAACCATTCTCTCCATTAGCCAAACCTGTCTTTATCATAGGTTTCCTCACATCATTAAACCCATGTTAATTTCTCGCTTTTATTGAGTACACATCCACATGAATCATAGCATTCTAAACATGAACCGTATACAGATGCCCTGTTTATGATCATAATAATATTCTCATTATGCTTCAATGTTCCCTCATTATTCCATGCACCATTACCAGCATCACAGGTTTCATTGCCTACCTTCTCTTCTCCATAAACTCACTAACATCACTCGATTAATTAACAATTTATATTTTAGCCGTGGCCAAATTGTTATATAACACAGGAAACAAGTAAAAAAATAATACTTACTTTTTTTATCATAGTTCTTTATTTGATACACAGAAACTATCAACAGTATGTGCATACAAATTTTCGCTGGTCTGTTGGTGTTATTTCTGCACTCATTAAATGCAAACAATAGCATTCAATCGCTGAAGTTCACTTGAATTTCCCTTTCTATTGCTGTTCCTGTCTCTTTCTCTTCAATCTCACCACACTCCCACTGTTTTATCTGTGTCTATTCTGCTCTTTCTTCATTTTTTCCATTTCTATCTCTTTCTTCTCCCAGTAACTTTGTTCATGCTAATCCAAATAGGTAGTTAATTATAGACTGTAGGTTTAATGGCATGAAGTAATTATAAAGCTCCAATGAGAATTTGCTGGTAACCCCCGCTACCAATTTGCAAAGCATCCACATACATTACTCCTTCTCATACTCCTCACGTCTAATTTCTTTTTTACATCCAAATAGCTTTACATAAAACCTTCCATATCCGTATTTTTGAAATACAACATGTAAAATATTAACTTTATAAATACTTAGGTACATATGGGTGCATTGACGGGATTCTAGGCTTATTTGTAGTTATATTTGTTTATTCCTGTCAAAGTAACCAGGTAAGACTGACATTTAATGCCAGCATGTTTGAAGAGTTCAAAAAATGTTATTTCTTCACAAGCTTATGTAACAAGTACAAAGTTTGGCCTGTTAGTGATATTTAACAGAAGGGGTCATTGGTCCAACAATAACACAAATTCCTTCTCTGACAATAATACATATTTGGAGAAAACCGTTAGCTAAATTATGCCCTGGATCAGAGTCTTTTGTACAATTGTTTCCCCCACTAAAATATTTGGTACCTTACCTGATGACCAACTATTGCACATTATGTATATTTGAATATGCTTGCCATTTACCTTTCTGAGAGACCATACTGTACGATATATTGTATGTAGGCTAGGTTTTGTATATAGTGGTGAAATCTGGAACAACAGGCTCACTTGTGTTCCGTTATAAGTAGAAGGCATCCCCAAGGCTTACAGAACAGAGGTCGGACTAATTGCACACATTACCACTCGCTGTGTTTTCATTCCCTGTAAGAACTGCTTCGTGAGAGGGTGACCAAAAAATGGTATCCCAGAAAATCTCTTATGGCAGAAAAAATATGGCTGCTACATGGATTGGAACTGAAAAAGGTAAAGAAAAGACTATATGCCAGGACAAGGGACCTGACCTCCTTTTCGTTGGAGCCATGACTACTTTGCCCTCTAACAAGCAATCTTGCTCTGACACTAAACTGTCTTCAATAAGGAGTTTCCCTTTGAATGGATTAGCGGTCTGCAACCTATTTTATACTTCAAAAGGTTTTCGTCATTGATTTTGTGGGAGGCATTTAGAACTAACGTTGGGAAAACATTTTTACAACAGTTATCAAACTCATTGTGTGCCAAAGCGTGTATGGGAAAGCAAACAAGTGACAAATTAGGCCTTGCTAGTTGCTTTTCGACAGTAATAGCATCTAAAACATGGAAACTTGTTTTTTTAAATATATTTTGATGTTGGTCCTTGTTGGACTGAAAATAACGGTAATAATATAATCTTGTAAAATTATATATTTTGAACAGTTCGAGTGAAATATTGGAAGAATATCTTTTTTCTGCAAATAACAGGTTTCGTCGAAACAGTCTTTTAGTGAGTGCGTTCAGAATTACAGAATTCATAATGATGATGATGATCATAATGATTCAGAATTACTAATACAAAACAATGCATAAAAACTGACGGCTGGACTCTCAAGTCTTTTAATAACCTGGGAAACGGATACTTTTAGTCAAAAACACAATCCCCTCTGGTGTTTACAGTCAGACAGCTAAGGGTTTCTTCAAAGGAGGGTTGACATGGGATTGATTTACTTTTAGCTGGATATAAATTGCATTGATAATTGCCTTTTCCTTCATAAGTTTTCAATTAATTTGCACCACAAAATAATGCTTGTTAAAATGAATCACTGGAGGCAGGAATCAGTTTCGTGAAGCTGTTGATTGAGATTAGTGAGACCTACACTGGGTTAAGTGGGATGTCTCCTTCCTCTCCCTGTGGGGTAAAGTTTAATAAATGATGCTCAACAGTGGAAGCTCTTAGTACTTTGAAAGTCTGTGTGTGTCTGTGTGGATGCATAGACAGGATGTAGTGAGCTGGAAATTGCTTGAATTTGATTCGACAGCACACCATCGGAGACTTGGTTATGTGGTTTGTTTGACAGAAGGACATCCTCATGCTCATCTCGCTGCCTGACTACACTGCTTAGGATGCAATTCTACTGAGAGGCACACAGTGGCAGTCCTTGAATCAATGTTTAAATTGCATTATTTTCGTTGTGATTAGTCTTTTTGGTGTAGTGGCGGTGTAGCAGAAGTTTACATCTGCAGGTAAAAAATATTTTTTTCTAAATGTCACCTTTCTCTTAAGAGTTTTCATTAATTAATCAACCTGGGGAGTTTCACCGACCTTTATAGTTAACGATAATTAAAATTATTAAAGTAAGATGCATTTCTTTGTGCCTCATACGGCAGCATACTGATCATTCATCTTTCCTGGATACTTCCCATAGACTAACTAATTTACCAGCATGTTAAACCTCATTTTATGTTAAATCACATGTCTGCTAAATATTAGTATGCTACCTCCCACACATGAACATTAAACCTCCATCTTTCCTAGCCCCCTTCCTCCTCCCAACCCCTTGTGTGGTATCCCTCTATAATAATTCTGATATTATAGTGGCGTCGGGTTTGTTGCTGAAGCATCTGAGTGGCTTAGCTGTCTTAACGGCAGCATTCCAAACCAGCTTTACTGTTCCTCTGCTCGGGCTTTCCCGTTCCAAACAGACACCACTGGTATTACACCCTCAATCCAACACCAGCCCTTTAGCTATAACTAAAGAAGTTTGGTTGGGTTTGGAAATCCCTTGACATATGATCACTTTACATTAGGGATGCACCGATCCACATTTTTTCACTTCCGATCCGATCCCGATACCTAAATTTGGATATCGGCCGATACAGATAATATTCCGATACCAGAGCTGTGTTTGAAAAACAGGAAATCCTGTTAACAGAAAAAATTCTGAAAACAAATTTGAAACTAAGGGTTTCAGATTGATTGTCATGTCAATATTTATTTAATTTCATGAATGTCAAAGACTTATTTTTAATAAGTCTTAAAATTTGTGACACACACATTTGTGACACAAATTTGTGACACAAATGTGTGTGTGTGTATGTGTGGCACATACACACACTTGACACAGTCTCACTCACTCGTTCACAAAAATAACAGCACAAATCAAGTAAACTGACTCTTGTATCATGAACAACATGTCAAATATCTGAAGAAAAGTGCAATAAAATAACTGTAAACATCTTACACACTTGACACACAGTCTCACTCACTCATTCACACACACAATCACACTTACTCTCTCTCACTTACACACACACACACACACACACACAATAAGTTTTAAAACAGTGTGCATCAGAACAGCACTTAAGATGACCTGAAATAAACTAAACACCAGGGTCTAACTATTTCTGCTCTCTGCAGTTAGACGATTCCTTTTTTCATCCACGGTATTGGCTGCCGTGCTAAACAGTCTAGCTAGCTCAGCGCTAGCCTGCTAGCCTGCTAGCTGGCTGCAAACTGTGGAATGGATTCCTGAACGGAGGCACGGCTCAATGAGACAGTTATAAGACACGCTCAGGAAATCCATTCCACAGTTTGCAGCCAGCTAGCAGACTAGCAGACTAGCAGGCGGGGATCCCTTTTGGAGTCATTTCACCAGACGACGTTAAAGCGCAGACATGGCTCATTGGTACAGTACAGTACTACACGTTTATTATTTGTTAAATACATCCACCTCTCTTCTCACTTCAATATATTGCTTTTCATAATTATTTCACAACCTGCCATGAAACTAGGCTTTATCAGCAGACTCCAGAAAAGTGTACCTTGTGATGTGAATGTTATGACTAGTGCTGCCCAATGTTCAAAGTCGGAAAACATCTTTAAATTAGCAGAATAATTGAGATTTCAACATTTACATTTAAATGTGGATTAGGCTGGACCATCTGCTCAATTGATATCACGGAATGCTCCACAGCATCTATCCATTGAGGCTTGTGGTGAGATTTTTCCAGGGATGGCTTAACCTCTCATTAATTACTTATTTTCCTCCTCTTTTATATTAACCATTGACCTTGACCAGATTTCCATTTTTACTTGCATCATGTGATTGGGATCGATCACCAGAGCTCCTTACCCCTTATGGAGCACTAGTGTTGAAGAGTAAAATATGAGCATTCTCAGATCCAGCGCTCCAAGTATCTCACAGGATGTGTTGCTGCTGAAGTTTGCACCTTCAGAGGACGAAGATAACGCTAAGCGTGAGCAAAAAAATATTTTCTCACTCTTCTTGCTGAGACATCACGTACCACAGTCACCTTAACACCCATTTTAGTGAGGCAACGTGAGTGGAATGAAAGACAGATGAACTGCAAGTCAGAACATTTGCAGCCACTGTGTGTAGAAACACCAGATTGCTCTCGTAATTTATCCTATCCTTTGAATTTATACATGTGCATTTGTCATGTGCAGTGCTGTGTGGTCTGGGAATACTGGCATATATCCTAAACGGGTCATCTTGGGACAAACAGGACAACTTGGAAAAGGTGTTGGAGGGGAGGTCACTGAAGAAACTGTTATCCATATTGGATAATCCTGACCACCCCCTCCACCACCTGCTACAGGGACAGCGGAGCACGTTCTCCAACAGACTCCTTCAGCTCCGCTGTCACAAGGACCGATACAGGAGATCATTCCTGCCCAGTGCAATAACACTTTACAATAAATCATAGCTGGCTAAATAATGACAATAACAACTCTGTAATGCTGTGATGTTGCTGCTCCTCCTCTTCTCCTTTTACAAATTATTATTATTGTCTCTTTTGGAAAGTTATTCTTTTGTTTCAGTTTTAGTTTATTTAACTTAATTTAATTTAATAATTTAATATTTCTATCTTATTATATTGTATATAATGTGTATCTTTTTATTCTATTTTCTTCCCTGTACATGCTGCTGTGATACCAAAATTTCCCTCTTGAGGGATCAATAAAGTATCAATCTATCTATCTATCTTATCTATCTTGGGAATTGGGCTTTTTGTACTTGGGGCTTAGGGCACGTGAAAAGAAGGGACTCGCTGTGCGTGATGCTCTACTCCTGTTCTTCATCAACTAAATGTATAAAAAGGAATTTGGGTTTGTGGAGTTAAGGAGTTGATTGAACTTTAACGAATGCTTTTATTAAACATATCAAGTGATACAAAAACTAAAAGTAAAACGCAGTTTTAGATTGTTGTATCTCTGAATGAGCTGTGATTATGCAAGTGAATTAATTAATGGATGTGTATGTATAGGTCACACTGTAAAATAAACCCCTGTAAAAAGGTCAAATGACTGGCAGCTAAGGTTAAATACCTTAATTCAAATAAAATGCAAAAACCATAAATTTATGGTAATTTTCATTCACGGTTATATAGATAAATACTGTTATTTTACAGATCATTTCCGTATTCTTATGATGATACATGATGTATTATCTGCAGCTATGTTTACCATGTAACTTGTGTGCACTGTCCACTTTGCTGCTGCAATCCTGTGAATTTCCCCGTTGTAGGACTAATAAAGGAATATCTTATCTTAACCGTTGTGACAGGTGTGAGGGTCATTCCCTTAATGTTCTCTCTCTCGAAAAAAAAGATTGATCATGATGAAATGTATTTGAAAAGTATGCCAGCTCTATGGTGGCCCTGAGAGCTCAACACACTGCCACTTAAGAAAACACATGAAACTAATCAAAACAAAAACATGCTGCAAATAAAGAAAACAGAACTTTTTCCAAAGGACACTAGTGCTGAACGCGTTTGTTGCTGCTACAGTTAGAGACTCATGAAGTTATTGAAGTCGGTTCCTTGTATTATCCGTTAATATTTACCTTGTGAACTGACTTTTGCTGACCGCTGCACGCAACTCACAAAAAGGAGAATTGTTTCTCATATAACCTCAGTTTTTCTTACTCTCCTTGGCCTACTGTAACCTATACCTTTGTATACTATTTTATTTAACAATGCCTATATGATTATTATGTAGGCTAATTACTCACTGTGGAACCGGATAGTAAAGTTTCAAATCTGACAAATCTCCTCAAATATACTTAGAATGATTGATAAAATTCTGCTTTTCCACTCTGCACGGTCCTGCGAGGTGCATGCAGCACACTTTCCGTAGAGTAGATCAATAGCATTATGTAAGTCCAAAACATAAACATAAACGAACTAACACGGACCTAACTTCATGAGTCACAAACTGTAGCAACAACAAGCTTGTCCAAGCCGTGTTCATAACCTTTTAGTGTCCCCTGGAAACACTTTTGTCTTTGTCTTTATTTACTGTGTTGCCGAAATTTGCAGTGTAATTTCTAAATGCTGCACATGTATTGTCAATTGGGTAACCTGGGAGGTAAAACAAGCTAACGTTACCCATTAGTGAGGTAAACAAGCTAACGTTACCTGTTAGTGAGGTAAACAAGCTAACGTTACCTGTTAGTTAGGTAAACAGGCTAACGTTAGCTTGTTTACCTCACTAGCGTTAGCTAACGTTAGCCGAGCTCTTCGTGTATATAATACAGAGCTCTCAATGCGTGACAGTAACTTATTTCGGTCTTTAGTCACGCGCTCCCGCCAAACACAATTTCTCACGATAAAAAAAGAATCGGACTTCGGTCCGAGCGGTTCCTCTTCAACCTCCCCGTCGACAGTATCGTCTCCCCCCGCGCTGTCGGCCGTATGCTCCCCCAACAAAATCTCCCCCTCCAAGGTTTTTTTAAAAGTTGAGAGCTCTGTATACAAGTCTGTTTATCCGCCTACGCCATTATTAAATCCACTATAAACCGTTTTGTGAGGGGGTTGTAATGTAATAACGTTTAAAACATTCAAATGATTCATCCCAATTTGTTACATATTTGTCTAAAATGAAATATTTTTTGACTGGGCTACATAAATTAAGGACATAACATAACATTACGTTAGCTTGTTTCAGAAAATAAGGGTAAATGTTTTCTTACCTGATAACTTCAATATCTTTGCAAGGACATACATTCACTTTACTGAAGTGACCAGATCCCGTGAGTTGATATTCCAGTCTTTTGTTCTTTCTTCTTCGTTGACTTCCCACAACTCAAATTCGCCTCCGTGTGTAATGTTAAAATACTCAGGTCATAATGCAGGTAACAGCAGACCAGCGGAGCCGCGGCTGAGCTTTCCGGCAGCAGCCTCCCGCTCAAACAGACTCATTTCAAATGTGAGCGCGCACGCTTCTCATTGGCCAGCTTTCTGAATGTCAGGCAGATTATCCGATCTTGTCCAAAGCAACGTGGTGAGACAGCCAATAGCAATTGTTTTAGCGTGGTAACTTAGCACACATAAGAAAAGATGATTAGTTTTAAAATAAATGTGTGGATTTAGTTTTATTTGTAGGGTGTTAAATTGAATTGATTGGTTGAATGATGTTTTCATTGCAGTTTATGAATAAAAATGTAATTATATATGGTAAAGTTGTATTAATACCTACAGGCTCACATATTGCCATTAGGTATCGGGATGAAATCTTTGAACCCATGGTCAGACCATACACTGATGCACGACATTATGTTTTAATCAGACACCGGCAAGTTGCTCCTCAGACTTTACAGGAGCTCAATGATGCCCTTAGACAGATCGGGGAGAACATCCCACAAGACACCATCCGTTGTCTCATTAGGAGCATGCCGCAATGTTGTCAAGATTGCATACAAGGACGTGGGGGCCACACAAGATAGAGAGAAAATTGAAATTTGTCAAAATGGACTACCCTGCCAAATGATTTTATTCACTTGGATTTTTGGTGTGTCTATAAAATTAAGCCCTCTGATGAAACTTTTATTTCCATCCAAATATATGGCGTCCTTTCGGTCCTAAGACATTGAACTGTCCACATCAGTTTATATATTCCAAATTACATTTTCACATTGAGATCTGATGTGTTTTCAAAGTGTTCCCTTCATTTTTTTGAGCAGTGTATTTTAGTTGTTGATGGAAGTAAGGTCAATTCAACAGCAATTGTGCAGTTTGATAATGCACTACGTCAGCATATACTTTAGGCTAAAATGTTTGAATATAACCTAGGGATCCCCGGCAATTTGCCTCAAAACGCCTGGGAACCAAGTCTATCAGCAGGCTCAAGAGGCTGACCCGCAAAACACCATTGATTTTCGGATGCACATTTGCCGCCACCGGAGCTCTGGCCGAATTAAAGCCGGCCAACAACGCTGTTTCTCATATAAAGTGTTACCAATACTGCCCTCCCTTCCCCCGTATATCTGCAGTCTTTAGCCGGATTACGCATGCCCATGACAGCATTCACTGCAGCAGCACTGGGGTCCATTACAAGGCAAGGATACCCTCTTAAGCCAGCCTCAGAACGCCCAAGGTGGGCAGCCACTACGGTAGACTTAGCCTCTTTACACAGTCTGGAGGTGCCCATGTGGGCATAAATGGTAGCAGCCAGGCCCCTCCATGAAACGGGCCAAACTCAACATCTACAATTTCTAGAATGTGAAAATCAAATGTTCTTTCATAGCATTGTCATTTTCAATGTTCTGAACACAGGGTTCATACCAGGGTGTCAAGGGTGAGGGTGGAAGGCAGGACTCAAATGCAGACTTCTCCAAACAAAACACTTTAATAGTCAAAAACACAGGAACCGGGGGCAAAAGCACATAGGCAAAAAACTACAGAGATCCAGGACGAAAGACAAGAACAAGCGTGGCAAAAGACAATGACGCGACAAGTGACACAAGAGACACACGGCTTAAATACACTAGGGAGGTGCAGGTGATTGGACACAGGTGGAAACTATTAGACAATCACAGGGGACAACGGGACAAGGCAGGAAGTGAAGTTACCCGGGGACACAAGTGGCAGAAAACTACAAAATATAACATGAAGTGAACCACACCGTGACAGTACCCCCCCCTTAAGGGCCGACTTCCAGGCGGCTCACACTAGAGCGAAACAAGGGGTGGGGGGGAGGGAAACCAGAGACAATGGTCGGGCCACCCAGGAAACTCTGGCGGGCGGCCCTGCGGGCGGCCAGGCGACCGGGGAGCCTCTGGGGGTCGGCCTGGCGGATAGGCACACTGCCGGGGAGCCTCCGGTGGTCGGCCCGGCGGACGGTCATTTGGCCAGCTCCGGAACGTCTCTGGCATGGCAGGCTCGGGGACACGGGAACCCTCCGGGGGGGTCGGCGGCGGCTCGAGTTCGGGGACACGGAACACGTCAGCAGTAGTCGGCGGCCGCTCCAGCTCGGGGACACGGAACACGTCCGCAGCAGTCGGCGGCGGCTCCAGCTCGGGGACACGGAACACGTCCGCAGCAGTCGGCGGCGGCTCCAGCTCGGGGACACGGAACACGTCCGCAGCAGTCGGCGGCGGCTCCAGCTCGGGGACACGGAACACGTCCGCAGCAGTCGGCGGCGGCTCCAGCTCGGGGACACGGAACACCTCTGCAGTCGGCGGCTCAGCCCCCCCCATAACCCACCCCATAGCCCCCCCCTTAAGGGCCGGATCCCAGACGGCCCTCAAATTACCAACGGGAGGGCGGGAGGGAGGGAATCTGAGTCTCGGAGCGGGGACTGGGGGCGTCGGGGCCACGAGTCTCGGAGCGGGGACTGGGGGCGTCGGGGCCACGAGTCTCGGAGCGGGGACTGGGGGCGTCGGGGCCACGAGTCTCGGAGCGGGGACTGGGGGCGTCGGGGCCACGAGTCTCGGAGCGGGGACTGGGGGCGTCGGGGCCACGAGTCTCGGAGCGGGGACTGGGGGCGTCGGGGCCACGAGTCTCGGAGCGGGGACTGGGGGCGTCGGGGCCACGAGTCTCGGAGCGGGGACTGGGGGCGTCGGGGCCACGAGTCTCGGAGCGGGGACTGGGGGCGTCGGGGCCACGAGTCTCGGAGCGGGGACTGGGGGCGTCGGGGCCACGAGTCTCGGAGCGGGGACTGGGGGCGTCGGGGCCACGAGTCTCGGAGCGGGGACTGGGGGCGTCGGGGCCACGATTCTCGGAGCGGGGACTGGGGGCGTCGGGGCCACGATTCTCGGAGCGTGGACTGGGGGCGTCGGGGCCACGATTCTCGGAGCGTGGACTGGGGGCGTCGGGGCCACGATTCTCGGAGCGTGGACTGGGGGCGTCGGGGCCACGATTCTCGGAGCGTGGACTGGGGGCGTCGGGGCCACGATTCTCGGAGCGTGGACTGGGGGCGTCGGGGCCACGATTCTCGGAGCGGGGACTGGCCGAGTCGGGGCCATGATTCTCGGAGCGGGGACTGGCCGAGTCGGGGCCATGATTCTCGGAGCGGGGACTGGCCGAGTCGGGGCCATGATTCTCGGAGCGGGGACTGGCCGAGTCGGGGCCATGATTCTCGGAGCGGGGACTGGCCGAGTCGGGGCCATGATTCTCGGAGCGGGGACTGGCCGAGTCGGGGTCGGGGCCGAGAGTCTCGGAGCGGGGACTGGCCGAGTCGGGGTCGGGGCCGAGAGTCTCGGAGCGGGGACTGGCCGAGTCGGGGTCGGGGCCGAGAGTCTCGGAGCGGGGACTGGCCGAGTCGGGGTCGGGGCCGAGAGTCTCGGAGCGGGGACTGGCCGAGTCGGGGTCGGGGCCGAGAGTCTCGGAGCGGGGACTGGCCGAGTCGGGGTCGGGGCCGAGAGTCTCGGAGCGGGGACTGGCCGAGTCGGGGTCGGGGCCGAGAGTCTCGGAGCGGGGACTGGCCGAGTCGGGGTCGGGGCCGAGAGTCTCGGAGCGGGGACTGGCCGAGTCGGGGTCGGGGCCGAGAGTCTCGGAGCGGGGACTGGCCGAGTCGGGGTCGGAGCCGAGAGTCTCGGAGCGGGGACTGGCCGAGTCGGGGTCGGAGCCGAGAGTCTCGGAGCGGGGACTGGCCGAGTCGGGGTCGGAGCCGAGAGTCTCGGAGCGGGGACTGGCCGAGTCGGGGTCGGAGCCGAGAGTCTCGGAGCAGGGACTGGCCGAGTCGGGGTCGGAGCCGAGAGTCGGGGAACGGGAGAGCGCTGCGGCGGCCCAGCAGGAACGGGAGAGCGCTGCGGCGGCCCAGCGGGAACGGGAGAGCGCTGCGGCGGCCCAGCGGGAACGGGAGAGCGCTGCGGCGGCCCAGCGGGAACGGGAGAGCGCTGCGGCGGCCCAGCGGGAACGGGAGAGCGCTTCTTCCGCTTGCTCCTCCTTGGGTTAAGGAGGTCCCGGAGCTCGAGGCAGGCGAGCTGATAGCTCCTGGGACCAAAAACAAAATTCGTTCTCCGCTGCCAGAAGGGACTTCTTACGTCCAAGTAGTCCGGGCCGTAGTCTGGCAGCGGGTCTGCTGAGTCCCTTGGTCGCGTCATTCTGTCAGGGGTGAGGGTGGAAGGCAGGACTCAAATGCAGACTTCTCCAAACAAAACACTTTAATAGTCAAAAAGGTCAAAAACACAGGAACCGGGGGCAAAAGCACATAGGCAAAAAACTACAGAGATCCAGGACGAAAGACAAGAACAAGCGTGGCAAAAGACAATGACGCGACAAGTGACACAAGAGACACACGGCTTAAATACACTAGGGAGGTGCAGGTGATTGGACACAGGTGGAAACTATTAGACAATCACAGGGGACAACGGGACAAGGCAGGAAGTGAAGTTACCCGGGGACACAAGTGGCAGAAAACTACAAAATATGTGAACCACACCGTGACACCAGGGCTCTCAAGAGAGAGACGTGCTGCTTGATGTATATAACCACTATTAAATGGAGCCCCCTGTCAAGATAGACACATGGAGAAATGCCATTTTTAGTTGTTCAAATCCTGGGGGGTCTCTGGAGAGAAGTGAATAACTTTTATTGTGAATGCACACCTGAATACATTAAATTTATTATTAAATGTATTCAGGTACAATAATTATTATTGTTACATTAAATAGTTTAATTGAAACATTGAAAATATTGTACATTTATCTTGTACAAAAGCTTATATTTAAGGTGTTTGATCGTAATAATACAGGAAAAAATCTATAAAATAAATGTGTTTCTCTGTAAAATTGTTAAGGAAAATTCCTGTAAATTTATGGTTTTCGCATTTTATGTGAATTAAGTTATTTTACCTTTATTTTACGGTTTTTGTTTGGCAGCCGTAGCTGCCAGTCATTTGACCGTTTTTTTACATGATTTGAATGTAATTTAAAAAAACTGTAAAATACTCTAGAATAATTACAGTATTTCTACCCTAAAAAAAAGGAGATAAAAAATGTAATTTGTAATTATGAGCATAAAACCTAAATTTAAAGTTGGACTCTTAATTTACAGATAATATCTTTATTTTTACAGAGTTTTGAACATCATTTTAAAAAACAAAAAATACTGTAAAAATGTAATGTAGAAAGTTATTTCTCGTAAAATTAGGATATTTTTTTTACAGTGTAGTCCAATGAAAAATCAACCTATGGATAAATTAATATAAAAAAATTATGCAGTTAATAATAAAAGACAAACAGCAAATCATTTATAATAGAGTTTAATATGTGTGAGTGGGTGTGTGGGCGTGTGTATGTGTGTATGTGTGTGTGTGTGTGTGTGTGTGTGAGAGAGAGAGACAGAGATGGATGGTTTTTGGTATGAAAACTAAAGTTAAATGTCACACCCGTCTGTCACAACACACCTGCTCTCACTGATGCGTCTGGGCTGACAGGCTGACATTTACAGACCTTAGAAGAACAACACACGTGTATTCACATATGTGCACAAACGTTTACGCACACGCACAAAAACATGTATATATGTATTCACAGGGAACAGCTGTTTTTTTTCGCAGTGCTGTCTACAACAACGAAAGTTACCTGTATAATATAATTTTTCACATATACTAGCATGCCTGCCAGAAGACTCTGGATATGTACTGTGTTTTCCTTCAGGATTATATCATCATTACAATAAATTATTGTTCACGGTTACCTGATAACCCAATTATTAAGAATTTAACCAAACACCTTAAACAAAGTTTCATTCCTGTTGTACAGCTTTTCTCTACGTGTCAGCACAGAATATACTAGTCATGGAATATAGAGAGATTGTAACCCTCTGTCCATGTGCCACACACTCTATCTTCTATCGCAATAGATTACCCATCTGACCAGTGTTGTTACTTATAGCTCCATTGTTTCTTTGCAGTTGTTCATTCATTAATGATCACACACCTATGTTCTTTCAGTCTATCGTTGGAAACAATATGCTACTTGCTGTTTGCATTGATTTCATAGCACTGGCCTGTCACTTCTTCACAGTCCCAGGAAGAATAAGAGCTATTTTTATTAAGGGATAAAAAGTTTATGGGAATGCTTGTGTATCAGTCTGCAGAGCTACACCTCTTAACTACAGTAGGTTCACTTATCTTCATTTACACCTCAGAAAGATGTAGGCCAAATGTCACTTTAAAAGAAGCAGTTGTCATAGGGTCCATTACTTGACAAAATAATCTTTTAGATGGCAGTTTTTTTCTTGAAGGGTGTTTTAGTGATCCTTCCATCAATGTTGTGCCGTTTTCCCGTCCTTTCAAGAAGAATTGGATTTGTGGAACTCTCAAAACAAATTGTTGCTTCCTCATGACTGTCCCTACCACAGCGGGCAAGCACAGCTGTCTGGTCAATGCCGTTGTGGGTCCAGGATCCAACTGGGTCCTGGTCAATACAACAGCACTGGTAGTCATTATCACAGGCTGACCATTTTGGCGTGTTTAGAATTGGCTTCCATTGCCCACTGCCAAGCAGTCATGTTCGGAGACTACTGTTATTCCCTACAAGAAAATATTTAAGGGTTTCTGGAAGTAGTTGAAAGAAAGGTAAATCAATTGGGCTTTCGTCCCCTCCCCTCAATCTTTCAATCAATCGGTTATCCATAAAGTATTTAGCCCTGAATGTCAGCTATCCACCAGTTCACATTGGCACAAACTGTGAATTTGATTTACTGATGTCTGGACTGTTAACATTGTTTGTTTAGCAGAACATTCTGACCAGTAATACATGTATCTTTGACAATGTGATTTTGCTTGCCACCCAAAGGCAGTAAAAGAGGAGATGGATGATTCCGCCAAACAGCAATGTAGATATTTCTCTTGCCATGAGTTTTATTATGTCCTTGTTAACCTCTGTGTTTCTGCCTCCATCTTGATTCGGATGGCGAAAGCAAAACTAAATCACCGGCAAAGAGCAATTTATGTAAAATAATGGCACTGTGTTGAGCCAAGGGGGCCTGGTCAATCATATTAGCAAGTTTATCAATGTAAATATTCAAGCACTTTGGACTATAGCCCAGTATCAGACGATGACCTTGACAGAAAAAAAGTGGCGTACAACCAAGGCTGATCCTCTTTATTATATAATAGTTAAATTATTTGCCATCCCTGTTATTTCATTTATTTATACTAGCTGGCTAGGTTAGGTATAGGTTACATTCATACACATGTCACAAATTAGAATAAATGAGTTGTTCCATCTTTCATACATCATTGTATGTACATGTATTACTCTCTCTCACAAACACACACATACTCACTTCTTCTATTTCTACCCACTGGATATGCTGGCCCTAACAGCAATGTGCATGCGAACACACACACACACACACACGAAAAAATGTCAATCATTCACCCCGCTCCACGCAGGGTGACAGTCGCAGATTGAATTGCCAGAGGGCCCACAGCCCGGCATGGATGGACATAGAAACATAAAGATACCTAAATGCACACAAGCACACTCCCAGTATCCTATTCAGCGGTGCCTAAGGAGTGACTCAAATGCAACACATATCTCGAGTCTGTGAGGATGAAAAGTCTTGGGCGCCGCACAAAGGACAGATATGAGCTCCGGGAGCGTTGTTGATATTTAACCTCAAGCCTGAGCCTGAGTTATCTGACTGTCGTTCTATCTGTGCTTTTTGACTAGCGGACAGACAATTCCACTAGTCAACGCGCTGGAGGTTGTAAAAGAGGGGCATATGGAAATAGAGAGCAATAGAGTCAGGGAGCTGAATTAGGAGAGTTAAGTCCAATTGATTTGATTCCCAAACTGTTGGTTGATCATTAATTACGTCCAGCATGGTGTTGCTGTGTGGTTTGTCAGTGTATTTCTTCTGAGTTTAAATATCTGTGTGTATCACTTCCTCCCTCGGAGGTTCAATTAATAGCCTTTCTTCTGTCCATTCAGGCATTTGTTGGATAAAGATTTAGACTCACTGGGGCAGGGCCGTCAACAACTTACATTTAAAGGAGGACTAAGATATTTTTCTTATCCCTTTATATTTATCTGCAGCAAACAAACCAGCCCTGTTGTAGAAAGTAAGGCACATCAAAGAGACAACTGCAATAATCCCACAAGTCCTTATGCTCATACAAATGTGGACACTGGGCTGAGGATGGTCCCATAGGGTCAGATGTTTCCTCAAGAAAAAGCTCATCAAAAGACAAAGTTCAATGAAGCATTGTGTGTGTGTGTGTGACTGTGGGTGCCCTATATACAATGACGAGTGGAAACAATCACATAATGTATGCTGAGGCGCCACAGCTTTTTAAAGCCTATTATGAAATCCATAGTGGCTCACGGAAACTGGGTTCAAGTGAAGTAGAGCTTTTATCTTTACAGAGTGATTTAATGCACGCTGTCATTTCTCACTTTACTTATAGATGTGTGCCATGGTATTTAAAGGAAAGTAGGCCAGATTGTCTCTTGGGGCTGGGCGGCAGGCCCATATGCAGGGAGTAGCTTTGCAAGTTCCAAAAATTGGGGCCTCGAGAGGCCCATGGCGCAAATGGTCTGGCAACCGCTCCTGCAGCCACACATGTTGTCTGCAGATGCAGCATTCAAAACTCCCGAATTAGATATAATTTATGACAGAGACAGTGCTGCGGAGACTTGATTCATTATTGATTGTGTTTATCACGTGCAGCTGCCAGGAGAATGATCAACTAAGGTGCAAAATTGGTAACTGATGAGACGACTCAAGGGTGGGGATATTTCGGATAAATATTTAGAAAATATAGTCGGGCTCGGACACATCAGCGCGATAAGGCATTGAACATTCCATATTTAAAATGTACATAGTTTTGTGTCGTGTGTATTATATGTCTCAGTTTTTGCATTGTTTATAATTTATTTTCAACGTGCTTGTGCGTTTAACGGCGCTCGTTTGTTTGAGCGAGTATATTTATCTGTTAATGCCTGAGTTTAATAAAGGCAGGCTATTTATTAAAAAAAAATGTTCGTGAATGTGGCATTATTATGAACAGTTGAGGCATTGACTCCGTCGGGCTCGGGTCGGGTTCGGACAAAATTGTTTAAAGGCTGTCGGACTCGGGCTCGGACAGAAAAAGTCGGCCCGATCCATGCTCTAGTGCAGCCTGATCTTCAAAACCTGTTCGTAAAAATGTATACGAAAATCTTGAACATACAAATTCGTAGTGATACATACGAAATAAATACAGACTGCAACTGATGACGTCACCCTATTCAAAGTGAATGGGGACCTGCACCCCGTAAACACACTTTGTGAAGTCTAACGATGTTAAATAAACGTGTTATGATTGCATTTTTAACGAGAAATCAATGTTAACTTGTAAGAATAGAATACTAACCCTAACCCCCTCAAAAAATCCAATATGGCGGAGAGACGTTCACTCAAGAATCCGACATGTTGTTCACTCAAGGGGCGTAGTTAACCACCGCCAGTTCGTATGTGTTATTACGAATTTGTATGTTCAAGATTTTCGTATACATTTTTACGAACAGGTTTTGGAGATCATGTTGTCTAGTGGGGATCAAACCTATGGGGAAAGGGGTAAATAAAGAAATAATGGAAACCAAAACGAACTTAACTTAACTTAAGGTCATAATAAAGGGAACACAAACCCAAATTTGGGTCAGTGAGGCCAAGAGTGTTTTTTGCATGATTGCTTGGGTGTAGCTAAATTAAAATGCTTACGCTGGCTCATTAATGTACAGTAGCTGAATTCGAGAGCACGTCAAGCGCATCTTTATTATCTGCTTGCACTGTCTATCTCGATCAGATGCTTATTCATTTCCTTTGTTGGAGAAATTAACAATATTTTTTTCAAAATACTTTAAACACAAAAGAAAAAAATCACAAAACTGCTATCATCAGTGCTTCCATTCCAAGGTTAAATATGACCAATTTTGATTATGGTTCAAACCTTTTCAAATTATCTTTGAATTTATACTAAAAAAAATCACCACCATGTTATTCCCACAAGACACTCCCAAGGGCACAACCTCAAACACCTCTACTCTGCATTTCCAACATCAAATGTTTACTTTAGGGTGAATTACGTAGGTTCCCAAGCCACATAAAAGCTTTTTGCTGTATATCCAGAAGGCAACATTTTTTATGTCTATTTCATGGCAAAACTGTGTGTATTTACTGCTGCAAAAAGGGCTCGATGACCTTTGAAGACTCTATGTGGTTTTGGTTTACCTGAACTAACTTGTAAGCTTGTCAAGATCAGAGGAGAGGAAATAACTGTGCAGGGATGGAGGGATTCTGGAACTTTGCAGTGAAGACTTGATAAGCAGGGATGGCTCGAATTAAGGATGGGAGAATGTGGAAAAGAGATTTCGTACCCATCTGCTGTGAATTTTTTAACCTTTCCCGCCCCAACCAATAGTAAATTACCTTGAAAAGGTCAATGCATATACATGTATATAATAGTGTGAGAATGAGGAGAACAAAAAGAGAGGAGAAGAGGAAGATCTCAATATTCCGTTCCTTCATTTATGACATGCATGCATGACTAAATCATTTACATTGGCAGAGCGTGTCTACTTGTAAGTTTGTCAGCCAGTGCATACATAAAATGACTGCATTTTTTTTTTTGGGTTAGTCAGTTCTTGCCTTTGCGGCTGCCCTTGCCTCATGGCGAGGTTGAGCACAGAGTAATAGAACCAGGCGTTCTCATTACATTATAGGATGAGTAATATTTGGCAACGGCGACTACAGTTGAACTTTACTGTTGCGGTCGCGTGCCCTCATCATCTCTGTCTTTATTACGGTCGTCATTGTCATTGAAACCATCATCATTTTCATGAATGTAATCCCATCACTAATGTTGACGTTTTTTGTTTTTCTGGGTGTTGTATTGTTGTTGCAACAAGTTTCTATTCATTTTATAATAATTGTATTCCTATCAGTTCACCAACAACAACAACACTGTAGGAGTTTTTCTTATTATATCATCATTGTTTTTCACGGAATGATTTCTATCATTATAGGAAGAAGTAGTATTATTAGTATATTTAAAAGTAATAGTAGTAAGCAGTATCCATCCTCCCATCCATTCTCCTCACTAACAAATAAATGCTTACCAGTGATCTTTTGTTACATTTACATTAAGTTAAAGAGTGTTTGCTGCTACAACACATTTCACTGCCTGGATATTTTAATTCATCTTTAATATCATAACCAAGTGGCAGATGTTTTTTGATCTTCTGCCTACTTTAAATGTAAATGCAGGTATTTGGATCATTCATTTCATGTTGGTTGCTCCCAGTGGTTATTATGCAGATCACTAATCATATGTGAGTATTTATCATTGTTCCTTCTCTTCTTGTGTATCTTTACCTGCATTTAAACTGCAACCTATGTTTAAAGTGTGCCTTTAAATGGAGAATGGATTTGAAAAAATAGCATGTTCCAAGTTGCTGTTAAAGGGGAATTTGTCAATAATTAAGAATGCATCATAAGTTTCCCATTTAACATTCACACAGAAATAACCAATATAACCAGTATTTATCCAATATACACATATGAAACATTGTCGTAGCAAAAGGAAATTGTGCTAACTGGTTCAACAATCTAATGTATGTCTACCACTCCACTTTCCATCTCTTGTAACACACAAAAGCAGTTTTTAACTGCAGTGACAAAACAATTTTCCCCAAGACATGAAAAGTCACTAAGTTTGCCATCCGCTATTAAAGATGTACAATTTCAAGGATGAGCAGAAGGCGTTTGCGTAGCTCATCCTCTCCCTGCAGAAAAATGGAGATGTTTTGGTGAGTCTGATGAATATTTTAACTTTTAGGGCAATTACGTGACTCTAAATAAGTTGGAGTGTACTTCATGGAGCTAAAATATGCAGGAGCTGTGAAGGACATGATGAGCAGTGGCAAACAGGTAGCATGTGCCTGAGGTGAACACCTCTGATACACAACACCTTAGATGTCCATCCAACTCTCTCTGTTGGTTTCTCTAAACTTTGTATCCCAAAAAGGTGGTTGGTACTTCAGTTCATTTTATTGTGATGTAAAAATGGATCATCTTTCAACTTAATTTTTCATAGTGATGTATCTTAAAATACAGACAATTCAATTCAGCACTAAATTATCACTCAGAGGTCGGTTCAATGAGGAATTTTCTCAAACTGTTTCATTATTTTGTATTCCTTTGGATTTCTGATTAACTGCCAAAAAACCTATACCATACAACTACTTTAAACATCTGCCTTTACATGTGTTTATCAAACAGTGACTCCAGGTCAGGACGCTCACACTTTACACCTACTCTATGTTTCAGTATTCAGCAGCTAATACTTTATCATAACATCAAACAACTAATTCTGGTGGAGGATTTTAATTAGATCCCACCACCTTCCAAAAAAGGTTATTAGCCCCTTTTTAAATTAAAATTAAAATTTTAAATATTTAACTGTGCCTTTTTTCTCCTTTCTTTTCTACAATTCACAAACACACACACACACACACACACACACTACAGAAGCAATATAATTCCACTTGGTCTGCGACCCATGGGGTTCTTCGCTAACCCTCCTGTCACTCATATCTGCAACAAACAAAGAAGAAACCTCAACAAAGTATCGAGTAAGCATTTTTTATTCTGCTGACCACAATGCCCCTCCACTAAGGCCAATCAGACCGGGATGAGTTACTGGACGTCATGGACCCACACAAAGATACTCTGCTCTGTGTGTGCGTGTGTGTGTGTGTGTGGACCCGCGGGTGTGTCTGTGTGCCAGTGCAGAGGGAGTTGCTTTGTGTCAAGACCAAAATGAATGCAGTGTATTGTTTGTGCGGACACACACACACACACACACACACACACACACAGTAAATCATATGCTTCCTCACTATATTGTAAAATCGTGGTATTGGTTTTGTAAGCTTTTGGGGTTATACTGGATTTTTTTGTGTTGCGTCTGCAGGGCGGAGATATTAGCATAATCTGGGTCAAAGCTTATGAATGAGAATGTGGATGCATGTTTTACTCTTCTCCCCAAAGACTACAGCAGAGCCCAGTTCATACATTATTCACTTGACTAGAAGTGTCTCTAAGAAATTATGGAGAGAGAGAGAGAGATATGCAAACAGAAAAAGGTGAGGAAAAAGTCTTTAAGATGCACACGAGGGCAAAGCTCTTGTGGTAATTTGGGGGAAAAAGGGGGCTCGAGCTTCAGTAGAAAAGCAATTAAACTGTTTCATTTTGTCAAAGGTTGGAACCAGCATCTCTTCTCTATTTCTACCCTCATCACAAATCTCACGAGCCCTGACAACAGTGAGCAACCTGCAGACCCCTTCACAGGAAACCCCTAACTATGTATAGAGAAAATCTATGCGCCTCCAATGTTTTTACATTCATAAGTGACGGGAATACCCACTCGTAAACTATAAACTCAATGCATTCGAGCCCACCAGCTACCACTCAGCACAAACAGATGCAATTGTGCCGAAAAAAACACAATATCCTGCCTTTGATCTCAGAGCAGGCCTTCCTCGGCTGGCCAGTCCAGGACCTGAATGGGGGTTCCTGAACGTATCATTGTATCACAATGAAAACATAATGCTGAGTATAGTGTGCATCAATGGACAGGCTGTGAATGCTTCACGTGATTGAAAACAATGTGTTTTGCTGACATGATGTCTGAGAACTGTTAAAGGATAATTCTTGAAAATACAATTTCTTGTCAAATAACCGAATCAAAATCAAGTGCCAGCATTAACACTTTGCAGTTGCTGATTGGAGGTCATAGAAGTCAACATTTATTTTGTGTACAAAAAGTATTCATGCTGTGTCGGCGGGATCGGCTTGATATTTTTTGCACTTGTTTGTGATGTGTGTGAGAGTCTATAAATCGGGAGTGTGTGAGGGTATGAAAAAATTCTGCTTATCGCAGACAAAGGAAAAACGTCAGCAGACCCATATTTTCACCCAGTTGCATTTCTTAGCGTTTTCCGACCAATGTTACTTTTCAGCCTCCTTTTAAAATTTCCTGCAGACATTTTCCATGTCTCCTCTCATTATCTGTGGGCTGGAAGTCATTGTTGTTATGTAGGTTTACGGTATGTGTGTACTATGCACGTAGCACATATTAAATAAATATATGTGTGTGCATTCATTGCAGATTACAGTGTCTCTGTAAGTATGCACAGGATATGTATGTTTGTGTTTAGCAGAATGAAGGGGCTATAAATATACCTAAATCGTGCTGAATGGCATCGCAAGGACAGCATGTCATCACATATGCAGTTTTCCCAATAGGGAAGGAGGCAAGGCCCTGACACCAGCACATACACATGTGACTAGAGCACCCTGAAAGCCCCCACACATCTGTCTAAAAGATTTATACTGAGTGCAATTCAGTGAATAAGTGGTGTCTACAGGTCGTCGTCTCTGTGCACATGCATGTGTATTATTCACGCTTGTTTTGGTTTAATATAGTCTATCGAGGACTTGCCCCAGTGCATCAGTTTAATCAACTTGACTTAATGCAATAACAGTCATCCCACACTTTAATTTACAACATCGGATTGTGTGCACAAATGTCGCTTTGTATGTGAGTTAATATGAATAACTTTAAAACAGGAACATTTTAATGGGAGACAAACCGATAGATCATAAAAGCCGGCTTAAGGAATAAAAACATCTATGTCGCACATGCAATAAAGCTGCATGAGAAAGGGACACAACTTTTCATACAAACTCTATATCTCCTAACATACAGTACACGCTGTACACTCAGACAATCATAATTAGATAAATGAGACAACGCATATAATATAATGGAGAAAATCATCAACTACTCTTTTCTCCAGTATAATTTTGCTTTTTTTTACGAACTCATGAAATAAGTAAATTTGGAAGAAAGAAAATCTCAAAATGATGAAAAAACACTCATTACATAGGACAACTGCAGCTTACCCACAAATACATTATTTTTCACGATTACAGTAAATATGCCCTGCAAAAAATATAGAATTCCAAGTAACAAATTAGTCAAGTGTAAAATATTTGTACATATCAGCTCTCAGAGAATACAAGCTGAAGCTGATATGGGAAATACATCCCACAACACAATGAGTGAGCCATCTGTTCATCTTTTACCAGCATGGATAGGGCACAAAATAACAAATACAATTGTCCATTTCTATAAAATGTTTTGCTCTCTATCAATTTAACATGTTTAGATCTATATTCAGTGTAAATCTAAATGAATAATTCCTCTTTAATTAATACAGCTGCTCACATAGATTTTACCCTGTTTTTTTGCATGAGTATGTTTATCACAACCATTGATACACTGAATTCATTAATTTGGCACATGTGTCGTTAGTCAACATCTGCTGCTATCTGCAACTCTCTGGAGCAGTTTTCAAAGAAGAGCCACCAAGTAAATACAGGGTGGTCTCCACTTCCGTCATCACCCTTTACGTTTCAATATAGGTAGCTAGTAGGTTAACGCCAGCAAATACTATGTGGGATCAGACAGCAGAGTAGGAGTATCGATTTCTGTGTGTGTGCATTTGTTTTTGCGCACACAAGCAAGTTTTAGTTTGAATGCGGCCTCTCATGTCGGTAGGTCTCTGTCATCGTCAGTCAGGTCCATTCCATATTTCTCCTGCCTATGCAACTGAGACATTTTATTTTATTTTCCTGCCATAGACCAAGGTGTGGATGATTGATGTACCCACATAAGCCTCTCCGGCCATTTATCAAGTGGCCGGTTATTAGGATAGGTCTGGCACATTCGTGCTCAAATAGAAATGTATGCCATAAGAAGGCTTACTAGCTCTAACTTACCACCAAGATAAATATTTAAATCATATGGGTTTGGATCAATGCAGCTCTGGTTAAAGCACATTTTGGACACAACAGTGTCTGCGAGTTAAGGAAGAAAGTGATATTAGAATGGAGGCTTCAAATGGCTCAGACATTCAGATCATAGGAAACTAAAGTATTAAATGTGCCAAGAGCTGTGCTTGATCCAGAGCACATTTAGAGTTTACACAAACAGAGGGGCAAAGAGTGAAATGGAAAGACAAAGCAAGAGATTGCTGTAGTAGAGGAATTGCCTGGAAGAAGAATGCTATGAAGTAACAAAAGGGGTTAAGTGATGAAAGGTTCACTCATCTGAAATGCTGAATTCATTCTCTTTAACATGTTTAACATGTTTAAACATGTTAAACATCAGTAGTTCAGTCAGTAGTCAGTAGTTGAGTATGCAGGAGGAATAGCAATAGCGAGATAAATACAGAATGTGGGCGTGCTCAGATGGTAATATGGTCAATATGAACATTTGAAAAAGCTGAACTGCAACCTAATAATTTATAATAATGTAAGTAAGGATAAATAAGTGGTGCCCTTTTCCATAACTGGACCCAACAACTACTCTTTATCACTCCTCATCATCAATTTACTATAGTGCTGTTGATTAAACAAAGTATGTCCTCAGGTTAGATTACAGCCGTATTAGTATTTGGCGGTAGTCATGTCCCATAAGTGTGTTTTGACACGAAAGGTGCAGAAAAGGTGTCAAGCAACACCCGGGAGTCAACAGGAACCAGGGAACAGGCGTGTTCAAGCAGCCACTTAGTCGGAGGAGTCATTAATAGACAATGACAAGGCAGCCTGTGTTGCTAGCTTTGAGGAACATCCAGAAATTTATACACTAAATAACTTAACACAGTGAGACAGGCAGACACAGAGATTCTGTTTGGTGTTATCTATTTTCTTAATGTTAAATTAAAGGATTTTTTCAGCGGAAGGGAAATAGCTTAAAAGAAGTGGTTTGTTCTTAATGATCTCATGTGTCCTCAACTTAGATAGTAAAAGACATTGGTCACAGGATAGCAGATGATGATAAACAGTCTGGAGTCAAAAGTCACTTTTATTACGTTGTCACATGATGTCTTTGTTACATAAATATAGTTTTGCAAGATGGTGGGGGAGGTTTTTTTGATTACAGATATTCATAAAATATCATTTCCAGAATTCCAAACTCAGCCATAAAATGTGGATCTGTAACATTTGTGTCTGCTTTTGAACCCGGGGTGCTCGCTTGCAAAGAATGTATGTGAGTTTTGACCCATGTATCGTGTTCTTGTGGAACGGACATCACTCTGCAAATAATGTGTCGTGTCACTGTGTAGCATCTCTCGTAGACTGATTAAGTGTTTGTTTTTTGTTTTTTTGGTGTGATGCTCCAGGCCTGTGTGTTTATGTGTATATGTGAAATCTACCAATGAAACCAAAGGCAATTTACTGAATCTAATAATGTTGCGTAACATAGAATTACAACCAGCTGTGCATGGGATACCAACAGTGTTGTGCATTCTAGCTCAAGTGTAGATAATGCAGTGTTAATGCACATCACTTGAGTTTGCCACCCTGCATGTCCTCCTGCTGCTCATTTCGCTCCGTTTCCCTTTATCCTACAGGCATAGTGCGGCGCATTTGAAGGCCCTTTACAGTATGGTTACAGACCGTAACGAAGTGATTATCTCTCCGCTGACTAATTCATTTTAAACACAGCAGTAAAATGAGCTCTCGAGTGCAAAACATTGCTTAGCCATCCTTCGCCTGGTAACATTGGAGAAGCACCAGTAGGACTTTGGCTGGTGGTCTTGTATCTTTCTGATATGTAAATATGGATAAGCTTCTTAACCTTGCTTTATGTCTTGAAACTGCCAGTCCAACATCATACCTGTACACTTAGGGTTAGGGTTACATGTATTTTAGAATTGTTTAATCTGAGTCAGACTGATTTATGTATTTTATTTAGGGTGCATGTGTTCTGCCATGTTTTACAATGCAACATAATCTCTGTAATCCGTATTTCTATTTAATACAATGTTTGGTCTGTGCATTCTGGGTATCTGTAGAAAAAGAGGGGGCTGTATAAATAAATGCACTTCAGCTCCTGCCGCCTGACCGTCTTCTACATACGTACGCACGAGCTAACATTAGCATAGCTTCTGCAACTAACATTAGCTAACCGCTAACTCCATTTACTCAGCAACATTCAAACGAATTTGCTAAACTGGCTGAAATCGGGGGAAACTGTCAGGTGGGACATCTGAAGCTACCAGTCATGCAAGAGGAGAGGGACAAAGACAGAGTGAGGAATCGCAGGCGATGGAAACGCAGAGGTACGTTGGGGAGAGACCGGGAGGAGAAATTAAGCGGGAGTCCGAGAAAGATGAGATGGAAGAGGCCGAAAAGGAGGAAGGGATAGCAAAGACAAATCATAAGCTCACAGTCCCATCGCAGAGTCCAGGTGAAAAACGAGAAAACGAGTGTGAGCATCCGACTGGGAGAAAAAAAAGGAATTACGATGAAAATTGCTTGGCTCTGGGCTTCCCTTGGATTGCCAATGCAGATTTCCCAAAGTCACAGTGTGTGGTGTGTAGTGAGGTTCTGGCTTCTTGTCTGAAGCCCTCTTATTTACCTCGTCACCTGAACACCAAGCATGACAGTGTCAAGTCGAAAGCCCCTTACATTTAGTAGTTACGAAACGGCCCAAAACAACTGCAGTCTCATTCATGTGTTGGGCATAGAAAAAACGCACCACAGGCTTCATATCTGGTCAGTTACAGAATAGTAAGAAAGGGGTTACCTCACACAATTGCCAAAGACGTGTGCTTGCCAGCTCAGATGGTGGAATGTATGATTGGAGAGAAAGATGGAAAAACATGGAAATGATCCCGGTTTCAAACAACACCGTGTCGCGCCGCATCGATGTTTGGTCCGAAGACACCCTGACAAGATTAGTCGGTCGCATAAAGAATTCTCTCTGATGTGACCAATCTGGCCAATCTTCTGGTGTACGAACTTCGGCACGAACTTCAGCAGTTTTTTGAGGATAACCCGTTCTATTTGGCTTCCAATCTGCATGACGAGGACTTTCTGCAGAAGCTTGCCTATCTCGCTGACATCCTTTCTGTTCTGAATGAACTGAATTCAAGCATGCAGGGAGTCAGTGTTACTTTGTTCAACACACAAGACAAGATAGAAGCCACGATCAAGAAGCTGCGTTTCTGGACCAGCTGTGTGCAGGGGAATACGCTGCTGTGTTTCCCCACGCGTTCTTGGAGGCAAACGAAGCGATGATGGGTAAAAATGTGAAAAATCTCATTATTGAACATCTCAAACAACTTGCCGAGCAGTTACGGAAATACTTCCCATCTGTGGCCACATCTCACATGTGGATTCGCAACCCAATTGAAGCTTCCCTCCCAAACCCTCAGCTGTCTTTTCATGAGTAGGAGTAGATGATTGAGCTGTCATCTGCACTGCAGTTCAAATGAAAGCCACTTGTGGATTTTTGGACCATGGCAACGCCAACATACCTGGTCCTGGCAAAGCAAGCTTTGAGAATTTTGATGCCCTTCACCCCAATGTATCTCTGTGAGGCTGTTTATTCTGCTCTGACAGCAGTGAGGACTAAATATCGGCAAAGACCGGATGGTGTTGGGAAAGATGTGAGGCTTAAACTGTGCTTTGTGCTAAGATGCAGGCCCATCCATCATATTCATATTTGTAAGTATGTGGCCAAATGTTATTGTTATTATTGCTACTACATGTTACTTAGAAGACTCTCATATCTCACTCTCTCCCCCTCCCTCCCTCTCTCTTGCTGAGCCACCTGCGCTGCATGTAAGAATCCTCAAATGGACTCCTAACTTTTTATCCATGTCTGTTCTATCTCCGAGCCTGTGCCTTTGCCACTCTTTGTTCTTCAGGGGTTCTTAACAGCCTTCACGCCTGTGCGCGTGTCCACGCTATTCTTATTGCTTGGGTAAGTGGAATTTATTGTGCATAAACCCGGTCGATATGTAAAAAGGGGTGCGTGGCCTAAAAGGTTTAGGAACCGCTGAGTGAGAAGATAAAGAGCAATGACAGAGGAGAGTAAGTTGTTGGCTTCATTAGTATGACAATTAATATAATTGATCAATCAGTATTTTGTCATCCAGAAAATAATTTACACAATGACTGGAAAATTATGTAAAATAAAAGACCACAAAAGAGCAAATTGCTGGTAAACATAATGTAGAATTTCAAAAAATAAATACATATTTTTCTCAAGATTTGATTAAGACTAAGGCGGAGTAAATGAGATTGAATGATTGACATATGTTCACCAGATGGCCAGAAAAAGAACTCCAACAGAACGCTAATGTGGCTTCATCAATATAAAGACGTAACTGTTCGCTGACAACTTATTATACAAAACCAACACCCTTTTTCCACTAAACCCAAAATAGCCAAAAAGAAGAAAAAAAAACTTTAAATAAATGAAAGCTGGAGATGAATTAGGCAATTATTATTTAGTTTGTTTCATGTAACAGGTTTGGTATTCTTGTCATCCATGCCTAATAATTAGGTAGTGTATTTTTCACATAACCCGTCTTGATTAAATAAAAATACAGCAGATTCTACAGACATAAGATAATTCTTTGGGATTGCTCTCTCCTCTTCATATGGTGGTTTTGTGTTGGTTGTATTTCACTGGCCACATCTGCTCTCCTACATGAGTTGAAAGGTCCGATTTTACACTGGGAAAATGCTTTCGTATATGGTTTGAGTGTTTCAGACCAGATTTGACCAAATTGCACAGAATAATCTGCCACAGTAATTATTCTCCTCAGCAACAGAATGATTTGCTGCTAAGCAACCAACATGTATAAGCAGAGAATATAGTCACCGCGGTTTCACCCATTAGTTTGTGTGCGTCGGCTTCTTGTTTTTTTGGAACCAGAAGTGACATAAAAGGGTGGAGCTAAGTACTACCGACACCCAAACCAGACAATATAGCTAACTACTTCTTCATTGTCTATTTCCCTCTAAATTGGACCATAATTCACTGTATGAAAAACCTTTACTAAGGGTAGAATTCAAGGGTGTACAGTATAGTAGAGTTATTTCTATTTGATCCGATATCGGTGCCACCAGAGGAGTTGGATCCTGCCAGCGATGAGGAATAAAGTAAGTAAGTTCAGCTTCACTTTTCAGACGAGGAGATTGCTGCTTGGGAACAGCTGGTGCTTAGATTGCATCTTGACCAAGAAGTTGCACCAGGTCGAAGGTGCTGTGTGTGTTAGCTTAGTGCACTGTGAGTTTAGTGTTCCTAGTTTACCATAATCCTATTTTTCAGCACGTTTGCTGCGTTCAATTCCCATCTCTGGCTTTTTGCATCCACTTAGAGCAGAGTTTAGTGTTTTGCCTGGAAATTACATTGTGTGGGATCATAAACAGTCTGTTAGTGCAGCCAGTAATGAGTATTAACATCTGGCTTCATCCCCTTTCAGCCTTGCTTGAGCGCAACATGTGTTCTAAATGAAAGAGAAGGTCATGCATTGTTACTGTAGTTCTTTGACAACTTGTGTAGTCCTTTAACGTTATCATTCTGCCTCTTTCTAAGTTTCTGATAGATTTTCTATTTATACCAGGTCAGTTTGGTGTGATACTCTGATTCTATAAAGCTTCTCAGAGGCTGTCTGATCCAATCAAACAACGGTATCAATGTACAATCAAAAAGACAAGAATGCCATCGAAGGCAATGAAACAATAATAAATGTATCCCTTAATATATTGTGAAAGGGAGAACATCTCATCCACTCTCCTTCTCTTCCTGTATCTTTTTACTCTTCCTCTCAGTGGCTCTGCACTGGGACCAATCAGTGTATTTCTTTCTGAGGAACAAGGTGTGTGTGTATGAATGTGTGTGCTCCACATTCCCAGGCATTGGGGAGTTGTTTAAGGTATCAGAGGCAGGAGTGTTGTGAGCTAAACCCTTTGAAGTAACTCTTTCAATGCCAGAGGAAACTGTTAGATTGTCTAATGAATGAGTATGTGTGTTCTCTATATGTGAGTGGATTGGGGAGTTGAATATCACAAGTGTACGTAGATTTATTGCAAGGTGTCTTTGCATGCATGTTTATACTGTATGTATCTTTTAAATACAGTATACGTGACACATTCAATGAAAGTTCTCAATCTACTGCATACGGTGCTTTGACAATCAGTGTAAACCTGATTGTGTGTGTGTCTCTATATGCATACAAGCATATAGAGACATAAGCAGAGTAATGAGACATTTTCAATTGATACAGTACAGCTTCTCACCATGTCATGCTTTGCAAAGGTTTATTGAATTCATATAGACTTGTTTGTGCATCTCTTTGTTCAGCCATTCGGAACCGGAATATTCTCTTATATATTTTTCAAATTCGTTCTCAAAGCTTCTTTGTTTCTTTTCAGCAGTCCAACAAGTGAAATTGCAAATTCCCCAAACCAAGTCATTACAGACCAAAGCCTACTGTGGAATTATTAAAGCATTGATAAGAAGAGGCAAAACATAATTTACTTAAACCTCGCACATGTCAGCCTTTTTTTCTTAACTTCATTTTAAGAAATCTATTAACCAACAGCATTGTATGAAAATTATGCACATGCACGGAGACACCAGATACCAAGTGAGTAAGTGGAGTTAAAGTGAGTCAACGGTCAAAAAGATGGACAGTTGAACACAGGTAGACATGAAAAGAGAAATGTAAGAAACAGTGAGTGGAGGAATGAAATGCGCTCATCATGTCATAATTTACAAAATGAAAGTCACTGCAAACATGAGACAGAAAGAGACAAAACAAAGCGCTTGAGTAGACATAAATCTTTTGGATGGACACCTGATCCATAAGGTGGTTTTTGTAGATTGATGAGAATCATCGCCTGAGTACTTTACAGTCTAGTGCTGACCAGTTTGAGAAGGTATATCAAGCCTGAAGGACATCACAATGTCCCCTATATCCACCACAATTATGGACAAAAGCCCACAGGAGCAGAAGTGAAGAAAGGTGTTGGGGTTTTCTTAATAGGATATTAGCTACTGTATATTACCAAAGTGTTGATGATCAGGATTATATGTGGGGGGTCTATAATGCAAGAAAGAAAAGGCTGCATGGCTACTATATATTAATTGTTGGGAGAAAGTGATGAGGGAGGGAATCTGTGTGATCCGATATGGTTGGGTGACTTCAATAGATGAACTATTTAATAGATGGACTAACTAGTTAATTAGTACACTGATTAATCGGATAATAGATTATAATTTCAGATCATGTGTTATCACTTTTACTTCTCCCTTGACACTTTTGATCCAGCATAACCCATCATGTAAATAGACTGGAAGCTACTGAAGCGCATCCAGTAGTGTCTCCCAATTAAACCTCGGAGGTAAGGTGAAATATTTTGTTAATATTATCTCTGAGAATACTCAATTAATTGCTGTTGGCTAAACAGACAAAGATACTGAATGGTACAGAAGCTAAAGTCTAAAAAAAGAAGCTAAAATTAATATAGGCAGGAGTTCTGCAGATCTCAAAAGCATTTCAAATACAGTACATAAATAAAACGTAAGAATGCAGATGAACTGGCCAGTGGATTCGGAGCTTTAGGGACCATGAACGGGTGGTAAACCCCCCCTTTCTCCATAATAGCATTTGATAAAATATGGAGGAGGCGGAAATTGAGGTTAGACTATGTATGAGAAAAAAAACATTATAGCAAATAGAAACAAGTATAGTAACAAGTTGTGAGGCAAATAGAATCAAAGTTTAAAAGACAGAGTCCCTCACCAGTAAAACACTGAGGTTTGGTCTGTGAATTATGAATTGAGAAATATAAAATATGGATGGTTACCTCACTGCGGTATAGCAATGGAGTGAATTAGGAGTGTCCGTCTGTACACAAACACACAAACCCTTGGACACACAAAAAAGGATGGTAACATGAAAATAATTTAGAAATGACTGTTGCATAAGAACACAAATTCACAATCAAAAACTCTGGTATAACAGTTTGGTTCTGCTTAAGCCTACTTGATCCCAATATATCACACATGTACCATCACAAAAAGGAAAAAAAAAATTGTATTTGCGACTAAATATGTCTAACATGCATGAAATACTACAATGTACGAATATAGCAAGCAATGCAAGAGGTGATTGGTCAATGAGTTTGCTAATTGCTCGCTGATTGAGTTGCTGATGATATTTTTCAATAGTTATCCCTGTATAAGTTGATAAGAGTCCATCCAATAGTTGAGACAAAACAAAATGACAGGAGATCATCAAAATCTGCAGAATTTATTGGCTACGGTTCATGAATGTCTGTTTAATGGTTAATGAAAATTCATTAATAAGTCTATGGAATATTTCTGTCCAGAAAAAAGTGGTGGAAACACTGATAATCAAATGGGCTTTGCCATCCTGAGGGCAGCACTGCTAACATGGAAGTAAATGGAATTCTAATGGAATTAAAGGTATGTTCAGATGAAAGACATATGGAACATTTATTACACTGCACACCATTATGGTAGTATTTGCTTGCCATGAACCTGTGCAATCAATGGTTAATGCTTCCACTTGAACAAATAGGCAGCGGCAGAGAATGAGTCTGGATTGTAATTAAACATTGAGCTCAATTTAACAATTCAGTCATGGTTCACTTCTTCACTTTCTACCTACAGCATTGCTTATTAATCTACTTTCTGGCACTCCCCTCCACTCTTACAATATATAATCAAGTATCCAATTTTTACCCATTCAAATATGTCTTTGTTAGTTTTCTTTTTCTGTTGCTCTGTTTTAAGGTTTCCCTCATAATTATCCACGTCTGTTCTTTTAATTGATGGTTTATTGTTAAAAACAAACAACAAAACAATAAATAGTTGGGAAAATACAGTATTATTAAGTAATGATATACTATTATGGCAATTAAAATCAAAGAGATTAGACATGCTACCACATTAGTAATGCTAAAATCAGAGAGGGCCACAGAGATGCTAAAGACGGTTCTGTTTTGTGTACAGACATGTAGTATAAAAAGATAACAAAGAATCAGTTACACCATCATAATGGAGCCCACACAACTAAATAATGCAGTTCTAAGGAGCTGCACTTCATCATATGCAGGAGCCGATGGTATAATATCACATCCATTCAAACAAGACAGCAGATTATCAAACAAAACCAAGTGCGAATCTCTTTCAAAGCAAGTCTCTATGCTGCTGAAACACGTGTACGCCTACGTGTTTGCCTACCATGTGTTCTTCAGACACTGAATCATGGTTACAAAATGAACAGCAAGCTAATTGAGGTAATTTTTTAAAATCAGACTTGATTTCATTTCTTATTTCTGGAAGAGTATCTCATTTTCACTAAGTGAAACACTATCACTTTGAGGACAAGCCGAATAGCTATTCTACATTATTTTGCAGGTCAGTACACAAATTTCAAATTTGTAAAGCAACTGTTAGATAAATTATACAGCAACACGTTTGACTGATTACCCCAAAGCATGCAAGTGCTTAATATAGTTAATTATGTAAAGCAGTGGTGGCTGAGCAAATGACCCAAACACATGAATGTCATTTGAAATAGCCTGGGGTAAGGGGTGGTGCCGCTGCCCCCTGATAAGATTGTAGGGGAAACACTGGGCCATTTTAGAACATTCTCATGATTGCAACAGGCAAATCAGAAAGCAAAAGCAAAGGTAGCTCTATACCCATTGAATATGTTGGGTACCTTGAGCTTTTAAACTCTCTTAAATGTTTAAAACAACACGATATGTGGCAGCAGCTTCTGCTGCCACATCTGCAGCTTCTGTATCACAGGATTTCATTGTCTGTTGGCTAAAAGCCTCCATCCTACTTCCTCCCGAGTGTGTTATCACAACTCTGCACACACTTTTATCTCTGCCTGTTACACTGGGGATATTTGGATATGTTCTTTCCTTTTATTCCGGAACACAGTCATATCGCAATGGGGAAGATCAACCGGAACACTGGTGCCAGTCTCAATCTGACCTTCCGATACCGGATTCCTGCGGAAATACAATTATGATTAAATCTTTATCTTCCCCCCTGACCCTCACAATGATTACACTACAGTTGTGGGCATGAAGCCTCCCGACTGCTTGTGCCTAATTTAATGCAAACTTGTTCAATGTTATCTATTCATGAATGCTGTCCTTGACAGTCAGAGTTATATTCTCTGCTGAAATTATTATTCATCTCATCTGCACTAAATGAGCTGGAATGGGTATTAGGCTAAATGAGCCTACAGTAAAGTTTTAAAAGAAAAATAAATCTCATTTAGAAAATCAATTCAAACTCAAGAATATCTTAATGTATTCCTTTATGGCACTTAGATAACTTCTTAAAAGTCTTAATTTAGCTTTTGCCTCAACATTATGATCAATCACCTCCTTGCCAGTTAGTATTAGTGATTGGTGTCTGCAGGCCATTGTTCCCAGATGGTGGTGTTTCTGTGATGGGGGGGCAGTGTGTAGAGAGCTAGCACACAAACCATCTCTATGTGTTATGGTTGATGAGGACAGGATCCAAAAGCAGAACCGGGGACAAAGTCTTGTGGTCAACAAACAAAAATCTTTATTTCTCAAGAGGCTCGTGAGGAGAAGGTCGCGAGTGCAGGATCCGGAGCGAAGGCTGCGTAAGCGTGCTGGCGCGTGGCGTAGAGTCGCGTCGACGAGAGGTTATGATCCGACAAGGAGGCCTGGGAGACAGCAGGCTATAACACGTGTCGGATTGCTGATTGGCCACAGGTGCGGGTAGTGAGAGCGCTCCTCTTGGTCGCCCCGCCCAGCCTGAAAACACAGCAGCGCCAGCCAGCACCCAGGATCAAAATATACGACATAGGCCGTTAAAGGCCCAGAAATCATAATCACCACATCTATGGTTGCTTTTCGCACACAGCCATAGATGAGGGGTTGATTTGTTGGCCTGATTGGTTGGTTGAGTGCGTCAGGGCTGCTGGGTTTGGTAAAAGGGGGCTTTTCATTCAACATTTTATTCGAGAGGGGTGGTGGACCGATGCTCTGCTTCTCCCAAGTTATGACCATGTGTCACGATGGTCTCTGATTGGCCGACATAAAGCTTTGCCCTTTGAAGATTTGAAGTAGGTGGAACATATCACATAACTTAACCCTAGTTTCTGTGAGAACTAAATGCCCTTTAATTCAAATCCTTCACTCCTAAAACTGTAAATAATGCGCACGGGTAATTATTCCAACACCGTATTTAAAGTGATGCGACCCATCATAAAAACACGTGACTGCATGTGAAGTGTATCCTGCTAGATGGGGAGCAATTCCAAGGTTTTTCACTTGACTCCTTCATACATAATCCTATTGATTGATTATCAATACCCCTGTGTGAACATAAGCGTGAGAGTATTTAACACAATAAAAGTGACACTTGCATTTGCCTAAGAAACATTAGGGAATGAACCGTAAGGTAAATGATAGCTAACAATTTATTGGAGGTGATGTATACATTTCCTCAGCCTTGACTCTGAATGAGAAATATCCATCAAAGTTAAGAACGCAGAAGTTACCATCTGGGCTTATTGTCTGCTGTCAAAGCAGTCGCTCTCTCTCTCTCTCTCCTTTGGTCTTTGTTTTTCTTCTCTTCTCCCTCTATGTTCCCATTTCATGCTTTAATCACATACTACTCCACCCCCCTCCCCTCTCCTCCTTCTGCCACCATTGAAAGGGACTGTTATACCAAATGATTGCCAGCTAGTTGATTGAGGCTTGAGTGGCAGAAGGGACCTACCCCCCCCTCAACTATGTATTGTGTACTCCTGTTGTCCTAGACCCACTGGCGTGGACTGGCACCGGTTTATTCTGGATGTGTTTTCAATGTCATACTGCGTAAAAATGCCCTGTTTTACACCCAGAATGGTCAAAGTACATTTGCAACACAGTTGCCAGAAAGGGGTTTGGCATCATATGTTTCAGCAAGCTGTAGATATGTTGAATGTTGACGCTTCCAAGTTGAACCAAAACCATAATTCTGTTTTAAAAGAGGTTGGCTGCCCACAATAACCAGGCAGGCCCTTTATCATCGCCGACCAGTGTGTCATCTATCCTTTCCACTACCGTTCGCCAAATATACTGCTCAAGGTTGGGGGGTGCAATACATTTCTCATCAGCCTTGTTCGCTTGCAGAAACCCCAATGGCATGTGTTTAACATTTTAAAGTGATCTGTTGGGTTTGGATGAAAAAGTACATTTAGGTTAGCGAAAAGATCATGCTTTGTGTAAATTAACAATGAGCAACAGTAAACAACGCCAGCCTGAATAAATAACACCCGCCCCTTGTTGACCGTCTTACGTGGCGTTACGTGTACAAGAATAGAGTCAACCTTTGAGTTTGGGGGGGACTCCAACAGAGTCCTGCTTGTTTACAGGGTTTCAAAATGGTGATGCGGTGACTAAAACTTTATTATTTTTAGTAATCACTTGTTTACTCAAAATACATGTATGCAACACATCAAAACCCCTTTCTGAAAGTTTTCTGTCATCTTCTGTCAAGACTTTCAGTCACTTATCCTCATGAATCCGCCTCCCTTTCTTCTTCACTGTATTTCCTCTTCAGTCAGTCAGAGTCTGAGGCAAAATGCGTCTGCACTGTTTAAGAATGAAAAGGAATCACCTATTTCCTTTAACTACATCCAATTTGCGTTTTCAACCAATTTGATATATATTCAAAGTAAAGATAAACTTTTATGATGCACAAATTCATTGATTAACATGTTTCCCAGCTGCCAAAATGTGGAATCTTCTATTGTTTTTATTTGTATGGGAAGTTGTGTGTATTAATTACAGTCTGTGAATGAAGCTGTAATCTATCTTCTAAATAAGCAGCTGCTTTAATGGCTGGCAGGATGTTCCCAGGTGAGCTTTCTCCGTGTCGCCCATGCCGTCTAGAGATATGTATTAAAATGGAACACAACAAAAGAAGATGGGATATCATCTATCACGATCAGCCTGAAAGGAACAGCACGCCCACTGATTGTTGTTATCGTATCCAGTAGCACTTTCAAATCCCCAAATTTCACAGTTGACTTGAATGTGATATTGAAATTCTTCATTTTATACATGAATAGAAAATGTCAATTTTTTTGTATCGCCCCTCAACCATATCGCTAAACCCACATCCGTATTGGACAATTCTGCAAAACCACATATCACAATATGTGCATTATTCAGAATATTATAACTTTTACTCTACACTCTTATTTTAAGTCCTACCCACTACCATTAATTAAGCAATAGGAAGTAAGTACATCATTCTATATTGGACTAAAAAATGTTAGTATAACAATAAAGAAATATCGACTGTCAACATCTGCTGTATTTCTTTTTTATCAGATAGAAAACAGTACTTGTATCTACATCTTTATTAAAATGTGCATTGTGGTGTACTGCCTCTCAACCAACAATATATATTTTTCGATATTTAATATGGTGTACTGCCTTTCAACTAACAATATATATTATGTATATTTAATATCTGCATTCCTTCAGTGCCCATTCGGCTCCAATAACCTCAACCGGCACGGTCGGCAGATTTAATTTACCGTGAGAGGCAATACGATATGCAGGGCATTAATGGAAGTTATAGCGCGACTAGTTCCAGTTATTTCAGCTAACTGCTCAGAGTACAAGGTAAGAAATAAAAGGCAACTTGACGGTATCCAAAATTGTCATCACCTCGTCTTTGCTCCAGTGGCGTTGTTGGACAATAAAAGGACGCAGTTCAGCAAAATTTTGAAAAGAAATTCACCCGGATACTTTTACTTGTGATTTACCGTCAGCAGTGGGTGTGAGTGTCTGCATGGCCAAAGGGATGTTTAATCCTCCTTCGGGATGGATCCGGTATGCCAAAAATATTCATTTCTGCACCGGTTTTATTAAGTTGAGTCGGAAACCATTGTGTAACCCCGTTCGTCACACAGTAAAGGAGTCTTCTCTTTAAAATGCGCTGTATATTGCCGCTCCAGGAAGCAGCCAAGTACCTACAAAATAGATGATATCACAACTCATTCTAATCTAGACTAACATACATTGTGTCCTTTTGCTGTGATAATTACGATGTCGCCAAACCGCACATTAAAGCGCTGAGGTTTAATGGAATTCATCAGGGCTTGAAATAAACACGATGTGTTTTAACAGAAGCGGAAGTTATGAAAACGTCCATGTTTGCAGGATTCTTAGTTTGGTTTCTGCTCCCAGGGAAGAAAGTATAAAAAGGAAAAGAAAAATGTAGCTTTTTCACAATTCCGTGTCAGTTCATGTCTGTGTGACTGTCCCTGCCAAAAGCATAAACAAGGTTTTAGTGTGAGAAAAAAATTGATTTTGTTAACGGTGCTGACATTTTAAACTTAAGGGTAAGTGCTACACTTGAATATCTCCTTAGGTAGAGATTAATCCGCTTTATCTTTAAATGGAAAATAGTTTGTGGTTACTGTAATAATGATCTGAAACTCGACTCGAACCTTTAAAAATGAAAGTTGTTGTTTTGTTTTTCTGTGATGAAGCACTGTTTACACTAGATTTGTGTATCTGTACACGTCTCCTTGAGCCATTTAGTATTGTAGCTTGAGTGTGTCTGTAGTGTGTCTGTAGTGTGTCTGTGTGGCCCTCAGCCTTTCTCTCCCTCGACTCCGTCGCCTTATTTTTCCCATCTGATGATGTTATCCGATGAGGAGTCGAATATCCCGCGGGGCAAATCTACCTCAAGGGATTCCTGACACCTTGTTATCGTAGCACATGCAGAGCAGCAGCTACAGCCTCCTCTCAGCATGACATTCTCTTACCCAGGAGGAGACAGAACAACACAGTGCACAGATGGGATTAAAAGAGAAACAGGGAAGAAGGGTTTGTTTTGAGAGTGAGAAGTTCTGAACTTCCCTTAATGAGGTATACAATCAGCCGTCACATAATGGCCTGGGTTTAAAAAACAAAAGAACAGATTTAATTCTATTTTTATGCATCATCTAAATATTTCCCCATTCCAAACACGAGAAAATCTACACAAGATATTACTTGAATGTTTAAAGTAAAATATGGCAGCTTCTGTGTGGATGTCCAATCAGTGTTGACGATAAATGTGGTGAATTAAAGCAATACATTTGTCATGCATGCTACATTTAGGACACAGATGATTCCTTCAGCTCACAGTGCGGTGCCAACAGTGCCAGGAGGCAATGAACACGACACTCTGTCCAACTCTGCAGTAGTTGGCAAGCCAGAAAGGATCAACTGTTGCTGTGGAAGCATTTATTTTTGCAGAAAGAGCAAAATCTCTTCAATTGATGTCTTCACTCGTAAACATAAGATGTTCTCTATTACTCACTGTCCAGTCCGATCACACCGCATTCACTGTCACTCGCCCTCTCTCACTATCACATACACTACCAACATCCTTTTTCAGTCATATTTAAGGATGCCAAGTATCCAATACAAGCCAAAAAAGCACATATCCTTGTCATCCATTAGTGTCGCTTTCAGGTCAAATGGCAGAGCTGGATATCGGATGTCTGGGTCAACATGGCACACTCTCACTGAAGCTAATTCTTCAATTGAATACATTCTATCTCTATTTATGTGGTGAATTCTGTCTTCACTTTGATTATATCCAAATGAAACAAGTAACTCTCCACAACATCTAGAAACCTCTAACTGTTTATCCAGTGTCATTTCATGCCGACCCTGATACTCCTGCCGCCACACATTTCTTTTAATCTGTTTCGCTAATTTAATCACTCTATTCTTAGGTTAGATGAACCCGATCTGTCTCCAGCACATATTCTGAGGAACATATCTTTTTGTTAACTGCACAAAATGCTGTTTGCCCGGGACTCAATGAACAAGAATGCCTCTTTATTTCACAGGGACTGATTCTATTCTTATGCATTTCTTTGAACAGACAGACAGTCTTCATGGTGGTTATTTAGCACCTGGATTACATTTAACCTTCCTTCATTACCCATTAACCAAACACTACTTACTAGTATGTTAAAGCCGATTAAACACTCTCAGCATTAGACAATCGCCGCTGGTGGACCCAATTTTAAAAATAAAGCCCTGCACGGCTGCAAGGGAGAGAATGGGGTTGGGGACTGCAGAGAAAAACAAGAATAAAATGTGAGAATTACAGTGGCACGGCCGTCAGCGCAATGTTTGATTTAGTTTGGTTGTGGCCACTTAAGCCCTGTGTTAGGCCTATTGTTTCCCTAAGCCAACGCTGTAATCCCCGTGCTGCAGTGAGAGAGGAAGGTAAAAAAGGGGAAAGAGATGAATCAGTATGGCCACAGTTGAAAAAATAAAAGAGGGAATTCTTCAAGAGGAAAAGAGGAGAGAGGATGAGGGCATCCCCAATTTGTGGAATGAAGTGCTACAGATACGGATACAAGTACTGCTCCTCTCCCCAGTCTGTCAGCTTTTTGTCTCAAACTCTTTTTACATTCACTATCATTCTGTCTTTGTTTCACCCCCTCTTTCATGTCTGTTCTCTTCATTTCATTTCTGCAGAATGGTGGAAACCAGCTCCCCTCTCCGTCTTCCGAGTACAAAAGCTGCTCGAAAACAATCTCTTCTTTCATTCTACATCTTTGTGCCGTCTTTGGTTTTCTGTCTTTTATTTTAATGGGGTTAATCAGTAAAACTCAAAGTCGTATCCCGGCTAGAAGTAATTAAGTTGTCAAAATAGGGTTTTCTAAATGTCTCTCTATTTCTGATGGTGCACCACTGGTTCTCTACCTCCTGCTGGGACATTAACATATTTTTTATTATCCATCATTAACTCAGTGTTGACACATTGTTCAGCCTGTATACATGTTTATGTGTGCTGGAACTGTTGTGTCCTCAGGCTTGAATATTCCTCTGACCCGCGTCGGCTCTGGAATATCAGCATGGCTAAACACTCAAAAATCACACAAACAGAAGCAGAAGCAGAATATTTGAAAGACACACTCAGTGTGAACAAATGGAGCCAGAGATGAGAGGAGGGAGGAAAAGAAGAGACACAGGCAACAAAAAAAGAGGAGAGGAGCTGGAGAGCACGGGAAAATTGAGCTGTATTAAACCATAATCCGGTTAGCGACGGCTGGGTGTAATCGCGCTCATTAATAGCGTACTCTCGGCCTAATCTACAAACCATCAAATAAGAGAAAATTTACCATGGAGTTCAGTAGCTTTTAGCTAATTTATGGGAACTGTTGACGCCTCATTTTCATGGACGTCAAACATCAGACGTTCAGCAGTTTGGCTTGCAGGAAGAGGAAAAAAAATACATTATATTGGAATTACGAAACAACCCCCAATCCTGACTCCCACTGATTAAACTAACTTTAGCATGATAAACGCCAAAAAATACATTCCTTGAAAAGTGAAGGATCATCCTTGTGAAGGACACAATTTTCCCACAAAATCCTGATCTTTAGAGGTGTAGCCCTACGTGCATCTGGTAATCCCACAGGTCGATGCATAGTGTCTGAAGGTGCACTCTGATTTCAATTGTATTCCTTCTGGCACAAATTGAACTCAGCCATGTAATACAAATGCAATGACACACGAAAACACCCGCATTTACATTTCCAACACCGCCAGGTGCCACCGACGCGCACAAATACAAAATTGGGCTTGTCTGTAACAAAAAAGCGGTCCAGAGGTACGGCTACGGCCGTTAGGAAATCCAATATGGAGGTGTTAAATGAACGCTTGTGGAGACGGAGCAAGCTGGCGGCGCTGCAGAGGGGAGGGGGGCGAGCGAGGGACGGAGAACGAGACAGGACGGCAGGCAGCTTGTTGATTACTCTGGTGTTTAACATTAGGAAATGCCAGAATGGAAATGGTGCCCGTATCACCCTGTCAATTGCCTTGTTAGGTACACCCACAGCGAGCGAGAACAGGACACTGGGTCGAACAATCAGCTCTCTGAAGTGGTCGGGTTAAATTTCCGATTGTCTAAGCAGGGTTTGGAAGGTAGGGTGGTTTGGAAATGGTTATTACCGGAAAAAACATATGGCATGGCCGTCATGCATACACATACATACAGGTAGATGTAGACACAACACATGTAGATGTGTTGTGTAGATCAACACACAAACCACCACGTACAACACATCCACAACACACACGCAACCCCCCCAACTGGGAACACACAATCTTTGCCTCACAGTCCCTCCGTCTTCTGTCCAGCCAATCTCTGGACTCGATTAGCCTGCAGTTCATTCCACTCTGACACCTGTTGGTGAGGAGAGGTGAACTGAGCATTGGAACATTTGGCAATGAGAGGATAGAAAAGGAGATAAGCGCTGATTGCCAGCGGAGGGAGAAACGTCTGTGGTCATGACGAGGTCACCGAATATCTGCCAAAGCAAATCTGCCAGACTCAATGTACCGTTTGGGGAGAGGACACTCCGGGTTTAACAGACGTGTAAAAGCGGAATTCAAAGTAACTCTTTGGTAACTCACGATGGCAAATGTGCCGTGAATGAAATTGCTCAAAAATGGCAAAGAGAGGATCATTTTGTGACGAAATGAAAGCTGAACATAAAATTTTGTGTGTGAATACCAAATGGATCAGAATAGAAATTCTTTATTAGGCACACCTGCAATAGGTCAAATAAGTCAATTCAATAAATCCTTTAATTCTGAAAAACACCGTGGAGGTTCAACAGCAACACTCAACACAAACTATAAATAGATATCTAAATAAATAAACTACAAATAAATAACAATTTATTGCAGGACTTTTGTATTCGACTTAATTAGTTTGCAGCTAGTTGTACTAATAAATTGGCAATTGTCTCAATTAATGGGACACCAGGTAAAGCAAATAAGATTTGGGATTTTTAAAAACCCAATAAAAAATAACAAATTACACTCATTAATACAAACATAATGCACTTTCCCAAACTAACTGCACCAGTAAGACACCTTTTACAGCTCTTGGTGCTTCTGAATATCAGGAGAGTTTGATATAAAGGGCTTCAGTGCATTTCACCATTTTTAAAGGTTGCAAAAGGCTGAAATTCCCCAATATCTATAAAAGGCAAGTGCTCCTAAAATCAGATGACAGAGCATTCCAAGAAAGTCCACCAAAGTGTAGATGGCATGAATGGGTCAATCAAATGCCTGACTTCCAACCAGGAAGCCGCTCCTTCTGGCCCTGTAAAACCAAATATCAACTTATACTACTATTTACCTATATACGTTATAGTATTTACTGAGTAGCAGATGTTGTGACCAAATGAGAGCAGTGCAGAGTGGCAGCCGTGAACTATCCAGTTGGCATGTTCATATGCACATACATGCTGTCACGTGTTGGTCCTTTAACTTTGTTTAACAACTTCATTTACATCATAAAACATCTGATTTTAACTCAAACTGTCATCTTTTCCTTAACGTCAAACACAAAACTGGGCTTGCGTCGTAAGTGATGGATTAGGGAACAATAACTGCTCAGTTTGGTATTTCATATATTTATTCCACCTCCAGAAAGAACTGATTTCCATGAGATTGCTGAATCATGACCTTTATATGTTGACCTACGTCAAATACCTCATCAAAAGCCTTCGGGACAAAGTCTATAATAAGGATAACAAGATGGAACACAATCTGCCACACGGGCTGTCCTCCTAAGACAATCCTAAATCCTATTTATCCTCTGGGGGTAAAGTCAGACTATGGAGCAGCAGTAATAAAAGTCCCCGGCTTTTGTTCCTATGACTGTGAAGGGACACTAAGAGAAATAATCATGACATTGGAACGGAGCCTCCAGACCTCCGAGGGGTAGTTTGTGTTGACTCAAAGTTAATTATTACACCGCCGTTACTTTTCTCCTCCAGCCACAAGTGTCCAAGTATTTGTTCAGCTTTTGCTTCTCTCTGGCCCCACATGCCCCATCATCCCCTTGCTCACTTCCATGTTTTTTTTGTTTTGTTTTTACTATTTTATCATACATTTTTTAATCTGTTAAAAAATGTAACTCTTGGTTCACTGATGCTGTTAATATACAGAGGTTGTTCCACACACACACACACACACGGAAACTCAACGGGCAGACAGACGGCCAAACACATGACTCACATCGGCAATGAGGTAAACATAGTCCATTAATTACGGATGTGGTTTGCTGTGGACACCTGTGTCCCGCCTCCTGTGACTCTTTGGTTTGGACAGCTGTGCTAACAGTACTACATTGCCAGATTGCACACAAACACACACACACATGCAGGACAGCATAGTCAAAAGATACCATACTAAAGAAACTTAAACGAAAAATGTTTTTCTCCACATGGTATTTCCATCACTGGAAAAGATTCAAGTCTTATTTAAGCTGCATGGTTTGGCTTTCCTCCATGAATTGTCTCCCTGTATTATGTGTACACAAAAGGCAGATTGACTGAGGACTCATTCTTATTAAGATTAGAATATCTAAAAAAGCAGTCAAGCACTGACACAAACTCAATCACGCACAAACACACACACACACACACACACAGATACACACACAAACACCAGGATGGGTGTACTTTTATTTTTTACAGCTATCATTGATTTAATAAACATCATCAAATATTATTGAAACGTCTATGGTTGAGCTTTCTTTCTGTACATGCAATGCTTGGTATAGTCCATGGACGCTTTTCAAATAATTCCCCTCACATGGAGTGTTTTGTTAAATCTGCAGCAATGTAGTGTTTCCCACAGCTCTGACACGTTGACAGTCTTTAACAACGGCAACGATTTCTCTGTGACAGGCTTTCAGAGTGAGAATCTTCTTTGCCTTTTGTTCTGTTGGGAGGAATTAAACAAAAGAAATGCTGTGAGCTTATTGATCCTTCCTCCGGTGGTCTTGTTCTCTGACTGAACTTTGGTTTTAAATCTAGTATTTTGACCTGACAGTGGGGCCAAAGTGAAAGTCAGGGCTTCTTCAGAGTTCTCTTTGGAAGGGCAACCAATTTCAAACCAATAATTCCGAACAAAAAAACAACTTTAAACCTCATGGACTCAGAAGGATTCACCGAGAATATGGATATCTATCCCCAAGTAAATTACGGCTCATCAAATATGTTATAAGTTATATATTTGCGTTATTTACTTGAGGTCATCTATAACTTCCACAGTTCACCCTTTCTTTCTTTCTTTCCAGTTCTTTCTATGAGAACTTGGTGAAGTCAGCTGTCAGAGTTCTAGAGAGTGAAGTAAAATGAAAGATGACTTGACATAAAACAACATTCTATAAAACAAACAAAGCTTTTATGACAATAACTTTATTCAATATTTTGAGTGAATTCATTTTTTTATTTATCTTCGACTCAAACAGGAGATCTCTCTTCACTTAGGACATGCACACTTACCTGTGTCACCTCACACTCACCCAAAGAAGAAATAAATCCACAACAAACATGTTAAAACTGTTCCACAATGAATTCTTTAGGGAGACAAAACCTCTCCTCCAGGAATACAATAAACCCCATGTGTCATTTCAATTGGGGTCTGACAGTCTCCCTAGTCCGCTTAGCACCATAAAGCACATCACTTTGATGCAGCTATTTCCTGACAGAACCCCTCAGAGATATTTATCTCTGTCTCCCGTCGAGGCCGCCTGCAGTCTCTCCACCTGCCACCGTCTCAGAACGGGTGCTTCTTAAAAGGTTTTTTACCAACCAACAGGCATTTCATTTAAATTTTACAAGTCACCTCTTGAGTAAATGTGAGTCAATGCGAGTCCACGCCATATCCTCTTTAAAACAAGCTACCAAAGGGCTCTGTAACCATGTGTCCCCAAAATCAAGCTTTACCGTTTAAAACACTTTTTTTATAGTGTGTGCATGTAATTTTCAGAGGCCTATCAATAGGCTTAGGCTCAATTATCTGAGCATTTATTCTCAGATTTGTATGTTCAGGCACTACGGTGGATGGCTATAAGACGTCAGGATGTCAGAAACAGTTTTTAGTCTTACTTAAATAGAACCTTTTTATGTTTATTGTTTTAAAGATATTAATCTGTAGCTATTTATTTTATTTATTCATTTTTCCAACAAATATGGGGAGGACTGAAAGCCTGCACCCGTGTTTGAACCTCAAAGCCTTAAACATACCAGCGTACTTGTCTTTCTCCCTTTCATGAGTTTTATATTATAATAGCAGCTGAAATAGCATTAAAAGGTAAAGGCTGTTTCACATGTGTTCTTGTTTCCCTTTAACAAGACAAACGAGGGAAAGCAGTTGGTCTGCGGTGGTTCAGTCCACACTGTATTAGAGGAACGCTAACGCTTTAGCAGCCATGAAGAAGACATAAACAACTGTCTGTATATCCCTGTGTACAGGATCTGGAATAATATAAACATTAACATTAAAAAAGCATACTCCAATACACTCCATCACTGCACCGATATCTCTCCTCCATCTCTTCTTCCTGGTCTGATGCCCAGTGGCTGGATCCCAGACTGCCTTACTGGCGGAGACGGGTCGGCCGGGGAAAAGCAGTATCCGTTCATTGTGCTTACCTTCACTGACAGAGAGCTATTAATTGAAGGGGGTCACACACTCCTGCTTTCATGTTTGTGTGTTGACTGTTCCAGTTGTGGCACAAACTTACACAACTATGTGAACGGCACCAATCATCTGAGTACAGAGGGGAAGAGAGAGGAGGCAGGAAAGGGAAAAGGTTGAAAAGAAGATGACGTGAAAGAGCAAGGGCGACTCTGAATAAGTGAGGACAAAAGCTTCAAGGTGGGAGGGATCAAAGGATTAGACTCCCTAATCGGATTAATTGATTGAAATAATTGGTCTGGTCCCAACCTTTGTTAATCTGTAATGTGTGTATGAGGCTTACAAAGGGCAGAATTTGATGGCATATCATGTTTTGGTTACTGTTGCACATCAGCGTTTTAGTGATGTAGTGGGAAAAATATTCAGAATAACGCCTCCTTCATCTTTATGCATCTATACCTTTTTTTCCTAATACCAATTACTGAAGTGGATACGATGATGAAGATATAATGATTAAATCCAACCACACACTGAACGATTATGGGGCCAATTTACACAAGATTTGCTCACCCTGACTGCTGGAGGGGATGCGTTGATCAGAGGGACGGTTGGAAGTGATTGTCAGCACAGATTATCTGGTAATGTAAGGATTTCATAGATGCAATCGCCTCCATCGATTTGCAGGCTTATGTGAGCTGTCCTGATGATATCACACGTTGGATATAATACGCCGTGTCATCTGCACTGGTCCTTTGGTGTGTGTCATCATTTTTGAAGGGAGCCATGTGACCAAAAATGAATGTGGTGTTTGTACAGAGCAGAAGTGGAAAAACTACAACTTATTGTGAGTTCTCTCACTTTTCTTTGAGATTCACTCATGACATCCGTGACTTCAACAGGTCAGATTTTAATCACAGTGGCGCAACTGATTAGTTATTGCTGAGAAAAGAAAAATCAGACCAGATGCTGTCAATGTTTGTACGCAACTCCTTCTTGTAGTGTAACAAACTCTTGAAATGTAAACTGTTTGGCAGACGGCTCAATCCAACATCCAGACACAAATCTTCCTTTTTCCTTAAAGAATACCAGGATACACAATGTGCCAACGTTATGTTATGCTTCATTTTGCTTTGAAATAACTGAATATGTAAAATTGATTAATCTATATTCATTTTCTGATTTATTTGTGAATCATTGTATGCCTGGTTACAAACAATAATGAATGTTTTCGTACTTTTGAATTGTTTTCCCTTGTATTGTAGTTGGAAAAGTTTACTTAGATACACAAGGGATACGATGAAAAGAAAAACAGCCATTCCCCCCACTTGGAATAGCCAGGTATTTTTGATGCACGTCTTTGTTTGCAAACCAATTTCCCCCAAAGCCGAAGCGCTGCCGGAGAAAACAGAAACAATTTCCCTCCAAGTGGTGTTCCATGGATTTACGAGATGCACAGAGCAATTTATAGCTCGGCACGACAAAGGAGAAATGGGTTTGTGTAGCCACACAGCTTTACACGTTGGAATTGAGTTGAGAATGTACAGCGTTGGGATTGTAAATATTCATTCGAATGACACACAACACTTACGCTCTCGCGGACCACTGGCTGGATATCAACTCCCTTATTTTATCATATGCGGCCCATCTTGTTTTGAGGTCGCCTCACGTTCCCCTCTCTCTCTCTTGCTCTCTAATAGTTCTGCTGTCATTCCGAGCCGGAATTCTTCGTGGCCGACGGAAGTGCTTCTATCTGACCCAGATCATCGGGACGAGTATTCTCACTGAGAGCATTCCGGAGACAACTCCCTGGTCGGGAAATGGAAATAAACCATTGGCTGAAACATCAGATAAGAGTAGAACAATCAGTCATCGCATGTGTGCAAACATGCATTTGTGTGCGTGCACTGGCTTCACAGCGGTTGTTTATGCTGGCCGATATGCGTGTCGCCGTGTGATGAAGTACCGCAGATCCTATCGGGCTAATTCCTCTGTTGGGCCTTTGACTAGGCTGAGTGCATCTCTATGGTAATTCTGCCTTCGGTATGTTTTTCCTCCTCAGAAATAAGAGACAGATAAAAAAAAAATACGAAACCGAAATAAACCGAAGGCATTGAGTGCTGAAAGCATGTTAATGTTATCGGATTTTGAGGAGTGCAGGTGTCAAGCCCACACGAGTCAGTGGGATTGCTTAAAATTGTGTTTCCCGTGAACAGTATGTGCCTTTGTTTTATCGTTGCTGCAAAACCTGGTAATGCCGAGTGCGTGAATTACAATATCATTATGTTCATCTTTCTCTCCTTAACACACGCTGAGTGGAAATTGTCTCCCACCAGGCAGGAGAAAACACACAAACACAGAGTAAAAGGCAGAATATTTACACTCAAACGTTGAGATAATAGTTGTATGATGAATGTTAATGCACCTCACTATCTTTCAGAGTTTCAGCTCTTAGTTTAGCCGCTCGAATCAAAAAGAACATGATTTGAAAATCTAAATAGCAGTGTGACTTTCCCGAACCAAAATCTGTACTTCCGATATTCCACAATTCAGAGACATTGATGACAAAAATATTATATTATATAATATTCGTAATAAAAGACAATGAAAATGTTCTCCAGAATTGTATTTTTTTATTTAGAAAGTATGGTATAATATACTATATATGTACAGTACTAGGTAATATCATTTAAAAAATGAATCAAGCGTAATCAAAAGCTAAAGCTGTCTACGTCATTGTTGAGGGGGTGGGGGGGGGGGGCATGTCACTGGAACATAAGCATTTTCTTCCAGCTGGAGGCTTTTCCATTTACCCTTTTACAATAACATCCATTTTCTCAACTGCTCATCCTGTTCAGGGTTATTTTTGCTAATGTACCTGCATTTTTATATCCGTACAATTATCACAAGAGGCTTTTGGATGCGCTGCCTCCTCTCCCATCCACATCGTTTTAGGCTCAATGGCTAATGTGTGACTGGCACTACAAGTTAAGAATTTTGAATTGAACCAGTTATTGGAGTCAAACCCTGATCATACAGACAGAAAAGCAGAACTTCCATTGAAAAGAGTGTCTCATACAAAAGAGCTCTCATTCTATCCGAAAGCACACGGAGATGTGACATAGCTGCGACTATTGGAAGCGTTTTGACGACGTAATTTGATCTATCTTTTATTCAACTATTCTATCAGTGAAACGAGTTTGTCTTCGTACGAATGACCTTATTCTAACCTCGCCGCTCACTTAATTGACACTGAGACATGGATAGAAAGACCAGTTCTGAAACCCAATTACAATAACTCAGCAATCTTGGACGGCGTGGACTAGAATATTGATAACTCAACAATCAATGGCTTCACTGTCACCGCCGGGTCCAAAGACACAGTGTTACATCCTCAACGTTGCACCCTTGTTCGTGCCCCATGTCACCTACATCACCAGGAAAACATCCAGGCTTGAATGCTGCACCAGTGTCCTCTTTGCTGCAAGTGCAGCATGTTCATTTCAGAACCCTCACGTGTTTCTATGCAGTCGACTGTGGACAGCTACAAGTACAGATGTTGAGATTAACTGCCGGTTGACTCTTACAGATGTGTGTTCACTATAATTCAGACGTCAAGTTGACAGCTTGCCAGCTTTGGGTGCTCAACCAACTGTGCTGCTGTCACCGGTTCAGGCCTGGCTGCCTGGATGCAGCGAACACGACTGACGCACAAAGAAAAAACACACACACACGTCGACAGAACTGCTTCGTGTGAGCAGATCTGATCTGTCTCCAGATATGTCTCCTAAAAGTGCCAGTTCAATTATTGGAATGTAAGCATGTGTGAAAGACACCTCAAGATGTTCCATGTCAAGGATTTAATTGCTTATATGTTACACCCACTGATCTGTGTGTGTGTGTGTGTGTGTGTGTGTGTGTATCTCTGAATCTATTCATGTCAACTGTTGCTATTATACATCCAACTCCATGACAGTTAAATATGCAGAAGATGTGTCACAATTTAATTGTTCACACTGTGACGCTCTCATCTTCAAGCTAATTTGCCTCCACTTCAGCAGTGAAATGTTCTGCAGTGGGGAATATATAATATTAAAGCCCCATTTGCTAGAATAATGAGCCAAACGCTGTCAAGACAAAAGGCTTAGTAATTTCACAAAAGAAGTGCCTGTGTAGATTGTTGAAATATGGTTTTACACAGTTTAATACCATTGTCATTTGTTTATTGTGTATCCTTGAATTATTGAAATGGGCAAATAGAGTTGGATGGATGGCCTGTTTGCAGCAATCCTGTCAAGGAACATAAAGGTTTTTTCAGTCCTGACAATGAGTCTGAAATGAAACAAAATAACAGATTTACAAAGCATGTCATATTTACATTTTTGTTGGATGGTTGTGCTTTCCTTCTCTCCCAGCTACAGGACTCCCTGTAAAGTGTATACGTTTCAATCTCGGATACGTCGTATTTGTCACGTCGGTGGGTCTTTAGCCATTTCTCCAGCCAACACATGTACACACAAGCACACAGCCCTACCTGAGGGGTGTGTGATGCATGCAGTCAGGCCTGATAAATGGAAGTGTCGAGGAAGATGTATGAGTTGGTGCCTTGACCTCCCTTCTGGCATGGGCATCCTTCCCCGGACTGCGTTATCACCAGACGAATGGTCACACAGTCGCTGAGGAGCGCGCAGCTCTGAAGCAACCCACCAAGTTTTCAAGCGATCATCCCGTAAAAAAAAAAGATCATGCACAAAGCACATGCTGCTCATTTCTTCTTGAAGGATTTCCCTGACAACTACTTCAGATAAATCGTTCCAACCAAACGTCATTGCCAGCAGTCCTTTGAGTGGATTCAAACTGCGGGAACATCTGTCTTCAGTTATTCTACTTCAGCACATAGTGCCTCCAAGTAAACGTTGTTCAGTCACTTAATTTCTAATAAAACTCCAATTGGATGGGTTGATTTAAACATGTGTTTCCCTTAATCCTGATTAGCTCCCTAAAATGTTTGCAAGCATTGTGGCAGGAACTTTACTTTGATCTGGACTTTTCACTGTAAACTATAAGGCAAACATTACTACTTTGGAAACAAATCATGAATAAGTCACTCCTTGAATACTGCTAAATTGTCCTCCATACATTTTATAATTAACACTGTTAATTGTGGTGCATTCTGTTTTATTTTATTATTTAAATATATATATTAAATTTTTACTGATGAGGAAATAACAAATGCCTTATTAACAATTTGGTGTAATTTATATAGTTTTCAAAAAGTTGTATGTATTTTAAATAACACATTCATAAGACAAAGTTGTGGTTTATTATATATATATATATATATATATATATATATATATATTTATATATATAAACCAACCGTTTCCAAATATATATATATATATTTGGAAAGGGTTGGTTTAAGGATTAATATAAAGTCAAAGTGGTCAGGGTCGTTAATTTAAGAGGAAATTTGGGCTTCCATCTACGTACCGGTCGGGCCTGAGGAGAATTGGGTCGAGATGGTTTGTAGCTCCCCAGAAAAGAAGAGATCGATGGCCATGAATATCCTGTGGAGCCTCCGGACTTTACGGTTCATTTTATCATTATATTTCCACTGCCTTCCAGTTTTAAGGCAACAGAGACTATTAAAAGATCTAATAAAATACATGTGAAATAATACAACTCCTAATCTTATTCTACTGTTTCCCTGATGACAGATGGGTAAATCGTGGATAATGGTAAGAGGGTGAGTTACCGAGTGAAGGCGTGTGTCTGTCTAGGAGAGTGAGACTGTAAGTCTGGCAGTTGGTTTGCCTTTTAGATTTAATAATTAATCTTTGAAATGGATCAATAGAAAGGCAGTTCTCTGAAATGCCGTTCCCCTTACAGCACTTACACCATTATTTAAACTAAGTATTTATCCATAGAAAGTGTCCATCCTTGTGTACGTGGTTACTGTGTACTGGCTGATTGTGACCCCATATTTTAGGACTCATCCATCAGTTAAAAGACGCCACATTAAAATGATTCCCCCCGGCCAAAAACTCAAATCTGGAAAGGTTCCAGTGCATTTCCCTGGCCTCATCAGTAAATTGAACGAGGCCATATGAGGCATCATTACATAACATCTGTTTGTGTGTGTGTTCGTGTGTGCATCTCTATTAGAGATAGAGGAAAAACATGATTGATGAATCTACGTATCTTTACACATCCATCTATTCTATCTATTTGGTCAGTCGATCTATTCATCTTATCAAGTTTCAAAAAGTCATTTAACACAACATTTATTTTTCCATATTTCCTCATTATTTCATGCCTCTGAGAGTCTCTTTGAAGATGCCTCTGCTCAGGTGAGTCAGCTGTCATTTTAATTGTGCTTCCATCATATATATATATATATATTAGAGAGAGAGAAAGAAGAAGATGTCACATGTGTGATTGCTGTAAATGAAAATTGTCTTTGTTACTTTACATATACAACATGACTATTTCTGTGTTGCATCACTATTCATTTTGCTCACTCATCATGAATAACTATTTGCGTCCTTTTTTATTGTTTGGATTGAAACAATTCATAACTGGCTTTGATTGGTTATCCCAGGCAAGTATTCCCCATAATGTTCTGTTGTCAGTCATGCTGCTGTAAAGCATGATTTCACTCCAGACACACTGCTTTCTATGACACTTTAATACCAACACATTCACTAATTATCTTTTTATGTGATTCTTTTACGGTCATACACTGATCCTTGTAAACAGTAAATTGTGTTCCTGAACACACCGGGGTGCCGTGTGCACACCACAGCACGGTGCGTGCTCACTGGCCAATGAGGTATTTTAAAAGTGGACTGCAAATTTCTCTGGAGTTATTAGAGAGGTCATAATAGTTCCTCTATAACAGGCAGGCATTTGGTTTTCCATACCTGCAGCAATTAGTTTAATTGCATGGCTCCGACTAACAATCCTTTTCATTGTTCGTTTTGTCCTTTCAAATGTCAGAGAGATAAAAAAATGTCTCCAAAAGACTTCACTTCAGATCACATTTTTTACTTTATTCATTAAATAATTAGGAGATCTGCTGTAGTTTAATGAGACCTATTTAAAAATTCCAAATGTTAAAATTAACAACTTGTAATTAACTTTATCTGAAATAATTTACCACATAAAAGAGGTATTTATCTTTCAGAAATAATTTAAAATGCCCTCTTTGTCGTAAACAACTTCTAGCACAATTCCACTGCGTTCTGCGAAATGATGACATTTCCAGCAACGGTTTATATGACTGATTTGTTTTTTTATTTTGTGAGACATGGAACAGATACACATACACAATTCATTCATTTCATATACAAGGTCATTTCCCATTCTGTATAATTGATGAAAGCATTGCCCACCTTTTGGCTCTGCGAGGGAGGAGAGCGGTACGATAAAGGAGGAAAGGAGCGGAAATGTGGATGATACGAATGAAACCTATACACGCAGTGTTGTCATCAGAAATCGGTTGCGTATATATATATATATATATATATATATATATATATATATATATACGCAACCGATTTCTGATATATATATATATATATATATAGAGAGAGAGAGAGAGAGAGAGAGAGAGAGAGAGAGAAAACATGATTTACTGGAACAGCAGTAGAGATTTTTAGTTTTGAAAAACGTCTGTGACTGCAGTTGTGAAAGGAGACAAGGAGACGAGGAGAGTGAGAATAGAGCAAGGTGGGAAAGAAACTACAATCGATAGGTTGAAAAGAAATGTCTCAGCAAGACACTTCCCCACTGATGAATACACTTAAGTGGATTTGATATTTGCCCTGATGCATGAGCCTACTGCTGTGCTATAAAAAGTTATCTATTGACATCCTGAAGAGTGTGGAATTGAAAAGTAATGTCAGACTCTCCCCAACAGGGAAACTACTTAGTCCTGTTTCAAAGAAAAAGTACTTTTAAAATCGATATGTTGGTTTTACCTTCTCTGTGTACAATATCATATGTGTTGGCAGATAAAACCTAACAAATGAAAGTGGTTCTACGTAAAAGCAGGGTCAACGTACATTGGTGGGAACAATAATCAGATGCTCTTTAATGCTTTGAAAATAACATTACACAGGATTGTCATGTATTCATCACGAACAAATATCTGAATGTTTCACACCGTTCAAAATATTAGTGTCTCCTCCTACAACATACACCAACCCGTCTGAAAGTGCTGCTCCATTTCAGGCCATGCACACTCACACAGCTCTACACTTATTGTGGCTGCTGTAATGAGACCACTGCTCAGGTTGAAGCTATAAAAAATACAGAGTCCCCAAACTCAAATAATGAATGTTAAAACCTGCAAAATAAATAAATCATCCCCGTGTTTGCAATAACATTCAGTAATTTGATAGTTGGTCCCATCCATAAATGCTCGTCTTATTCAGAAGTTTAAAAAAAGGATCTATTTAAATCCTACTGTGCCGATGAGCCGATGCGTTGACACACAGTTCTGCTCCGATTCTTTGGTTCCAGGCTATTACATCGACTCTCACAAACGCGAAGTGTGCAACAGCGTGGAACGCGCATCGCTTGAACTCAACGGTGGTTCATCTCCGGGGGAAATGCAGTTACTCCTTCCACTGTCTTCAGCGGCAGTGGAAACCACAGTAACCACAGATCGAATGGACGCCTTTCCTGGGAGAGAAAACAAAGCTGCATTTTTGTCAGTGTGACAGAGTTGACATTCAGCCATGAAAGTGGACTCCGACTTCAAAGATCACAAAGGGAAACGGCAAACCGGTAGGCGCTGGCCATCGTGCGATCACTCTCTTTGTAAGTGTGGATGTTCTTTGGTGACTGAACAGACACGTCTTGCTTTTCAGTGACAACAGTAGACAAATGACTACTCACAAAAAAACACTGTTACACGAATATCTACCCTGCAACATATAATGTAAAACTAATGGGTGAGGTTCAAGTAAGGGGAGAATAGGGGACATCAAAGAGAAGAATAAAGTGATTGACACATACCTGGAATAATGTTTTTTTTGTCATCTCAAGCTTGTAACAGAAGTGAGGAAAATATGTGGACACGGTCAATAATTAAAGTGTAAGGAAACATTGTCGTTTGCAGCTGGTTGTTTAATGTCCATGCAGTATGCATGCCCACTTACCGTGTGCAGGGTCATGAGGGGCTTGAGTAGAATACTTTGAATAAGAGACAAGACTATAGGTCACCAGTCTATTGCTAACACACAGACCCCCAAAGCTATTCATATATACCTGTGACATAATGGTGATGAAAACCCCATGTAATGTAAAAAAACCCCACTTTATTAATTCCATAATAGAATGCTCCACCACAGGAGAGTCAAAGAGGGATGGAGATGGTTCACTGTGGATGTTGTAACAGACCTCCGGTGAATCCCGGTGGTCAGCGGGAGGATGATGTCATCAAATCAATACCTGTTTCTTCTGTTGACAAGACTGAAGCTGCTCAGCCAGCTGAAACTGTATGGAGGGTTTCTGTATCACAGCTATCACAGCACAGAGATGGTGTTGAGGAGACAGGTGAGGAGGGGAGGGACGAGAAGAGGAAGCGGAAAGGGCAAGGGCTTTATTACCTGTAAGGATACTAAATGTGACAGGGCTGCATGGTGAAGGAAGGGGAGAGGCAGCGAAAGGGGATGGACATGAGCAGGTAAAATACAATTCAAAACATAAAGGCCAATAAGGAACCAGAAAAAGTTCCCTGACAAGCAGTAAGGAGTGTATCTAAGTAAGAGTTCCTTACAACCACTGGTTTGTAGATATCATCCCGACCGCCGGCCTCCCTTCCTCTCGTCTCTCGTCAGCGTCTCTCGTTTCCTTCCGTCTCCATTTCTCCTCATCTCGCCGGGTTCTCTCCTCCAAATCCTCTCCGCTTGAAGGTTTCATGATGACATTGGTTCTACGTTTTCATTGGTGCCCTCCTTCAGTGAACTGCATATATGACATGACAGCTACTTGAGCACTCACACACACACACACACATTAAAAGTGATCTCTGATGCGGGTGTGCATGTCAATGTGTGTCCTTGTCTTCATATTATAAGAACCTGTGATTGTATTTATGTGTGTTTGTGTCAGGCTGCACGTGGTACAACCAGGAATCACCCTTAAGGTGTCTACTAAAATTAGAATAGAAGAAAGCAGGATACAAGTAGTATGAACAACAACAAACGTTATCTCATAATGGACAAACCCACAGATATAAGGTCATGGCTAGCACGGTGATCATTTGTTAGAATTATAGAATAAGAGCCACCCACATGGAAGTACAGAGAGTACTTTAAAGTACAGGAAGCCATTTCTTGAATTTAAGACTATACTATGCAGGTTCGGAATAATATTTTAATGTCTGCTGAAAATGTACATTAGTTCATTATTACCAGTTTACAAAAGTTTGCTACATGAGAACTCATGAGCATGGATGCATTCTGGCATTGTGATTCTATCCCCTGTGCAATGTATTAATAACGCACACACACACACACAACCTGGCATTCTGACTCCATCCCTGGCCACAGCACATAAATCTTCCCGAATAACAGCGGTGGCATTTCAGCAACAATAGGGATTACACACAACCTCTGTTGAATGGTCTACCAGCCAGAACACACATGGACACAAACACACACACACACACACACGTTAAAGATACACAACCTCTATAGGAAGAGGGAGTCACAAAAAATGTACCTTGATGTATCTCGTTTCTTCTTGTCCGACAGGATTCACAGAGCGCTGCCTCGTGTAGAATAAACAGGCCTGGCCTAACACGGTTTAAATTATGTTCGTAATGAAGTCAAATGCATAGATTCATTTCGAGTTCCGCCACCACGGTGTATTATGCATATTCCACCTAATCAATCAGGATCATTGTGGATCATGCTTTGTTCTGCGTAGCTGTGGCATTTTGGCTGATCTCTTGGCTTGTTTGAAACCCGTTTGTCTCACTCATTGTGAATGGAATGTTGCTACATTTAGAGATTCAATGACATCATTGAAAATAGGTGGAAAAATTACCACAATTAAGTCATTCAAATAAATTCCCTCCTAAAGTCTAAAAGAAGCATTCTAGGGGAATGATGGAATGTTTCTCTGCAACAACTTTTGATATGGAAAACATGAGCAATTAGCAGGGCAATTAGGACCCTTTTTCTAATCCATAATAAATAATATACTGCATTTGTGTTGTTTTTTTTGTTAAGATAATGAGAAGTCATTGAGAATGCAGTGTCCATGCATTTGGATGTGTTTTATGTGAATCAGTACAGTGACTCCTTCAAGCCAAAATGCAGTAGTTTTTTGGAAAGGTAATGTTAGATTTAAAAACCCAAACACATACAAATACATGCGTTTGTATTTGAGTGGCCGGAAGGACAGCTGTGTGCTCCAGCGGGATTATCTACCTCCACAGTTGTGCATGTTGATAACAGCACTCCAGTGAACACACAGTGCCAGCTGGAAGTTCATCTTCCATACCAGCTGTTGATCATTCAGCTGAAGTAGTACTTGAACATCGATTGATATCAAAAGATAGAGTAAGATGCAATTTTTAAGTCAATTCATAAAACGACAGCTCCGCTCACTTTCACTAAAATGTGTCACTTTTCTGGAACGTATGTGCACGAACCAACGAACCGTTGCACGCACTTGTATTAAAGAAAACTACCATTGACGCTTTCATTAATTAGTTACACAATAGTACCTCTGGAGCTGGTAAAGAAACTGACACTTTGTGTGCTTAACCCAGCTGCAGAATGTATTCTCATATATGTGCGCTGCCCTGACTTCCCTCCGCTGGATCTGCCTTGACAACAGTGTTTCCCACTGTAGCGTACTAATGAGGAACGGTAAATGAAAGTTTCTGAAGCATCGCCACAAATAATTGAAATTTGTCAGGTAGTTTGTGTGACTAGTCACACTATTCATCACTGTCATCCGATCTCAATCTCCATCTGGCAGAGTTAAGAAATGAATACAAACTGTTTTGCAGCATCAACTTTAAAGGAACTTCCCTTTTAGACCTTGCACTGATTTCTAAAACACAAATAAAATACCACCCAATTATATTACAGATGAAATCATCACTGGTAGATAAACGTTGGTAAATCATGTTTTTTTAATCGGATTCTGTGGATTATTTAGAAGATGTGGGAAATCTATTAGCCTGTGTTGTGTACGGCTGTTGTGCTCGTGGGTTCTGCCCAACTTCCTGTGAAGTCCCAAAGGCTAAACACACGGAGGGATAGATAACGGTCCTCTCAGCGAATCCAATATCTTCAACGGATAGTTGGATTACATCCTTCCGGGTTAAGGTCAGAGTCGACGGCACGCGACAATTAAAGTGAGATGTGTTCATTAACTCATTATATACGGTTCCTATTCGCAGTAATGTTAATGATTGTTCTGAAAGATGGCTGACAAGATTATTGCCCACTATTGACACTTTGGTGGGTGGTTTCTAATTACAGCGTACTAATGATCACGGTTTGTAACAATTTGCGTGCCATTATGTTGACTTTATAGGAAACTAATCAGGTGTTAAAGTCATACAACCCGTAACAGCCCGAAGTCTTTAACTGCTGCTTCTAATTGTTCTGTCACTGTAGCACTTATGATTTGATGCATCAACTTGGGGCAGTTATTGTCGCCAGACGGTCACGTGTCGGGCTTAGTAACAAGCGATAGAGATGCACAAGAGTGGCACTGCAGTGCAGAAGAGTGATTTCCCCGCACAGCGACTAAAGATTCTCCCCTATAATTGTAGCTATTGATAAGAAGCAGCCAGCACTTACTCATAATTACTGGTTTCTCCGCTCGGTGACAGCTGTTGGCCAGAAAATATAGGAATTTGTCTAACTCGCAGAAACTAAAGCAAGGAAGAAAATGTCAAGTAACGCAATAAAGGAGGGGACCTCGTCCTGAGGAGGTATCTTTATTTCATATAGAGGTAGGCAGACAAATACTGTATGACCATTGCTCAACAGTGTGACCAGCCCAATATGGCTGCTGCACAGTACCTGTATCGGTGTTCATGGGGCGATTTGTGACGATTATTGTGCATATAATTTTAACATAATTATGACAGTGTACCACAAAACGGGGTCCCCAACCTTTTTTTCACTCACGGACCGGTTTCATGTTCATATTTGGCGGACCGGTCGTGCTCATCTCAGTGTGGCAAAGGAATACACAAAAAGAAAAATGTTAGGACACAGAAACAGATTGTTTGCAGCATAGATGCTTTTTTTGTTTACCTTTAATTCTTTTGTTTGTGCTTAGGAAATATCATTTGATATTTACCCTTTACCAAAAATTACCTTTGGAAAAGATGTTTTCTTTTCTGTCTCCCTGTCTGAAGAAGCCATGGTGAAGATATGGAAACACGAGGCATACCTTTCTGCGGTGCAATTTGTTGCACTCTCTTCCTGTATGTCTGTTCGGCTCTCTTTGTCTGCCTGCCTGTTTCTGTATCCCTCACTTTTCCATCCGCTATCTTTTAAACACCTTCTCCCGACGATGCACTCATGTCAGAACAGATACTAAAGGTCCCGGTGTGTGTAATCAAAGGGCAAAAGGAGCTTAAGTCTCGTTTTGGAGGGTGACTAAAGGTGTGAGAGTGAGGAGAGAGATAGAAAAAAAACATCCAAAAATGACGCAGGTTTTATTCACTTATTTATTTTCCTTTCCTTGCATCTATTTTTGGGTTGCGCTGTTTTTGAGTGTCCACGCTGCTTCTTTCTCGGTTCACTGTTCCAGCTGTATACAAATATATTTAAGAAACCAGCAATTAAAAGAGTTAAATCTTTAAAAATCTCACAGGCAACAATCCTTCAGGTAATATCAGACCTATGATGATGCATTTCCCTGAAGTTGTCTGGTATGTTTCCATCTATGTCTGTGCTTGTGCGTGCGTGAGTCATGGACCATTAAAAAGGTCAGAGTGCACTCACAGGAAGATAGTCATTCCCACAAAAACATCTTCTATCTGCATTTAGAAACATCTATATTTTATGAATTGGTGAAAATGGGTGGGTATGATGTTATTAAAATGTACTCACAACTACGCATACGTGCACACCCATTCACACAAATTCACACAAATAGACACAACTACACATTAAGGAAAATGTGTTCTGTTGCATGCCTCAAAGACGCTGCTGACACCTGCAAACGTGCATAAAGATAATAAAGAAAACCAACATAGAAATTTGAATGACAAAAAGTCATTCAGATAAAAGCACAATTTGTTCAATCTTAATCGAAGAGTTGACAAAAAAGTCTAAAAATCATAAGAAAAAAGTGGGAGGGTTCACTAGGCCTAAGCCTTCTTGGTTTGATACCTTGAAATAAACTTTCTCAATAATACATCATGGATCTTTCACTATAGTTGCTGGAAAAAAGACCTTGAACAGGATTACACTCACAAGTTTATTTTGGAATGTGTGCATATAATAATACATTAGTTTATTTATTTATTATTTATTTATGATTAGTTTATTAATTCTTTTGCCCCATCTATGCAAGAAGTGAGAGCATGTTAAGAAGTATACGTGTAGTAATTTGAACAATTATTCGCTACTATATACAGCTGTATACACAAAGAAATGCAGTCTACTTCACCTGGCACTGGATAGAAAGTATCACTACTAAGGCTGATATATACTGAAGGTGAGAAACGATCTGACCAGTGCTAAAAGGACTCTCGGTAACCAGTGAATAGGAAGCAACCGACCAATAAACTCTTATTCATTTATGCATTCAACACTCCCTTACTACCCATCCTTTAACAAGCATTTAGTTCCAAATGGGCCACACGTTGACTTCAGAGAGGACCGTCTGTGAGAAGTGTGGCCTAGGAGGGGAACAAGTATTGACTTCAAAGGACACATGCTTTAAAACACATTAGATTCAAAAGGGGTCTATTCAATAGAGCATTAGCTTCAAATGAGTCATCCTTCATAGTTTATTGACTTCAAACAGAGAGACGGAGGTGAACGCCATTACACCCAGTAACTGATGTGCAATGCTGGCGATGGGGCCGATGCTGCTGAAAGGAAAAAGTAGAACTTGATTGAACATTTGATGGATGATGTACGGGTGGAAATAAAAGCGTCCCTGTATCACAAAGATTTATTTCCAATTACCATACAGAATATATTGTGTATGAAGTTCATGTTCAGCAGAATTTTGGATTGAATTTGTGCAAAAAGAAAACCAATTTAATAGGAGTTGTTTTGCAGGGTAAATTTTAAAGATCAAGGTGCTTAACAGCTTGTAAAGGGAATTAAACATTTTTTAATCCTAACAAGTAGATAGCTGGTGGGTGATTTATTTTTCAAGTTTAATTAAAGTTGTACAAGTAGCTTGTGTATTTGGTAAATAATATCAAGACACATTACATTCTTGTTTAAGACTTAGCATAAGTGGGAAGTTAAGCAAATGCAATTTACAGAAGCTTTGTCCAAGAGACAATCAAGAAAAGTAATACTTATATCGAACCAACTATTCCATTTGCAAACATTCTGTGTGCGTGTTGCTGTCGATCCTAACCCTAACCCCTCCTAGCCCTAATCCCTCCTAACCCTGACCCCTCCTAACCCTAATCCCTCCTAACCCTAACCCTTGTTTTTTTTCATCCATGCTGTCAATCGAATACTGGAACTCTGACACACACACAAACACACGCAAACCAACAAACAAAAACGTCCTTTCACACATGCATGCATACACACACGTTCAAAAACAAATACACAGTACAAAGAAAAACAGACTATTGCCTCCCAGCGCTCTGTACACTTTGATGAAATCAATGAACATGTTGACAGACAAAATAAAGCAGTGATAAGGGGACAGAGACGTCGATGGTGTTGTGTTTATGTGTGCCTGTGTGTGTGTGTGTGTGTGTGTGTGTGTGTAATGTGGTTCAGTCCTTAAACCACCACGGAGGACATCCCTTCTTTTTTTGTAAAAACAGTGCATTGTATTAATGGATAAATAAAGGGTCAGCGTCCCCTTATCATGCTGTCTCTTGGCTTCAAGCTCACATTATTCCTCTGGATCAATTGTCTCTTTTCCTCTGGCATCTTTTCCTTCATGCACACTCTTGTGCCGTCCCCTGTTACACCCTCTCTCCTGTCTCCTTGCTGTGAAACTAACCCATAGCATTATACTACTAACCCATAGCATTATATTTTATTTTATTACTCGTGCACTGTTGTCTTGTTGTCCATTGTCGTGCTGTCTGCTGTTACGCACCAACCGCCAAGTCAAACTCCTTATTATGGCAATAAATGTTTCCTGATTCCTGATTTCTTCGTGCTAACATGCTCAAAATTAAAATGTAAAGGTTCGGATTTTAGCAGGTATATTGATTAGCATATCACCATCTTAGTTTTGCTTGTTAGGATGGTGACATTTAAATCTTTCAAAATAAAGTAAAGTCGTAGGCTCACAGGAATGCCATTTATTTTATTGGACAAATTAAGACTCCGAGCAAAATGTCTCCATAAATTTCGGAAGATCATCAGTTATTACAATTCATGCTGAGGGGAACACAAATGTGTTTACTAAATGTCATAACTATCCATCCAATAGTTGTCAAGACGCTATGCTTAAAACCACAAATGGGAACCTGTTTCTGCCGGATTAAGAGCTTTAGGGCATCATCAAATTATTAGGATGCATCCTACAGGCAACTTGAATGTCTACAGCAAATGCCATGTTATTCCATTTAATGAGTACTTAAAAAAAACATCCAAAACCTGCAACAGAAACCCTCACACAGCATCACGCAGTAGCTGTGGCCATCAGTTAGTTCGGTCTGTCCGGAGGCCTTTGTTTTCACTGTGTTGCGTCTCTACCTAGCTGGTCTAAATGTCAAGAGAGAAATGCAGTGGCACTACATTCATTTATAATACAGCCACCAAAAAGGAAAACAAAAGCAATGCTGCAATTACTTCATGGCTGAGCTAGCCGTCCGCTAACCCCAGGCTAGCCTCAGGTAGCCCCGAATTCAATGATGATTCACTGACTTTGACTCTGCGTGGGGACGGGAAGGAGGCGCTTTGTGTGCGTTCAATAGTCAATATGTAGGGCTGATGACAAGCCAGAGGGGCAAAAAACATTACCGATGGGGAGTTAGAACGACACTTGAGTGCATGTTACTCATTTCTTCGAGAACACACACCCTCAGTTGTTTTCGTGTGCGTTCATCGATGTCTCGGATAAAATAGAGTGAGAAGCAAGAGGCAGTTTTCAAGCGATTAGTCTGACCCCCCAGTATTAGCTCTTTATTTCCCTTGGTAGCTAAACATATTAGATCATCCTCAAGCCCTTTAGCTGCCCCCGCACACATACAAACACACACACACACACACACACACACACACACACACACACACACTCGACAGACAGACATGGTTGGGAACATACATGTGTCAGGTCTAAGAATTAAGTAAAAATGATGTGTATATCTATAGAAAAGAAGGTAAAATACTTGCTAAATTGAATTCTTAAGGTCATCAGCTTGCAGGGTAACTCATCTGCAAAAGAAAGTTGAAGGTCCTTCAACTCTAATTTCTGCCACTTTACCACAGAAATCCGGCATTTTAATCCCAGATCTGCTAAATCCAGTCGCCTGGAACAAATAGCATAGGAAGACTGACAAAGAGGATGGAAAGACTGTCAGGAAATCCATGGGAATGCTAAATGGTTGAGGTAAGCCTTGATGGGAATTGCCGATTAGCACAACACACTTTAAATACAGCAGTTGACTGACAGTATGAGTGACACTTGGATTAAAAAAATACATGGTGTTAGAAGTTATTCTTATTTCCTTCCAGATGGAGGGTATTGAGAGGGATTATTGAGGTCCCAGATGCATAATTCAACTTCTTTAGCCTCACCTGTTCTTTGAGGCTGAAATTCATCCCGGAGGGAGGGTTTTAACTTTCAGAACGCTGGTGCTGAGGGTTTTATTTTTAAGGTTTAACAACAGTTGTTCAGAGTTAAACGTATGCACTGCATGTTTAAAAGTTGGGCGAATGTAATACAGATACAGTACATAATTGTGTGCAGACCGATGCATCTTGGGCATAATAGCACACACTTAATTACACGCAAAATTGTAGTGACAGCACCTATCTGCAACCCACTGTAAGTGACCAGGGTTGAATAATATGTAATGACAGCTATTCATTATCGACACACTGGTGCTAGGGGACGCACACATTCTACCTTATGAGGTATAATGCTGCATCACACACTGTATGGTCACACACACATATTTTCAGAGTCTCAAGGAAATTCATGCATTTACATTCGTGCACATTGATAAATGTTTATGAATTCACAAATACCAATATGATTGATGATGTCAACAAAGAACTTGGTCACGGCTCAGGGCCCGAGACTCTCATCACTGATGCTTTTAATTTGATTTCAGAGTACTTTAGGCTCCATTTTGCCAGCAGAAGTAAACGTCTGAAGAAGGTTTTTCACCCCAAACTGGAAATCGGTTTGTGACAAAAACATTTTTTTACCATTTGCATATCATTTCTTTAGATAAATGTCAAATTTATTGAACATAATAATAATCTATAGGCTTTCTGTGCCTGCAACCAGGCTACGGTGTAAGCAGAGAGCACTCAATAAAGCAGCAGGGTAGCAGATAGTCGACCGTTGCTGTAGCACTTAGTCCACTTCAACTGTGTTGTAATTGTTTGATGGTTTAATAAAAATGAATAAACAAAACCCTCAAGTCTATTGCCAGGAAAACATTTTGATAGTCCTACTTATCTCTCCCCACGCCTTTTATATTGTGAAATTCTTTTGTGACACAATTACTTGAAAGGAAGCACATTTTAAGCCCAGGCGGGGGTTTGAGCTATTAGGTTTTTAAACTTTGTTTTCTCTACCACCCAGAGGGACGGTACAACGGCGCTCCGCTGCTCATGCTACAGTCATCAAAGCTCGTGGGAAATATCCATGGTAACAGTGACAAAGTGAATCCTGTGTTTTTCCATCATTTGTGTGTTACTGTGTGTGTCTAACATGAAACCTATCTGCTGGCGTTTATCACAGCTCATTACCACGACAACGAAAAAGTTAAATCCTCTTATGCCCATGAGCTGCATGGAGATTCACCAGAGTGCTCCTGGGAGATAAACGTCATTCACAATCACACATACACACACATATAAACATACAAATAGGTTACGCTGAGTGTTTGAGATTTATCCCAACACTCCGGGGAGATTCAAACTCATTATGTTGAAGATGTGTTGGGAGGCGAGATGCTTAAGCTGAGGCCAGAGCTGTGAGACCACCAGAGAATTTAGTCTTGGCTCCTCCATTGCTTCTCATTTACCAAACTCAGGCAGGGACCGACTACATCTGATAGCAGCCTGGCCATATAGTCACTTTGGAAGTGCAAAATCACACACATCGACATGTTTTACACACAAACCGAGTCATGGAGGCGGAAGGGAAAAGCACACACAGACACACACACACACACATCATTTGAATGATGAACATGCAAACGTGTGAGAGTAGCGATGGTTGAGATGAGATGAGTTAGCAGCACCATCATCGTTTTATGGCTAACAAGCTAATTAAAGGAAATAAAAATAACAATATATGTCATTAAAGCGTATTATATAGTAGGGTGATTTTTTATTCGTAAAAATAAATATATTTTTTTTGTTTATGTGTTTTGAGAAAAGCAATCGCGGTAAAACAATGTAAAAATCTAAATTGTACTTTAATGTAGTCCCTTGGTTAGCATTAAACTGTGTCTACCACAGGAATTTGGGGGAAATGTGTAGATTTCCAAGTTATCACACTGCAGTGTTGGACTGTCTGTTCAATCTTTGGTGTTTTTTTTGTCTTTTATGAACAGTACTTTCTACAGTACACCATATGTTTCACGTAATTTCTCCTCGTACCTTTCTCACTTTAAAATGACACAAATAGAGCAACTTCTTCACAGATTAAAAAGCGTGTTGGACAGTGCGCGTAACATCTGCCCTAACAGGTTCTACATGTTTCACGTATCTATATCTTTTTCTAAACCCTCCTCTCACACTTTTTGAGTTGCTTTGAGGTATTTGCCTCTTCACACACAAACCGCACCAGACCAGACTGATTTTCAGTCCCACACACTAACACTTACACACAAACACACAAATGCTAACAAATAGATACCAGCACACACTAATCCCGGGCCGGTTGTTGAAATTGCGGTGATACATTTCTATAGAATTGTACTAGAAGGCAAAATTGCATAAATGCAACTTGGGAGAAAACCTTTTCACCGTTCTGGGGATTAAATCTTCCTTCTAAGCCCAGATCAAATATCTGATTGTTCAGCCTGCTGCTGCTTCAAGGTAAAAGCAAATAGGCCACACATGCACACACATTTGGATCATATAGATTACTCCATTTCCTTTTTCTTAGTTGTTTCATATTCTCACATTGCCATGTACATTTCCTCTATTCACAGAATCCATGATCATTTCCTCCCAAGGAAGCTATAATTGCACCATCTTCAATTAAACAGAAGCTAATATCCCTGAACAAAATCCTCTTTAGTTGGTATAATACAGGTATCTTAAAACTGGTAAAGAGGCGGAGAAGATGGAGAAGAAGAGGATTTCATGAGGCAAAGAAGATCAGGGTTAGTTCTCATGAATATACTCTTTAACAGCAGACTGTCTCTAAAGAAGAAAAGCCTCTTTAATCCCAGCATTTATGTCTATCTTCACTTCTATTACCTTCTTTGCATTTTATTTTCTCGCTCTCTTGTCCGTCTGTCTGTCCATTTATTGCACGTTCTCCTGCTCCACAAACACGTTACTTGGCAGAGCAACAAGGGATGAACTTGTAAACTATAAAAAACACAGGTTTGCTTTGAAGAATGACAACACCTACCATTTCCATAGTTTGACTATTTGTTTCCATCAAGGACGCACTAGAATGAAACTGGTCAGTATTTGGTGAGGGAGCACATGAGAGTTAAAGGGGGGGGGGGGTCCTCTCATTATGCGTTCTCTCTTATCCCCCCTAATGCACCTTGGACTTCAGTGGATGTACTGCACACTGGAGACCATCTTTTATGAAGCACGTATCTGCAGAAATGTTTCATATGCCGTTTCCTTAATTTTTCTTTTAGTCTTTGGAGACACAAATACAAACTTTAAAATTGAGGATATTTCTTAGCTCCGTTTCAGAAATGTTGGCATAAATCGCTGACTGGTATGTAAAATACATTGCAGGTGCGGTCGCAGTATGTTTGTTTCTGTAATTCACCTTGGGTTGCAAATGATCATCCAATTTGTCAAATAGGCATATCCAAAAACATTATGCAAAACACGTTTTTTATATTCAGCAAAGTTGATTAAAATTCATGTTTCGAAAAGCATTCTGACATTTGATTAGTCTGTGACGTGATGTAATTTTTGTTCAGCCAACGCCACGTTTCATATTTTGACAAATGAACACAGTAAACATGGAATATAATGCGAACACACTCTGGCACTCATCAAACGTACACAAAAAAACACACACAAACACAAATACAAGCACCCGTGATACAAAGCAGGCATGTGGGTGTAACACGATGATAAGGGGCAGGGACTTACGTTCCCTACTGAGAGAAATAACAAACAGGTGTCCTCAGCAAGCCTCCATCAGTGTGTATGTGTGTGTCCCTGTTGAATCTGTGCTTAGATCGACTCTCTGCAAGTTTGTGCGTCCTTGTGTTACTTTATATATATATACCAATTTCTCTCTTAAGTCTATGAAAGTGCAGGCCTGTCATATATTTGTTGACAACAAGAAAGGGTGATCTGAACCTTCAATTCCTATTCTCAACCTCCTCAGCATGCAGACTAAACAAAGGTGAATGGACTATAAGGGCTGCCAAGGAGTCTGGATTGACAACTAGTACGAAGGAGCAGTCAGTTCTGGAGATGGGGGAGATTGACAGCCTTTGATTGCATTATTATGCATCATTCATGTTTTCATCTCCATGCAAAAGCTATTCCAGCAGGCACACTGGTGGACACAGACAAACACAAAAACCATACAATCTGCCGTACACACACATACAGTAAAAGATGGACTCAACCAAAAATCACTTAAACACGTCCTTGCTTCTTTCACTTCAATTCTGTTGATCAGCTAAGTCCTGGTGTCGATGTACCAGTAATGCATTGGATGAGTTCCCGAGTGCAGGAGGCCAAAATCCAGCCAGAAACTGACACTTGACAAATTCTTCCTGGCATTGAAACCGAGAGACTAACAGAGAAATCAGGGTGTGTGTGTGAAATGGGTTTTTGGTGTTGGTTGTTTTCCTGTGCAGAGCCTCAATGTAATCGTGGCTTTGTGTGCAGCCGGTCTGACGTGTATTCATGCGAGGCCGATGAGGTTTCAGGTGTCATTATCTTTGGCTAAGTCTACATCTCTCTCATCATTAATGTTTCATGTCTATCCAGCTCACACCCGAGATAACATTTGTTGGCACAAAAAAGGACTCGGTGTCTTGCTGTAAATTATGAATCAGGGGAGTCCAGAGTCTGAAGACAGAGGAAGGTTTGTGAGTCACCCACATTACATTTTGTAATTACCTTCTTAATTATTCATATCATCCTCCATCTCAGATCACACACATGCATTTCAAGGACAGGGAACACAGGGGCTGTTTGAAGTGTTTAGTAAGAGGACAAATTGGGGTGAATTTTTTGGAAAGTAGCCATGTTTTTAAAACGCACACACACACAGACACGCACACACAAAGACTAGCGTGGTCTTCAAAGTGAAATGCTGAACTAAATTGACAGTGAAAGTAAATTGAAACAGACTCAGAAATGATTTTGGAAAAAGTTTGTCCCTGGTCTCAATTTAATTACTTTCCCTTTCAATAACCTTGGTAACCCATAACAAAATAAAATTACTTTTTCCACTTGACTTTGCCTTTTAGGACCGAGGTTTAGTCTTGGAAACGCACGTTTAATAGAGAGTACATTCAACGCCAACCCAAGCAACCCAATTTGTCTCGTTGAACTTCTTTGGTTTGCAGAGCTTTTTACTTTTAAGGCAAGTTAGGACCATGATGAGGATTGTTAGCAGAGAACATCCTTTGCCATGTTAAAACTCAAGAAAGCTTTCCCTCCATATGGGGCTTCTGTATGTCAGGTCCGCTTGAAACCCAATGTCGCTTCACTTTTTGATACCACAGGAACACATATTTATAACATGGTGTTCAACGAAAAAGATGGAAGAGGCAGAAGAACCCAACAGTAGCAGCTACCAGGTAACGGGTTCACTTAAGTGGTATTTCCATCATTCCAATTATTGAACAGTAAACCAGAACAACAACAGTCTGTTCTTCTGTCGCATGATGAGGTGATGACAGTGTCAAACTATCTGCCTTCTTAAAGTGTGTTGGAATAAGACTTAGTGTGAACTTTTGATTTAAAGCTTGAGAGTTCAGGTCATCGTATTCTCTCACCAAGCATACGGACCATATCACAAATCCGGATTTCCCAGATACATATATTAGTCCAGGAAGTAGACTAAGATACTGGAGTCTTTAAAAAGGTGGAAGTACCATAGTAAGAAAGGGTCAGAGGTTTATTAGGTAAAGCGCTTAGGAAATGATAAAACAAACCCGTTCTTAATGCAACCCAGAATGGTCGTTATTAAAAGGATCAAAATGTTCCAGTCATCTTGTGAAGTTTTCAGAATAATATGCAGACTCGTACCATTAAAGTGTCATATAAAACTGCTCCTACCATCTATCATGGCACATCATCACCGATTACATTTAATTAAATCCATCCTTGTGGAATTAAAGACGTAGGAGTTTGAACTTGCAATTAACTGAAAATGCGTTTTACATAAAATGATTGCAAAAGTATAGATAAATATTTTGTGTTTTTACAGCAAATGCACAGGGGAACACTTCACGAGGTACCTCCGATATATATGAAAAAGCAAATATTGAGTTTCCTGTGCCTCAAGTGGTAGCTGCTCCGGGTCTGAAAATTTGCTTCAAGGAATGTCACTTGAGCCTGAATTTGACGAAAGGCAACAAGTTGGTTGGAAGATTTAAATACATATGAGGGAGTGGGGGGAGGGAGTGTGGGGGGGGGGTGCACTTCTGAAAAATTGAGATAACCAGGGGTCAGAAGCCTGCTGCTCATACCCGCTAGAGGCTCCAGGCTACATAACCCGAAGTGAGCAGAGCACAACTGAAACTCTACCAAAATAAATGGGGCACATTGTGGTTAATGCAGTAAGAGTGTATTGCTTAATCTACAGAGTATTCCTTAAGGTGCTAATACCCTCTTGAAGTTGATGATATGGTATTAATGTGATCTGTCGTGAAAAATGACTTATAATTTCCTTACCAATGCTCCAATACCCCAGGTTGTTCATTGAAATTAATGCGAGTGCATAAATATGGGCTGGATATGGTTAAAATATTGGTTGGAGATTCTAGTTCTTTTAGCTGAATTTATTCTCTTTCATCGGACGTTACATGAGCGCTAAGAGCAGACGATAAAGCAAAGGGACAACACATAGGTAGATACTTATTGAACATTTAAACAACGTTTAATTTGAAAATGAGGGAGGTTATCTGTTATCACTGATATCAGCACTGTCGGTATCTGTGTGTGTGTGTGTGTGAGCAGGTGTGTGTGTGGGAAATTTGCTTTAGCACTCCTCTGACCATCACATGTATTTGCACTCTAATGAAAGCATAGATTGGGAAAAGAGTGCAAAGAAGAAAAGTAAAATATGTAAATATTTATAAAACAGAAAATACAATTAAGTTGAAATGGGAGGTGTTACTTCTCTTGAGGCAGATCACTAGATGGATACTGCTATGGTTGATCACCCGAAGGCACCAATGAAGAAAAGGAGCATGTCTTACACTGTGATGACTGCTAAACGCATGAGATGAAAATGGATCGTACTGAGGGACACACACACACACACACACAAAGACACATTCTTCACCCTGTAGACCTTCCCCGGTAACAGCCAAATGTAATGCATACTGTATATGCAACCATCAGTCGTGAAAAACAATCTAAGACTCATTTTCAATTCATTCCTTTTCAGCCTGTCACTGCTCACGAACAATCAGTCAAAATATAGGGTTTTCTTGGCCTATTATTTGAGGCAGACAACAGCTAGTGTTGCAGGCAGGTGGCTATTAGTCCTGATAAATTATGAATCAGCTTAACCAGACTGTCAGTCTCCTGCTGGAAGTCAATTAGAATTGGTTGGCGGTACATTAAGACTGCAAAGAATACAATATTTTAAGAGAGCGAGAGAATGACTGCATGCATCTTGGCCTGCATTTGTCTGAGTGTGTGCTTGAAAAGCTTTTGTTATGAGTGGTGTGTGTCACTTCTGTCACGAAGCTAAATTTAAGGTTGCAGCTCACAAGTCTGTGTGAGTGTGTGTGTGTTTGTCTGGGTGAGTGCGTATAGGTGCGGACGTGTTATATTGTGAAAGTGCTGTTGACAATAAATAGATGGGAATGGCTCTCTCCTCGCGGCGCCATTCTGATGGTGTATTATAAAGACAAATGAGCTGACAGCGAGCAGCTTTGCTCAAACCACCAGGTCTCAATTGACCCCCTTCTCGCACACAAACAAACGCGCACACAGCTTAATGACACCACGTTTAACTCGCCCTAACCAGAGTCCATGGGAAAAGACCAAGGTGGGCTCATATCAAAGACCAATTACAAGAGACAGTTAAACGCATTAAAGGGTAATTAGATCTACGCTGAATGTTCAGCTTGTTTTCCGTCGAGGCCTTTTCTTCTTTTCCTTTTCCATCAACACACCAGTATCTTTCATTTTCAGCTCCAAACAAAATCTAAACAATAATGTTGAGATGGTATCCCAAGTGCAGTGAGGTGATCTGTAGAGATGTTCACTAATTAAGCAGAGAATACATGTTTTATATTTTTTTGAAGATACAGATAGCTCATTTTGAGAAAATCCATGTTAATCAAGTAGGGCAAGAAAAGCGTAAGCTTACTACAGCAAACACAATCATACATAACAAAATAGATCTTGGAATACCATCGTGGGGGAATTGGTGCATCACTGAAAACTGGAACCTTGCCGAGAAAAGGAAAGGCTTCAGATGGCGACGCATCATGGATCGAAGTCCTAATCCTCCGAGCGCAGCTCAGCCCACCAACTTCAATTATAATCATATTTCTTTTAGCTGTCTGACTCTATACCTAATTGCTCCTCTGTCAATCCTTCATTCTGTTTTTATAGGTTGGAAAAAATGAATTGTTATCAAATGGCATCAAATGATAATTCTACAGCCAAATAGCAAGTGCTAACCCTTGACTAAATTGATATCATCACAAGGGGGAAATTGCAATGGGAAGGTAGATACGGGCACACAAAGCCGCCCACTGACACAAACACACACACACACACACAAACACACGTAGATTGAAGCGATTCCTCACGCTGCTCGACCCTGACCTCGGCAGTAATATCTGGCTGCTCCTGCTGCCCACTTTCTCACCGCGGAGACGTCAATCACAGGGTCGCGTGGCGAGAAGGTTAGCGGGTGGCTGTCAGTTCCACAGCACAGGCGCCGAGCATGTGTGTGCCCGCAAAAACACACACAAACCCCAAACTACCGAAATCTTTGAATGCAACTATACATTCAAACGGATACATTTTGGAAGTTGCCTGTATCTTTCTTAATAGATGTGGCTTCAAACAGACTTAAGCCATCGTATTTTGTGGATGTACCGTCACGTCATGGACACAATCATTGTGTCTTTGTTTCCCAATGACCTGTCAAACCTCAAAGAAAGACCTTCTCTGTGCACAAAGCTGCAAACAGGCACAGACATCTCTCTACCTCAGCATATTTTCTCACCATTAGGATGTGTTTACCCTCACTAATATTTGCACAGGGTGGGGGGGGCTATATCATTGCTGCCTCGCCCTCGTCTCTTCATATACCGGGAGGGTAATGGCGGTTTTATTATTGCCTCGTGACATCCTCTAATTTGCCACGAACCATCTTCTCTGTAGTTTTGCACACAAAAATACTGAAATGGAAGCGAGGTTGCCAGCGGCTGCACGGCTCTCACAATTAACCTCCGAGAACTGCAATGTGGGAGAAATTAGACTCAACTTCAGCTTTAATTACAAAACAGCAGGGATGTGCTGCACACACGTGCAGATGATATGCAGAGAAACGAATATGCCCAAACAGTTACAAACCCACATTCAGTTGCATGTATTTTTATGTAAAACAGTCCTATACATTAACACATCGTTTTTCAAGTTATGAACACATTTGCACAGAAACACAATATTATTCTATCGCAAATATTTCAGCTTCAAATGAGACATTGCGACGCCTTTACAAATATTGGAATGCATATTTCATGTTTTGATTAAAGGTTTGGCCGGCAGTATCTCAGCATCTTTCAAGGTACTGAAAAGCATCAATATTAATAAATGTAAGCCAACTGTCTTCTCTTTGCTCTTTTTGCATTATGAATGACATCACATAACATTAGGCTGCCGGGTAATGATAAGAGGACAGTAGAGCCGGTTTGATGCGTTATGCATGAAAGGACTTCTTTCAACCCTCCCCAGTTCCAGTCCCGGCAAGGCTCGTTTGCTTGAAGCCATTTTGATGTATGCCTTTGTGAGACCTTTGTGTGGGCCTTTTTGACTTTCCAAACTTCAAATTCACAAATTCAGAATCCATTTACTCAGAGACTCACTTTGCGTCTGCCAAGTCCTCAGGCTGGAACCAGTCATTCATTGGTTTAGCTAGGTAGTAAAATGTTTAGTTTCTTTGTTTTGTGGAAATCTGTGAATTTGAAAAAAAATCTTCTCTAGCTTTCCAATGTGCTCGCGTGGAAGAGTTGAGGACAGGGTGAAGAGCTCAATGCAGCAGTTCATAGTAACGGCATCTTGTTCTGTACAGCGTATTCTCTGAGGAGGCATTCAGACCATCATACAATCATAAACTGAACTGTTTATCTTGGAACTAATACCACAGATAATGCTTACCAGAGTCATGGAGTTCACTGAGTGGTGTTTTGGACTCGATTCAACTCGAGTCATTTATTTCTAACAAAGCCATTTATTTCATTGTCTTAGTAGCTTCCATCAAGGCCGAGCCCGAACAAATCTGTTTTTGGTTCATAGTTTGTAGTGTGACATGCACTTAGTATTAGCAGTAGATCAAGCAGTTTGAGTTATACCACCCTGACCTAAAATCAGTATCAGTATGGCAGGTCAGATAAGCAGATGAGCTTCTCTCTGCTGCATCTGCATTTGCACGCATCGGATAGCTGTCCTCCACCGCCGCTCAACGAAGCACTTCTCACTAATCAGCATCTGAGAGAAGATTCATCTGAGATCTAACGGGCCACTCACCGTGATTATAACAGTGGCCATTTTTGTGTTGGACTCTCTGCCTCAATATCAGTTGACCTCCATTTAGCAGCTTGTGTCTGGTACAAACAGAGTTTAATTTGCTCCGGGTCAGAGAACAGTTGGTGCTTCATTTCTGTTCTAACCACTGTTTTGTGGTAATGTGGTGGATGCGTATGAGAGTCTGTGCTTCATGAGCTATTGCTCTGTAACCAGTATCTTGTTCTATCACATCGGGCCGACTATTCAAATATGATCATCCCGAAAGACAGACGGGCTGAAAATTCAGAAATAAAAACACTCACATCGTCAGAGAAAACTATACCTGACAAACAGGGACAGGCGCAGAAGAAGAAGAAGACAGACGGACCAGTGAAAAGACCAACACACATGAATACTAATTCATAAAAGATCCCAGTGCACATTCATTGAAATGTCACTACAATTTCCCCTTCCTTTTCAATATAGAAGATTATTTATTATTTCATATACACAATGTATGAGCTGCAGTCCTCTGCACAAGTCATAATGAAATGTATGAACCAGCCACAGCGTACAATGCACAGAAAGTGAAAACAAATTCAATCCAACAGTCATTCTCCACGTGTACATACAGCATGCATATGAGTTTTAAGACTGTGCATGTGTGTGTCCATTTGTCAACAGTCCCTGCTGTGTAAGTGTGTACAGGCCTGCATGCTGTATGTACTGTGTGGGACATCGCTGCATGTGTTCTGCACAGGGCATGTCTAATTATAATTCTCACAGGGTAGCCTACACGAGGGCTATGTAATTAATATTCAACTGGGTCCAGTCAGAGAGAATCATTGGTAATTAAGTGCGCAGACCCATTTGCTGTCACCCTCCTAAAAGCTCCATATCCTGGTACATGTAACATAGTAAAAGTTGTGCATGTGATTAATGTAAACGTGAGAGTTGACATTCAGTAGACATCTTCTTAAAATAAGCTTTATCTTTTTTCTTTTTTGGGGGGCGGTGGATTTTATTGATTGTATAAGGCTTTGAGGCGGAAATTTAAGAAACCTGGTGAAAATAACCCTTCAAAACATAAGGAGACAATCGCTGGGCAGATTGTTTTAACTTGTTTAGGTTACTTCTTAAATTGCATGTTTGGCTACTTAGCCATGATGGAGCGCACTACTAGTTCCACTAAAGGTACAATATAGATTAGTCCATTTAAACACAGAAACAACTTCAATAAATCCAGCAAGATTGACACAAAGGTGTTCAGCATTGGACCAAATATAAGCTTATGCATAGGAGAGAAATTTAAAATTGGAGAGCTAACCAAGGACACATACTTGATTAGAGAGAGAAGAGATATATTGGATCAGGATGAGATGGCATCTGCTAAAACAGTAGGGGGCAGGACCATACATGCAGGGACACAAACTCACAGGTGTTACGGACCCCTCGATAAGGTGACGGCTCGTTCAGCCGAGGGGTCAGCCACATAAAGAAACGCGATAGGCAGGAAGCGATGCAAAGTTCTTTTTATAGTTTTCCAACCTCCAGCCTCTCCGTTTTACACATTAATATATCACAATAGTAGCTCGAACACAAAACACTGGTCTCCTGGTGTTGAGGCCGGGGCCTGGCGCTCTCGCAGGTCTCCTCCTTCTCCCGGCGCTCAGTCGCTCTCCCCTCTATATGCTCAGCCTGAGCCATCACCGCAACCGCTCTCAGGTGCGCAGGGGCGGAGCCTGCACTCAGAAGGGCCAAACCAATTAATAATCACAAAAACAAACTCAGAAGGCTGTGGCCGTAACACTTCCCCCCCTAGAGGAAGAATCATTTTTTTTTTTTTTTTCTTTTCCTCCTTCCTTAGAGGGAAAAAGAAAAACTGATTCTGCATGGGTTCATACAGAAAATCCTGTTCCTAAATTAATCCGCGAGACAACGCATCTGCAACTACGTTGTCAGAGCCTCTTTTATGACGGATCTCAAGATTGTACGGCTGAACCATTAAGGCCCAACGCATGAGTCGTTGATTTTGGTTATACATTTTGCTCAGAAAAACAAGTGGATTATGATCTGTATAAACAACGACAGGAGACGCACTAGCCCCCACGTAAACGTTAAACTGTTGTAATGCTAGCAACAGAGCTAAGGTCTCTTTTTCAATGGTTGAATAATTCAACTGATGACTGTTGAACTTAGCTGAGAAGTATGATACGGGGTGGCCTAGGTTGTCAGCACCCTCCTGGAGAAGGACAGCTCCCACTCCAACCGCGCTGGCGTCCACCTCCAGCTGGAACGGACGAGTCAGGTCTGGGGCGGACAGCACCGGTGCACTGCAAAGGAGAGATTTTGCCGACAGGAATGCCTGCTCGCATTCGTTAGTCCAAAGAAAACCCACTTTTGGACTACACAGTGTTGTTAACGGCGCAACAACAGTCGAGAAGTTCTTGCAAAAACAACGATAGTACCCCACCATTCCCAGGAACCTACGTAGTTCTCTCCTCGTAGTAGGTGTTGGGTAGTTGAGCACAGCAGCCACCTTTCCGTCCCGTGGTCGCACTTGACCATTTCCCACCTGCTTCCCTAGATACGTTACAGAAGCTTTTACAAATTCACATTTTTTTAGATTTAACGTTAAGGAAGCAGCGGACAATCGGCCAAACACGTCATGCAACGTTAACGTGTGTTCCTCCCACGTAGACGAGTAAACGACGACATCGTCTAAATAAACAGTACAGTTAGGAACCCCCCCTAAGACTGTGGACATTAACCGCTGAAATGTTGCGGGCGCGTTTCGGAGACCGAAGGCCATACGCGTATACTGCAGAAAAGCGTCGGGGGTTACAAACGCAGAGATTTTAGAAGCCCGCTCGGTGAGGGGCACCTGCCAATAACCTTTCAATAGGTCCAATTTGGTGATGTAGTTTGCACCCCCAAGACTATCCACACAATCGTCCACACGTGGTAAGGGAAAGGCATCCGCCACAGTGACGGAATTGATCTTTCGGAAATCGGTACAAAAACGAAGGGACCCATCAGCCTTCGGCACCAGAATGCACGGCGAGCTCCAGGGGCTACTGCTCGGAACAGCGAACCCACTCTCTAGTAAATATTGCACCTCAGCTTTCATTGCCTCTCTCTTAGTTAATGGACAGCGGTAAGCATGTTGCTTGAAAGGTCCTGCACGGCCAACTTCGATGTCATGCTGGATGACATTAGTTCCGGGAGGTACGTCATTGAACAGATTTGGGAACTCCTTTATCAGGTCCATTACGTACCGTTGCTGTTCGCGAGATAAATAGGCCAGTCGAGAAGGGAGTGAAGTTAAGACTTCCGAATTTTTGAAACACCCCCCGTTTAAAACTTCCATAGAGACATGCAACCCATCATCCTCAGTGTCGGCAGGTAAAGCATAAGTTACCAATGAGACCTGCTCGGTGGGTACCTTAGCTACCGGATCGTCAGGGGTGGTCGCTTTCGGTTCAACACGACATAAATAGGGTTTCAACATATTTATGTGACATACACGTGTTTTTCGCCTCCGTTCTGGAGTGTACAAGATATAGTTAGTTTCATTCAACTTACCCTTGATCACGTACGGACCCGAAAAACGGGCCGAGAGAGTGGTCCCATGAATGGGGAACAACACGAGAACTTTATCTCCAGGCAGGAAACGACGCACCACCGCTTTTGTATCAAAGCGTTTCTTCATCTTCTTTTGCGACAATGAAAGCGCTTCCTTCGCCGTATTACAGGCGTCTCGCAAACGTTCCCGAGTACGTGAGACCAACTCGAGAACGTTTGTTTTCGCGGACAAACCTCTATCGAGAAACTCTTCCTTTAGCATTTTTAAAGGACCCCGGACATCATGCCCGAACACGAGCTCAGCCGGACTGAACCCGAGAGAGTCCTGTCTTGCCTCACGCACTGCAAATAAAACTAACGGGACCCCATCATCCCATTCCTTTCCAGTCTCGGTGCAATACTTGCGAAGTGCGGATTTTAACGTCTGATGCCACCGTTCTAAAGCTCCTTGCGACTCAGGGTGGTAGGCACTTGCGACGACATGAGCCACTCCAAGAGCCTTTAAGGACGTACGGAAAACGCGAGACATAAAGTTTGAACCCTGATCGGTTTGGACCGTTTTCGGCAACCCAAAGGTGGTAAAGAATTTTGTTAGTGCCTTAGTTACCGTCTTGGCCGTGATGTTACGTAACGGGATGGCTTCCGGAAAGCGTGTCGCGACGCACATGATTGTTAACAAGTATTGGCACCCGGACTTAGCACGAGGGAGTGGACCGACACAATCAACTAGCACGCGCTCGAATGGTTCGCCGACGGCAGGAATAGGACAGAGGGGAGCCGGCGGCACAACTTGATTAGGCTTCCCATTGACCTGACAGATGTGACAGGTTTTGCAGTATTGTGCAACATCAGTTTTTAAACCTGGCCAAAAGAAATGCTGGAGCACCCGGTTATAGGTTTTAGTGATACCGAGGTGTCCGGACCAAGGATGGTCATGGGCCAGTTCTAAGACCTGTGATCGAAACTTCGAGGGCACCACAATTTGATGCACCACATTCCAATCGTCTTGCTGCCCAGGATTTAGCGATCGACTCCAGTGACGCATTAGCACCTTATCGTGCCAGTAAAACTGGTGATTACGCAGCGATATTTTCCCCTTTTCAGCACTCGCCCGACATGGAGTTAAAGATAAATCTTCTCGCTGCGCTTCAATCAGAGTTTCGCGCGAAACAAGCAAATTAGTAATGAGATCAAAGCTCCTAGCTGACCCTGGAGTCGTTTTGGGCGGCTCTGGAGGATCAGCCAGCACGTCAGTTCCCAGAATCTTGGGAAACACAGAATCGCAGAGTATATTACTTTCCTGAAGGTCATGTTTTGCTTGGGCTCGTGTCACCACGGCGCTAAACACCCCTGGCAGGTTTCTAGCAAGCACATCCGCCTGAGAGTCGTTGTGCGGGACGTCGACCACTTGCACCACCGGCATGACTTTACCCCCAGCTATATCGTTACCCATGATAAAGTCAACGCCTCTCACAGGTAGCGAGGGACGCACTGCCACCTCAAAACATCCAGACGCCAACTCAGACGAAACGTGCACCCGATGCAACGGGACAGTCACAAAACCCATTTCAATACCCTGCACCACCGTGCTGGTATTACACGCGGAATCAACACCAAAATCCAGAACATCTGCTAATATGAAGGACTGAGACCCCCCTGTATCCCGGAGAATTCTTACCGGTTTTCGATCCTCGCCCCTCTCACCTACTGAAACAAAACCGCGGAATATGAACGGCTTGAAACAGCTGTCTGGGGTCGTGGGGGACACTGCAACCGCCGGAGACAAAGTTTTCACCAACACCGAGCCTCGCGGTTGAAAAGATGAAGAATCTTGTCGTTCTTGTTTACGTTTCAACGTACGACACTCAGCCATACTATGACCCATTTTGTGACAGTAACTGCATTCTCGATTAGATTTCGGACTGGGAGGACTCCATTTACTTCTCGAGTCGGAAAGATTTTCGTTCTCCTTCACGGCGGAACCCCCAGAATCAGACGGACGCTTATAAAACACCGTTTTGTGCATTAAAGCATACTCGTCAGCTAACACCGCAGCCTGCTGAACAGTGCTGACTTTTTGTTCGTTCAGATACAATGCAGTACGTTCAGGAACACAGTTCTTAAATTCTTCGATCAGCAACAGCTCTCGCAAAGAGTTATAGTCAGTTACCTTGCACGCCTTGGTCCAGCGATCGAATAAGATGCCTTTTTCCCGAGCGAATTCAACATACGTTTGCGACGTGCCCCTTTTCGAGGTACGGAACCGTTGTCGGTAATGCTCAGGAACAAGTTCGTATGCCCGTAAAATTGCAGCTTTCACGGCTTCATACTGTACGCTTTCCTCTAACGAGAGAGATGCACATACCTCCTGCGCCTTACCTGAGAGTTTACATTGCAACATTAGTGCCCAAACCGCGTTTGGCCATCCTAAAGCTAACGCCACTCGTTCAAAAGCTTGAAAATAAGCTTCCACTTCCTTTTCCCGGAAGGGTGGAACGATCGAGATGTTTTTAGCCACGTCAAAATGTGTTGAAAACGGCGCTACCGAATCACCACCAGTACCAACTGGTTCGTCAACGCCTCCCGACGGTGATGGACCAGGCGACGTAACGGGATCACCTTCGACCAGAGATGTTTTGACAGTAGATTTCTTTGGTACCTCGGGCGCAGCCTGTAACTCCAACTCCCGCAGTCGTACTTTGGTATCAGCATCAATTCGATACATTTCGATCTGACGCTTCAAGTCATCTTGCCTTGCCTGAGCTCGGTCCTGGGTCTCCAACAGGACTGGCGCTAAGCACAGCCCCGCTGGCTTACTCTGTCTAACCAGAGAACGTGGATCACCCGAATTAAATTAGATCACTCGAATTCCTTAGCTACTATCCGGACACAGATATCCCGGACGAGCCCCCATTTATGTTACGGACCCCTCGATAAGGTGACGGCTCGTTCAGCCGAGGGGTCAGCCACATAAAGAAACGCGATAGGCAGGAAGCGATGCAAAGTTCTTTTTATAGTTTTCCAACCTCCAGCCTCTCCGTTTTACACATTAATATATCACAATAGTAGCTCGAACACAAAACACTGGTCTCCTGGTGTTGAGGCCGGGGCCTGGCGCTCTCGCAGGTCTCCTCCTTCTCCCGGCGCTCAGTCGCTCTCCCCTCTATATGCTCAGCCTGAGCCATCACCGCAACCGCTCTCAGGTGCGCAGGGGCGGAGCCTGCACTCAGAAGGGCCAAACCAATTAATAATCACAAAAACAAACTCAGAAGGCTGTGGCCGTAACACAGGTGAGGTGCAGAGGAACACTGAGGCACACAGGTCAACGTACAAGCTGCCACTTAAAGGATGCTTTTTCCAGTGAAAATAATGATAAAGGAATAATCCCCAGAAAGAAAACCCCCAAAATACTGCGGGCACACATATACACGCATATGTTTAAAACGGCTAACATAAAAAAGGCATCTGGAAAATGGCACTTTCCTTTTCCGGTATGTTCTCATGCAACCTCTGGGTAAATTTTACAATTTCTTAATAAAGGCAGAAACCATCGTCAAAGCGAAAAGCAATGTTTGGCTGCAAGTCGGCTGATGGAGCAAAAAATGGAAACTTGTAGATGCATAGTTTACATTGGTGCTCACAAAGTTTGCTCAAATTAAAAATGCAGCATAGATACAAACAGCTGAGTTTTATAATGCGTTTGAAAAACAGTTTAAGGTTTGGAAAGTTTTGAAAATGGTTTATTGACAAAAAAATGCATTTCTGTAATTGTTTGCTAAATGAAATGTGTATTGTATTCCAATATAACGTGTCGACGTGGCGAAATAAAATCTGTCCTAGCCGTGTTTCTAATAATAGTCTGTTGTCTCTCATCGTTGAGATAAGTCGACGCCCCCAAACTTATTAGAGCTTTTCACTCTTCCACCTCAAATATACAAAAATAATCGGACAAAGATCTGAATACATTACCAGTGTCAGAGGAAATGAGTGATTACAGTCACGATAAGGTAACTAGTACCTGTGATGGAGAACACTTCCCATCGCTGACGTGTGTACCAACATGTTTGTGTGCTTGCAGCTGACAACATCTGCATGTTAATGGCCTTAAGAACGCCGTGTCTGCGAGCGTGTGTGTCCAAGGACGTGAGTGTTTAAGAGTGTGTCGTATCTTCTTCCACTCATTATAGCGGGACACATCCAGGTGTGGCATTTACCTCTGACCTCGGCAGGCACAATTACTAAAAGGCCAAACTCGTCAGTGTGTGTCCATCACGTGCTCCTCTCCTCTCCTCTCCTTCCTTTTGCCTCACCACTTATTTCCTACACAACAGATTTACTGGTGCCGCTAATCTGACGTGAATACTTTTTTCCGGCATTCTCGTAAAAAAAACGCACCGCAGCTTGTTTTTATGTCTTTTAATCTTTGTTTCTCGTTCGTTCTCCGGTGACTTTTCTCAGCGCTTTAAATCAGAGATTAAACAAAGTTTCTGAGTCGAGCGAACGAGATAAAAACAGCACGATGGAGCAAAAGGACAAGGGATGGAAAGAAGGAGATAAAGACAGAGGGAGAAGGGAAGCCTGATTGGGGGCAGCCGCGGGCCAGCTTCCTGTCCCTCTTGCTGCCTTCTTCCCTCCGTCGTCCACTCTCTCCCCTCGTAGGGGATGAAGAGATTAAGAGGAAATTACACCGAGTCCTTCTCTTCGACAAGGCAGGAGAAGTGGGGAGTCGGAACTTCAAACAACTTTTGAAAAGACGGGATCAGAGGTCCTGAAAAAAAAGGGGCTGGACGAGGAAAAGACCGGCAGTCACGGAGGAAGAAAAAGACAAAAAAACCCCAAAAGAAGTCATTTGGGATTCGAGGTCACGGTAGATGAAGGGAAGGGGACAGAGAAAGAAGTGAATTAGAGAAGAAACTGAATCTCTATGTTGACCCCGGAAAGGAGGTTATTGTGGTGACGGAAAAGTATTTCCACGTAACTAAAGGCCACGAGACTGACACCGAGCTACGAGGGAGGGCTGCGTTTCTGCAGCAAACGAGCTCCTTCACGTAATGAGCGAGAAGAGAAGGTGCCAAAAAAGAGGGTCGAGTGAGGTGAGTTGCTTTGTACGTTGAGTTGAGTTTCACAAAGTAACATTAACTTTAAATACACTAAATAAATACATGACACTGTATATGAAAGCTTTGCACTTACCTCGTGTTCTTTACCTAAGAGTTTATCCACTGTTTCTAAATAAACTCTCTAGATCTGTAAGAGCAGTGCTGCACAGACAACCACACCAAACACAGACATATCTGATGTGGACATTGTTTTCAAACCACTATAATCTAAATTAAATGCAATGCGTGCAATTGAGCGGGATTTAATAAAGCATTGTTGAACTTAAGAAGATTCCAAAATACAATATTTGTATTTGATCCTGACCGTGCGCATGAAGCAAATCCTCTCTCTCTCAAACTCACACATTCAGCTTGCAGTGGAGCGTTTCAGGGGCAGACGAGGGGAAAGCGGAAATCTCAGCGGAGATACGGGTGAACGGGATCAAATCTGGTTGACAGAATAGCAAAGAGTGTGGAAAAAGTCAAATGTGTGAGTGTGTGTGTGTGTGTTTGCAGGTGGAGCGTGTGTTGAAGGCTTTCCCATACATCACCAGACACTGATGTCTTTGTCACCTATTACACTGCGACCATCCCTGCGCAGTATCGGTATTTTTTAATATTGTGTTTTTATTAAATTTACATTTTGAATGCGCCCACATGTATATCTATATATTCACATGTTGCTTTCTTTTATTGATGATCTTGACTGAAGATACTTATTTGCCAAAATAAATTGAAACGTAAGTTGATGCATGAGATTGGGGTGCAGGGTAAAGAGACTGTCTGTGTGTATATATATATATATATATATATATACTGTATATATATGTCGTAATGCCATTTGTTTTTTCGTTTAACCCTGAGCTGTAGGGTCTCTTCTTTTAATAGAGTTCTAGATTAGTTTTGCAATCATACGTTAGCATTCTGGTATTCCTCTCTCTCTCTCTTAGTCCCTATCACTCTCTCTCTCTCTTCTGTCACACACACACACACACACACACACACACACAACACTTGCATATATTCTATCATACAAAGTGCTCACAAGTAGTTCAGAGCTGGTTGGAATGAAGAGAATAAATCAGTAGGAGGGTCTGATTGAGGCCTTCCCCTCTCGTTCTCTCCTTCCTCCTATTTTCTTGTTGACACTTTTGTGTTGTGTGACTGTTGGCTCAGTTTGCAGATGCGTCTTGACGGATTTCGCGCTTTTGCCAACTCTATTTGGCCCACTGGATATAAAAAGGAAAATGTAGAGGTGCAATACCCCAAATATTAGAACGGAACAGTACCTGGGTAGGGTATTGGTGACAATGCCAATGACTGACCTAAACATTGCTTTCATGACGTAATCAAACAAAATGTATGACATTTTATTGTTAGGAAAATGATTAAACTTCTGAGTACATATTTTTCAATGTATTTATTCATGACATTTGTTTGACTACGTCAAGGGTATTTAAGTCAAATCCACTCAGATCCACACAGTGATGCACACGGCTTTATAAAAGAAACACTGGTCCTTGGATCGGTACTTGGTACAAACCGATGCTCAAAGCCCCGTACATATGCTGAAAAGCGTTGTACCTTTTGAGAAATTAGATTGTGCACTGATAAAAGCCGCTTTGCTTTCTTTCTCATTTCTTTTGTCTTTCTGGCCCATTCTGTCAGCTAGCACACATTATGTATCTCTTAGACAGTCTTAAATCTGATTTTTCAAAATAAATGCCATGTTGAGTAGATGTGATTCCCAGGTAAATTATGCAAAAGCGTCAGATGGTTTGGATTGTATTATTTGAGATATAAGAACATTTGGCTAATCATTATAAGAATTTAACCAATTGGCCATAACACAAAGTATGTACTCGAGGCTCAGTAAACACAAATATATTATTCATTTACTACAATATTTAGCTAAATATATCATGATATCTATATCTAGAGTCAGGCACATTCGAGCTTTCATTGATGGAGGGGTACTGCTCACAGCCACCATCTGTCAGAACAGAGGGTCACCACACTGGACCGCTTAGGTAAGCAGTCAACATGGTGCATTGCATGAGTTGTGTGTGTAGCTGTGTGTGTGTGTGTGTTCTCCTTCTATGTACGGAATGTGCTCACAATACCATACAACAGCTTGTATTTTTATCTACATTCTACACACACATTTTGGGAGCTGGAGCTGCTCAACTATTGCTACAAAATACATGATGAAAATTGATGGATAAGAAAAGTCAACAAAAGACATTACTGACTTTTGGGTTGTGTTTCTCTTTGTCAGTCGTCTTCTACTCGGCTTGTCCTTCAGGGGGTCAGAGCGACGGGGGGCAGCCTGCACTGGTCACCAGTCAATCGCAAGGCTGACAAACAACCATTCACACTCACATTCACACACCTACGGGCAATTCAGAGTCACCAATTAACTTAATCCCCACAGCAGGTCTTTGGACTGTGGGAGGAAGCCGGAGTACAAAAAGCAAAGAGGGTGCTCTTTGCTTTTTGTAACATATTTATTTGTGTCTTGTGATTTCCTCAGATGGTTTGATGGTCAAGATTTATGAAATCCTTCTCCGATCTCAAAAAAGCTTTGTTTGTGAATATTACATTTTTAAAGCTCAAATTGCTTGTCTAAAAACAAACACATTTCAGACACGTACATTTCAGAACATATTGTACATATACAATAAATATCATTCATAACACTATTCATAAACATTCACAAAAAATGTAATATAATGAGTGTAAATTATAAGATAATTTAAACTACCTTTTAGTTAAATAAATAGCTAAATGATTCATTATTCTCATTGACATATTAGAATTTCCATGTGGTGTATTTTTATGTTTTATGTTATGAGATACTGAGCCATGATTTAGACCTATAGGGAAACATGTAGCATAAGAAAAAGAAAGGCGTAATTTTGGAGAAAAGGCAACAAAAGAGCAATCACGGGCTCCCGCCTTCCTGTGGTTCGCTATAAACGGCGGTTACCATGACAGCGTCATATGCATGCTCGCTACAAAGTGACCTGCGATGCCCTACAAGGTGGGTGCTGTAGTCTATGTACAGAGAGAATATGGAGTTCCAAAGGTACAGAGTGGGCTTCAGATTTTTTGGCAGCCCACAGTGTCAGTGGCAGAGAAGGCGGCGCTGAAAGCCCTTTCACGACTCAACTCTGACTTCCCGAGCAACAAAGCAGTCGTGGTTTGAAGTGTGACTCTATAATGACATCTTCTTTTACCTGATTCCGCTGGGCTGTGTGGAAAAGTGGAGGGAAGAGGGAGACGGTGGAGGGCGAGGGGGGGGGGGGGCAATGAAGAGAAGGGAGGTTGGGGAGGGGGGGCGTGCACGGTCTCGAACAGAGATGAGATGAGACAGAGAGAGAGCGGGAGAATAAAAGAGAAAGATGAAAGGCTGCCGGCTTAACCGGCTTCCGGTGCATTTTTTGTTCCTATCGTGCAGGATATGTGCTGTGATTTTTCAAATTAAGTACAAACACACTTGCAGATTGGTGTGTGTGTCTGTAATTATGTGTGTGTGTGTGTCGTGTTAATGTCACCGACCCAAAATGGGACAGGAGAGGCTCTGTCGGTAAGCTCAACCAGGGTCTTTCTTCTTTGAGGTGACTGAAAACCTGCCTGTTCCAAACTGGAACCTGTGTATTATGGGCGTCGAGCACAGCAGCCTCTTTGATGGTGGAGCTGCAGCGGCATGAAAGCCAGCGTAGAAGCTTACACATTTACACACACACACACACACTCACACTTTCTGCCGGAAGTGTGCATCCGCACTCTAGAGTCTAGAGTCTAGTCTAAGTTCCCATTAAACGTAAAACGTAAGCTTCGTGTAGCTTGTTTGTGCATTAACAGGCTCTTATCTTGCAAATTGAAAGAAGTGTCATATGGTCTTTAAAAGGTCACAAAGTTCACAAACACAAAGGCTTGTTAATTAGTCAAGTATTTCACCTAATGGGCACGATTCCGCTGCCAAGGAGGCCAAGTGCTCCCATTGTTGTCAACAAAAAAAAAGATGCTAGCCAGACTCTTTTCACGAAGGAAGGACTATTCCTCGAATGAAAACGAGTGTTCTGCTTTCTGTTTAAAGTGAGCTTTACAATTTCAATTTACCTTGTTGTTTTTAGCTATCGCTGATATTATAAATCCTAATCGAAAGCAGCATTTGAACATTCTTGCAGAGGAAAAAAAAAGTTACTTCAAGGGTGAAAATGAAACTCATCTTAGTCGGTTGCCACTTTTAATTTGGTCTTTGATTGTGCTTTTGTCTCTTCGAATGCTTTTATTGTCTGAGCAGGAAACAGGAGAGAATTCCACTCACAGGCTTCTTTCCACAGGCAGACATACCCCGACTTCAGTGTTAAATCCAACTGAAAAGAAACGTAATCATATGAGTACTGAGCGGCAAAGTGGGTTATTTGACAGTAGAAAGAGAGACTGAAAGGAACAAGAGCCAGACTCATCGCTGCTGCAGGAGGGGAGCTAATTCGGGTTCTTTCAAAGGGCAAGCCAGGAACGGCATATAGGAGAAGAAAGGAGGGATGGTGAACAGATCTGTTCTATTACATCTTACAGCCTGCGCTGGACATGTGCGAGGGGGATTAACAAGGATAATAAAAGATTTTAATGGTGGAAATTGAATAGAACACAAAGTGTGCGGCCGCGTGCGTCACAGAGGAAGACGAACAGAAGGGAAGAAGAGGGACGAGCCGGACAGACAGACAGACAGACGGACAAACAATCGAAAAGTTAGAACGCACAGCCCCATCTTCTCTGGTTCTCATTGAAAAAGCTCGAGGAGGAAATATGTTGGGCAGCGAGGCTGAGTCTTGCCGAACGGCCTTGTGTGTCTGACTGCGCCTCTTACCGCTGATCCTGTGGTGAATAGTTAATTAATACCCAGTCAAAGGGGAAGGGTAAATGGTTCATGAAAATAATAAATGGTAAAAAAGCTAAAGTAAGAAAAGAGAGGGTCGATCTCGGTAGGTTGATTGGAATATTTTAAATAAAGAAAATGTACAATATCTTCCTGCAACACGTATTTACATGATATTGTATTCTAATTGACTTGTAATCCAAAGCTGGTTGACAGGATACTCAATGCCAGTCGGCTGGACGGCCTGCAGAGATTCACCAGCCGCCCAAAGCCATGAAGTGAGTTTCAAGACTTCATAAAATTGAAAAGGTTAAGTGAGACTGTTATGTTGACTTGGCAGCAATTAATATCCTACCCGGACAGAAGAACTTCCCGGGGCGTTTAACACAAAGAGCTTCTTCAGTTAAGTAGATAATTGAATATCTTTCATAGGAACCCAATTAAAATCCCTTGTGCTCTCAAGAAAATGTGGAGAAAGAAAACTATTTATGAGCAGGTATGAAAAGTACATATGTGAACAGTATTCTACAGCGTGAGCGAATAGGAGGAGCTTTGTGTTGTTGTGCTAACTTTAGCCCATTTCTTTAACATAGACTTTAAATGAAAATGTGTGTTTAATTATGAATAAGACTCCATGCAATAATATCTCCTCACTAGAACTCAAACTCAATTTGCTCCACCAAATGTGTTGATTACGAACAGATTGAGAAAAAAAGAATCTTCTGCAATTAATTTGGATACACACGGCCAAATCATCCCTAATATTGAGTTATGTGAGTCTTGTGTTGTGTTTTTTTCCTCATTTAAATGGTTCATAAACAACATAATAATACAAATGCGCCGCTTGTATTTGACTTTAATTGCGATTCATGTGTCCTCTCCTGTTTTCACCAGCATGACTTTGGGTGTTGTAGCACCATCGCTTTCTTTGGCAGATTAACTGAAAGAGCAGAAATCATGTTGGCTACTCCAGCCATCCCAAAAAAAGGCATCTTGGATTGATATTTTGGATGCTGCATCGGTATTCCTAACTTTGCCACGCTGTCGATGTCGGCTATATGAGTAGAAACAATCACCACGCCGACCGAGGTGCAGCAAATTTGACACCTGCTTCTCTCCCCCCGCCTTAAATCAAGACTTTTCTTATTTGGGGATTAACCCAAACTGACGTTGAATTAATGCCAACAGTACTACTTGATTTGAGTTCATGCCGTGTTGACCAAATTAACATATTGTTTGATAGCTTTCCAAAAAAAAACTACACAAAACTATTAGTGTACATTCGTAAATAGTATTGTTTGGAAAGATATGTGAGAAAGGAAGAGAATCATTTGTAAATAACAGGAAGAACATAGAGTTTTTTTTTTACAATATTAGAGGTATGAAATAAAAGTCAGCTTCCAGAATGTATCCGAGACAAACGGAGGAACTAAAACGTTCTCTCAAGGGAGTCAACACTGGGATGGGTGTTTCAGTAGTAATTACTTTACACATCTCTGTAGCTGATTCAGGCCCACAGAAGCCCATTACGGAACAAAAATCTTTCAGAAGGCCAGGATGGAAGTTAATGACTTGCTGTTGGAAAAAAGAAAGGGGGATTCAGTCCACACTTGAGCAAGAGACAGAGAGTGAGGAACGGGGGATGATTAGAAAGGACGGATTGAGCAATACAACAGAAATAGCGACGAGAAATTGAAACAGGGTCACGGAGAAAAGCCGAGAACGAGTGATATGTGAGGAATTCGGGGGGAAAGAGACAGGATGAGACTGGGAGACGGAGTCGAGCAGAGTCGCGACACACACATATTGTTGATGACGGCAAATAAACACGACAGTTTTTGGGGGGGGGGAGAAGAGGCGAAAGGAAAAGGACAGAGAGTGGGATTGGTATGCCTTCTGCACCGCAGAAGCACCCACAGTGGTGATTGCTCAGGCGAGAATGATTACTTTTAGTTTCTGAGAGTTCTGTCGTGCGAGTGTGCGAGAGCTTCCTAACGGAGCTGACACAAGGAGCTGGGCATGCAGGTCAAGCTGTCTGCTAATGCAGAGAGCTCTGTGACTGGCATACAAATTAGCATCCACAGCGCACCAGTGTACACCCCAAAATATACCCCCATTACTATATTGAAATGAGCGTAAAGAAAAGTAACTGTCATGTGGATGAGGTCAGCTTGAAACAGTTTACGGCACTGGATACTTTTTTAGATGTATTTTGATGCTTGTTTTCTTTAGTGTATCTGAGCGTTGTACATTGTATTAAATCTTCCCTTCTTAAGGCCAACGCATCGGTGGTGTGATACTACTTGAGCTTGATTATTGTTTCAGGTTTGTGAAGTTCTCTTCCTTCATTTAAACCAAATACAGACGCCTGTAGAATAAATGTTTTTATCTTCCCTGAAGACTAGTTACAAGGTGAAATTTAAAAAGTGGGACACAACACTACTGAAATGTGGTTGTAGTTGTTATATTTATAACAACACAACATACATAGTTAATGAGCATTACTTATTTCTGCACTCTACCGTGTTTTTATTTATCTCACGTATGTAGAAGACAATGCCGTGCCTAATTAGCCACAAGTACAATCTATAAAGGCTTTTTTTAGGAATTAAGTGCATTGCAGACAAAAAGGTTATTTCAGTTTCTTTAATAATACACATGAGTTTTAATGTATCATGCATTTTGGCGCTGAAATAAAAACAAACCTGCGCTTTGGTTCTCCACATGTTATAATACATGAATAATACAATCTGTTCTTAAGAACATGAACAAATGCTTGGGAACCTGAACGGATGAAAGACTGGTTCAGCCCACAGGTGTCCGGGCCTCCATCAAGGGGTCACGGGGGAAATTTGTCTGTATTTTCAGGCCATGTCTCTTCTTCCCCTGTTAGGCTGACCTGTTACAATGAAAGGTCATTGCGTACAAACAGCCTGGAGACAATTCCCTGTCCACCTTAAACAATAAAAGCTGCAGCTTTGGGGACGCAAAGAAATGAAAACTATGGCCATTCAGTCTTCAGTTTAGTTTGACGATTAAAATTCATTTTTCAAAAGAGGATGTTCTCAAAATAAAACAGCATGAGCAAAAAGAGAAGTGCATAAAATATCAGCTGATCTGAAATGGCAGAAATCATCAAAATTGGAGTTAAAAAGGAGTCTGTCCTGCATCAAAACCAATACTTGTCAAGGCGAAAGAGGCTAAAGAGATGTCTTATTGATGTCCAGATCAACTTCTAAGCTGCTCTTATTTATGGTGGAATGGACGAGAGTGTGATTCTGAATAAAATAAATGAACTGCAAGAATGTCAAATGGTAACGTGTGTTGTCACAGTGAGTTCATAACATTAAAAAACTATTTGTTTTTGTCTCTGCATCACCATTTTAGTCATGATGCCTATGTTATCAACCATAAAAACTTTTTTATTTAACATTTTATTTAAATGATGTTGTTTCTGCAAAGAAAAAACAAATTATTATTTATTATATTAAATAATTATTCGTAAAAATCCCATGCAATGCATATTTATTGATTATGCTACTAATGATTTTTTTTTTATAACAACAGGATCACAGGGAATATTTAATGATATATAGTCTGAGATGAATCCACTAAAATGGAACAGCGTATTTGGTGTTTGATTGTACACGAGGTAGTGAAAAGTCCATTATGAACCTTAAGTGCATTAGATTGCCCACTTCCCGAGAAAAACCGGAGTAAACAACCAAATTAGAATCTCCTTCATCCATGGTGCAATCACTGTGGATGTAAACATACTTTTAACAGCCTCATAAAGCATAAATAAGTTGGAATTACCATTTGTCTGTCTGTGATGAGGTAATCTCTCTCAAATGAGGCTGTGGTGTGTAAAAGTACCAATACAAAAATGTGGAAATACTTTTTCATTGGATATATCACTGACTCCTGATATTTTCTACTTTTAATTGTGGCTGGTGACTTTATCGTGGACTGTAGAGTGTCACCTGAAATACAGCATTGAAATACAGCACTTATTAACTGCCTTTATTGTATGTATAAATTGTGTTGCCAAAACATTTCATTGATTGAAATAAGACCCTGAGGTTAAACTCTGATGTGTATGCTAACAATATGCTTTAATCAATACTGATTGTACATTTGACCTTGTTCACACGAGTTAACAGTTAATTCCTCATAAATAAGGCTCTCATATGAAATGGTCCCCAATGATGCACGCGGATGTGTGTCTGTGACGGTGTGTTAATATTCACGTGTGTGTGTGCTGCTTTCATGAGCCTCATCAGACAGGGAGAGGTCACTGTAAAGGTCACCGAGGTTCCATCGTACGGTCTCGTTAAATGTTTTATGGGAGAGGCTGAGCAGTCATGCACATCACCTCCGCAATCCTTTCAACGAGACGCACCACGGGGATCTATTTAACAAAAACAGTGAGTCGTCTCCAGTCCTGCAGATACGTCTTCATTACAAGCAGATGCTGTGCATTTAGACTTTTCTTCAGCATCGTTCATTTTGAATTGTCGATAAATTCATGATATTTATACACATCTACAAAAGTCCACACAGTGTCATTTTGTAAACCTCCAGCAATATAAGGAATTAGAATACTTGTAGTGTACTATAGTTCAGGTCATTTCATATTCTGTGGCTTGGTGCAAGGTGCTTTTTGAGTGCTGTTATGGATCGCCAAAATAAACTCACGTGGCAAATAATGAGATACGAGAAGTCGGCACACCAGTAAAGTGTTATCTGTCCTAATTTTCATACGGTGACCTCTGTTCGGCTCATTTTTGAAGAACAATCAGATCAGAAAGCTTAACTAGTATAATTTCAGCCTAAAACCAAGCAAAATGTCTGTGTATGTGGTGTTAAAACTCATAATTATTCAACAAATTGGACACGTCCCTGGTGTACAAACTGCACATTAAACTGCACGTGAAACTAATGGAAACAAAGGCATTGAACTTTGTTCCATTTAAATGCATTACCATGATATCATTTTCAGACATCACTGAGTATGTTTTTCTCCAACTCTGTCTTAAACCGTTAAAAAACAACACCATGTTGCAACAACACCATGTGGGCATTGCACCGTACCTCAAGTCATTTTGCATGCATGATTTATATATGGTCACGCCACAGGCCCTGAAACCTTTAAAACAACTCAATGGGTAAAAACACACAGGCAGAGGGGTTTACTGAGCAGTGAAATAAAGCCACAGGGGCAGAGGACTTCTGCCCTTTCTGGTGGTGCACACCATGAGAGGTCTGCACACCCAAGTGGCCTTTTTCTCATTCTAAAGAGGTCTATTGGGTTCAGGATATGGGGAGTATTCCCACCTCATGGTTTCTGTCCACTGAATCCCCAAAAAGGCAAGTTAAATTTTAATGAATACAAAAAAACACTTGAATCTAGATACGTTTAAACCCCCAGTTCCACTCAGATGTAAAGATTTACCTCCATATTTAATACACTTTGCCATTTGGAACATTTGTGTTAATAATTAGTTGAACCAAAAGTGCAGGGTCACAATCACTCAGCCGGCATTAGTGAATTTCTGACAGATAAAAAGAGCAAGATGGAGTTGATGAAATGGAGGGAAACACTTAAAAGTGTGACAGTGGAGAGAGCGAGGCGGCTAATGGTAAATGTCGGCTTTTCAGAGTAAGACCCAGATGAGGAATTCCGTCCTTTGCTCTGGATCCCAGGCTCATTAAAGCATATCACTACTCTTGTCATGTGGGGACGCAGCAAGAACACGTCTGTGACCCATTCTGGTTGCCGACCATTAAAAAATATTAAGCCAGAGGAAACAGGGGGATAAAGATAAGAGGGGAACAGAAAGGACAGCAGAGGTAAAGAGGACGTAGAGGCCAACAGAGAAAGGAGTCTCTCAGCATTTTACTGTCTCGCTTCGCCTTTCAGCCCCCCAACCAGTCCCTCCCTTTCTCATCCTCGTTTTGCTGCCATGGGGGGTAATTTGGCGTGAAATGTATACTTAAAGGCGAGTTCAGGTGCCGCCATAAAACGAATAACAGACTGTCTGGGTTTGCTGTGTGTGTGTTTCCCCGTTGATCTGCGCTTGTTCGTAAACACACAGAGAACTTTTCTATTTTTTCTTCATTCATGTTGCTGCGTTAGATGCAAAGAACAGCAGTGTTTTGTGTGTCTGTGTGTGTGTGTGTGTGCGTGTTGGAGAGAGAGAGAGAAAGAGAGGACAGAGATGACTCCTCTGCATTAGCTGGAGGTGTGAAGACATTAAACATAAGCTCAAACACATACACGCAGGTGTGAAGCTACCTAGTTATTTTTGTAGCTCATTCACTTGGCAACGTGGAGAAAGAGGTTGACACGGATTTGTAGCATATTACTTGATGCCAGCTCCACCTAATTCAAATAAATACTTTGTGCCGACTGCACACACAAACACAGAGTTCACACACAGAGTTGCCCCGCGTTCATTTCAAGTGTTTCAGCTGTTCCGGATTGGGTTGTGTAGACCTCTGCTCTCCGTTTTCCTTCCTGTTAACCATCCTGCGCTTTGTCCTCCTCCCACACCCGAGTCCAGTAACTTCCTTCAATGAAAAGTTAAGCTCCTGTCCTTTATCTTTCCAATTCATCCACCCATCATTTCATCCATTCTGCGTCCTGCCCTACTTTCCTGATCTTGTATTTCCAGAAAGCCCACTTCTGCGTCTCAACTCATTCCAGCCACAAAGAAAAAACCTAATCACTATTGATTGCACTCTCATGAAAAACACATTTCGCAACCTAAGATTCGGTCTCTGCGTTCTTTCTGTAACCCCACTGCGTCTGGGCATCTCCTAATCTCCTCCCTCCGTTCCCTCACTCCTCTGTTCGCTGTCCTCACAGCAGGTGTATTTTCCCTCCATACATCTGCCGAGACTTCTGTCTTCTGATCGATCTCCCTCCCGGACTCTCTCCAGTCCAGCAGGACGAGTGTTTATGCAGAAAATATCAATAGTGGTGCTCCTCTGTCTCTGTCCGTCCGCTCATTCTTTTTCACTCTGCATTCGTCCCCTAGCTCTGTTAAGCTCCCTCGCCTCCCTGGTTATAGCCCTCACCATTTGTGATTTAGTTTCCCCACTCCAGTTCTCAAAAGTGTATTTCACCAGAATAGCTCTGCCCACATTTTCCTACTTCTTCTTAATATTCCTTGCGTTCGCTTCCTCTCCTCCCACTCGGCTTAAATTGCCTTAAACCGTGAGAGATGAAATTGCTTTTCCTCATATGGAGCTGCAAGAATATTTACTCAACCTTTGTCACAAACTTGATACGTGATACGTAAACCCCCTTCGTTTCTCTCAGTATGAAGTCCAAACACTGACACAAAAAACTAAATGAATATATTGTATTTTATCTTTTTTGGGCTGTGCTTGGTCATAAAACATGTCATTCAGCCTGCCTGCTCCGGTGGCATCAGAAAGATAGAGAAAGAGTGCAACCCAGCAGCTGTTTACAAGCCGACCATCCAGCCCGCCATTTCGATTGGATGGGCCTGATTTGGACCAGCTGCCTTTTTATTTTCCAGCCAATTCGCTACGGCTGTTGGTGGCCACATCCTGTCTCTATTAATAACCCCCTTACTGATGTCATAATGGCTGTAACTAAAACAAAAAAAAATATTAAAAAACAAGCCCAAAGATGTGTAATAGATGATAACGCAGCCTCGAAGCTAACATGGCGGCAGCCTTTCTCTCTTAGCTGCCACCGGCTGCTCCTTGCAGGACTCTTTTTATCTTTGAGTTCTCGTGTGGCGCTGTGAGCAACTAGCCGCAGTGCAGCGTGAGCGCAATGGTTCCCCCCGTACCTCCGTGGCTCACACCGTATGCGGCACATATCAGATTTCTCCGGCGAAGACGCCCACGGGAGATCGCGTCAAGGTCCAACTCCTTGCGTCCACAACATTTCTTTTTCGGGAAGAAAAAGATTATACTTTTAATAGAGCGGTTTCTGCAAATCTGACGTGAAAGCATGATGTTATGCAGAATTGCACTTGCCGAAAAGTGAGAATTTCGGAAGCTGGCAAAAACAAAAACAGAACAAAAAAACAACAACAACAAAAAAGGCATGCGTGCACTGACGGTGCTCATGAGAGGCTATATTGAGATGCTCCATTTAATCTCTATTATTGATGCTTCTCACCCACCACCAGATGGTTTAGACTTTAGCATGCATTCTTCCAGAAGACATTCAGGGACAATAGCCAAAGACACTTATCTCTGTCAGCGTTGTTTGATGCAGTATTTATCATCCAATCACTCCGGCCTAGATGCACAACAATATAATCCTGTCCTTTCTGTTATGCGGTGCTGGAAACCCCTTCAGAAGAGCCCGCGCTCACTGGATGAATGAACTTAAATGGAGGTCTATATAAGGAGAGAGAGGGATAGGGAGAAAAACAAGAGTTCATTGTAAATTATAACAAACATTTTTTTGGGATAGCTCATGTCTGCAGTAAATAATGTTGTCTAGTCTCCGTGATCACACAAAATCCCATTGAAATGATAAGAGTGGAGCTCCGATCTCAGCTCCAATTTGAACGTGGATCAGCTGATTCCACGCTGACGGGAACAACTTACTTACCACACGTAATCTTTCTGTGGTTTATCTACCCGTTCGGAGTCCATGTTTCCACAACTTATCTGGAGTCATCAGCCTCTGCAGTCCGTCTTTCGCTGCTGGTTCTGCGTCCGGACACCATTTTACTGTATCGAGTTCGAGACGTGTCTGTGTCCGTGTGCCTAAACAACGGTTTGACTTTGTGTGTTTGTCGTGTTTTATGGCTTCCATTAAATCATGACCCCTCCAGTGTCTGACTCTTTCTATGAAGGCCCTTATCACTGGTTGGAAATACCATTTCTGCAACCTCTTCAGTCCCAGGATTAGATCACACACACACACACACACACACACACACATATATATATATATATATATATATATATATATATATATATATATATATAGAGAGAGAGAGAGACACCGTTTGGAGCAATGATAAGGAGTACTGACATTAGAGCAGAGCAATATACTGCTGCAGGCTGCGACTAATAATATTCACTTTTGAGTCTGGATGCTTCCCTTTTCAGATTACCTATTTGTGGTCATTATCTTTTGGCTTTCAACGTATTCTATACATTGTTGGGCATTGATGTGGACATAATGAGCAATGTGTGTGTATGTGTGTGTCATTTAAACTATAATAATATTCAATATCTGTCAATCTGTCCGAGTTTCTTACTCTTCCTCACCTTCTTCAGCCTTCTTGTCTCTCTTGTGTGTCTCCTTTCCTCAACTTCTCTCTCCCCACTTCTGTCCTTCATCTCCAATCCGCCCACCATGTTTGAAGTACTCCTCCTCTCTCCCTCCGATCTGTCCTCGTGCTCTGTTTCCAATCCCTCTTCCCTTCTGTTCTCCTGATCTAGAAGGCACCAGCGGCGTCTCGTGTCAGGGTTGGCTTGGCTTCGGCGTCTTGTTTCTGCTCTTTCGTCTCCCGCTGCCTGGTTTTTGTTCCCTCAGCCTCTAATCGGCTTTTCCGGGTTCTGGGATTCCAAACTTTACCCTCTCTTGGTGCCGCAGGATTATCCCTGTCGGAGAGGCCGGACTTCCCGGCTTGACGAGTGCGACTCGTTTCTGTGCGTGAGTGAGTTTTCCGCGCGCACGTGTGTGTTAGCTTTGTTTTTTGTTGTTGTTGTTTTTTCATACGGCTGATCCTCTGTAATCACTTTGAGGCAATCCCATAAAACCCTATAGGTTCAAAGGATGGTCCATGTGTGAGTGTGTGTGTGTGTGTGTGTGTGTGTGTGTGTGTGTGTGAGAGCTGTCCATCCTTTTCCTTCAATTGCGCCTTACTCAGGATAAAAATATGTGAAATATAAACCAAATAACTTTACTTATATAATAAATATATAACGGATTATTATTGGAGTTGGTATTTTTCCAAACATTCTTTGGTATTCTGATAAAATAAATGTAATTTTATAAAATAAAAATAAATCATTTTTTAAAGTTCAAATATTGTATTATTTCACTTCAGTCTTGCTTTATTTGTTGTATTGTTTTGCTTAGATGTTGAACTATCCTTCAAACATATCCCTCAATTAAAAACCCTGGACAGGGACGACCTCACAGGGCTGCCAGCATGGATGTTTCTCCACGCTGGCAGCCCTGTGAGGTCGTCATTTAGCACTAAACAAAAAGTACCAATTAGGCTGATGTCTTTAGTCTGTCAGATTAAAGAAACTCTTTGATCGTGCTCAGTGAAAAGTTAGTTACTGAGACATTTCACCCATAATCAAACATATATGAAAATCATGTAGTCAGGAGATGAATAAATTAGAATGCATTGTCTGATTAATGCTGCTGAATAACTGTGTGTTTGTCAAACTAGATGCTGAAGAATGTCAAAGGTGAAGAAGTTTCAGTCATTATGATCGCACAGAATGCTGGAACTAAATGTAAATTTTTTACTAAACTTTTAACAACTTACTGAATAACTAGAAACAGCATCGTGGGGACCTTAAATGAAAAAGTTGAAGTCAGGCGCATTGTTCCTTGGGCCATTCATGAAAGTCACCGCAATCCATCTCATGGCTGTTAATAAATATCAGTGACCAAGTGGCCTTCCCGTTAATAGAGCTTGGCTAAATGGTTCTCTACCAACTTCACATGCCGTAGGGCCACATATTAAAAAGTCAACTCTAGTTCATAGTGCCCCCTAACTTCCTGTGCAGCTCCGTACTAATGACAACAAAGTATGAAAGCGACGCTTCTATCAAAGAAACAAGTGGGCGGTCGAATCAATGGAGCAGTTTGATCTATACGCTTCTGATCAACCACATGGTGCTCTGACAGCGAGCGGGGAAGCAACAGACGGCTTGGCAGCCATTCGGGGACTGGCATTTAGTCGCCGACTCTTCTTGCTTCTTTTGTTCATCTCTCTCTCTGCTCATTTCCATCCCTCCATCCTCTCTTTATTTAACTGGCTCTATGTAAAGGTCCTGCTGTCAGCCTCCACCTGTCCCCGTCACGGTAAACAAAGACAACCAGGAGACACAGCAGTCTGTGTTGTCTCCTGTCTCACCCCCCCCCCCCCCCCCCCCCCGCACCACGCCCCCCATTTCTCCCCCGCCGCCTTCTCCTTTTACTTTGTTTTATTTTGTCTCGTCTTGATTTTTCTCCCTTGTCTCCCTCTGGCATTTTTCCCCTTTCTCTTTATCGCTCCCTCTTTCCTTCCTTTATTTTTTGTCTCTCTTTCAACCCGTCTCTTCCATTTTCTTACTCGCTCTGTTGCTCCTGTTTGAACGTCTTGGCCCCGTGACAAACTTAAATCACCGCCGTCTTTGATGTGCATCTCCCTTCATCCTTTTTTTCTCCTCTTTCTTTCTTTGGCGACTTGCAATCACCGGGCGCTCTGAAAGTTGCCTCTTATTCTATCCTCTTAAAATCACAGTAAGCTCAATAAAACGCACACTGGGCTTCGACACACGTGAGGAAAGGCGGCGTGTACGTTCCGCCTCGGCCATGTCCTTCTCCACCATTAGGTTCAGATTTTTGTATTCTGCGCTGGTTTACCACGTACGGAGCCTCGGCAGACTGAGAATGTCTGCATTATGCAAATCACTTCCTGCCTGCACAAACAAGCCGGGACCAATCAATGTCAATCCCCGCTCCCTCGTCCAATCAATGTCATTGCCTCTCCTACATAATGGGGTCTAATCGAAAGACTTTGTTCTCGGGGGCCCTTCATTTTGAATCAGGATGACGAGATTGTCTAAAGTGCTCACATCCCACATTATACCACACAACTTTAAGATGAATCAATGCACGAGAGGAGATGAAAGCAGACTCGGGGAAGCAATGAGGAAAAATAACAAAGCAATGAACTTTTGGAAAATTTTTTGGAAGTTTTTGCTGTTTCACAAGGAAATGCCTTTCCTGAAATCGAATGTGTATGAGAACAGCACCATACACGTTCACTGCCTCCTCCCTCCTGTAGCCTCCACCACACTCCACTTACTTTCTTTCATGGTCTTTGGTCCTTTTCATCTCGTAAATTGTTGGAGCCCAGGCTTTCATTGTGATGTCATTAAAGTCGGCGAAGCTGTTTTAATTGTTGGTGAATTGGCCTTTTATGACTAATTAAGCCCCTCGTATGGGCTGCTTGTACTATTTAATCAACCATTATGTGCTCCGTACCACCTACACACTGCAGGAGACCATCGGGCACGACTGACAAACACGACTTCGGAACACGAACTTCTTAGAGACAGAAATAGAAAAAAAGAGTCATCCAGGCAGGCAATCTGAGAGGAGAAATCAGCGATGTTTAATATCTCTGACATATGGTGTTCCATTTGTGTTTTCCACAGTTGTTACTGAGGTCTTGATGGTGGTCTTGGAACCTGAGGTCTGTCCCAGTTCGTTCCATTGAGGAGGAATACGGAGGGCTGGAGTCTTTCATAATCGCTTCTCTTTTCTGTGAGAAAATAGATATATAAACAGGCCCATTTTGCATTGGATACACGGTTAACATGTAAGCACCAATGACTCTGTAATGCGGATGCCTGCAGAGAGAGCGTGTGGATGACCTCTGTGTTTCTATTCATTTCCCAGAGGCATGTATTTTGCTTTCTGGAGAGGCTTCTGAAGTAGCTCTTAGCCCAAAGGTGAGGTGGCGCTGGGACCAATAATAAAGATGTATTTCTTTTTTTCTCGTAGCAGTCAAACTCAAGGTAAAACCTGGAATAGTATTTAATAGGCGAAGTCTGCTGCATACCAACTCGGAAGGATTCACATCAAGCTCACAACTTGTATTGCATTTAATAGCCTGTATTTATTTTCAATATTTATCGTCTCTGTCTGCTGCATAATAATTGAGAAAACCTAAATGTTGTAAAAATTATTGTACCGTTTTTGCTGATTCACATTCTAAGCCATCGGGTTCAACCGTACTGCAGTTTAGGATGTTGCAGCTCACAGGGTTTATTAATGCAGCTCAGTTGAATGTGCTTTATTGTCACAGAGGTTACATCTGATCTTCTAATTAGTTTTTAATTAATTAGTGTTTAAAAAAATGTTGTAGTTTCATTATTTATGTACATGAATGACAGTTGTTTTTTTGGAAATTATCTTTGCTTATAGTTTGGCAGTCAGAGCGTCTTTGTGCCCCAAGTGCATCAAAAATGTATATGAAAAGAATTAGAATCAAGTCATGTGATTTCAATGTTGTTTTTAGACCACAAAGTGGTGCAGTGACCAAAGGGTGGTGAGCTAATCTACGTTAAATCTCTCTAAATGTCTGATGGTGAAACAGTGGGACTCTTTACCAGCTCAGTTGCAAAATCCATCAACTGACAAGATGAACTCAAACCAATGGAGCTACTTGGGCCGAGGACTCCTTTCCTGTTACCCTGCAGTCCACAAATTGACTTTGTTCTACAGGACACAATGCAAGCACTCGCACACAAAGGCACACAACTACAGGTATATGCACAATAGAAAGAGCCGATGGAACGTGGTGATAAAACAGCGTGAGGTTGAAGGGGAAGTTGAACAATAGCTGCAGCTGCAGACCCGGTTCTCGTCGAGGTGGGATTTATGGCAAGGTGCCACAGACCCACACACACACACACAATCCTGTGTAACAATCAGGCCATCGCTGTGACAAAGACCATGTGTTAACTATGCTCACAGAAATCATCTCTCACACACACACACACACGCACACACACACACACACACACACACACACACACACACACACACACACAAACAAGCCCAGCAGGCTCTTACACAGAAATCTAAACGCACTTTGTCACTGGTCTCTCATCCCAGCAGGTAACACTATGTCTTTTCCTTCTGTCTCGGTGCTCCTGTACGTCTCTACATTGCTGTCTTTGCCTCTCTTTCGATTTCTCAGCAGTCTCTGCTGAATCCTCTTTCACACCTCCAGCCTCCCCACCACTCCCCCTCTGTCTCCCCCTCCTTTTTGCTTCCTCTCATTCCCCCTAAGCAGTCTTTCCTAGAGCCCCTTTCATGCTTTCCCCTCTCTCTCCCACTACACATTTGCCCTCACTCACAGTCCGGCCTGAAGCGTCTCTCCCTCCCTCCCGCTCTCTCTCTCCCCCGCTATCCCCCTCATATATTCTTTTCTCTGCACCTGGCCATGACTCTTCCCCCATTGCTGTGGTTTCACCTCTCCACCTTTCTGACAGTTTCACATTAATCATTCTTACATCCCCGGGAAGGCTGTCTTCCTTTGCCTCTCTCTCTCTCTCTCTCTTTCTAATTCTTATTTTTTCTCTCTGCCTCTCACTTCCTTGTCACATTGCATATCTTATTCTCACAACTTGTTTCTCACCTCTCATTATATCTCTATTTATGGACGTGCAAGCAAAATGACATCACCTTTCTCCCGGTTGTAACAAGTTATCATTTGTTGGCAATAGCTGCAACAGGATATCTGATTATATTTGATTCTTATTCAGTGGTCGGGGGGGGTTTAGGGATTTGAATGTTAGACGTTAGCGATATATCAAGATAGCAGGACACTAATTCGAGTGAGTGACTTTATCGCACAAGAAGGCTGACTTTCTGTCAGCTTATCCACAAAAAAAAAATACAAATGTGCTAATAGATCAAATCCTGATAATTCAGAGAGTAATTTACATTAAGTGATCTTGTAATACCAAGTGTGGCTCCTCCTGTAGAAATGAAAGGAATGCGGTAAGATTGATGTTGGTCTGTCTTAGCGAGGAAAACATCTAATTTCATTTGAAAGTGTATTTCAGGTCAATGTGAAGGCAACGAGGAAGCAAAAGGAAACCAAATGACTTTGATGATTTCACAGAAGAAAATCCATGAAATCAAAGGCTGGCTTGCTACACGTTTGTGGCACTATCGAGACGTGAGTAACACAGGCGGCCATTCATTTCATTTACACATAGGCGTTTTCGACTGTCTCTTCTGCACACTCATTTGTTTTGTGGTTCTCTCTTATGCTCTTAAACACTGTCTAATCCCTGATTAGCGGAGGAAGAGGGCGTCTAATGCTCCTTTCCACTTGTCTGCTACTGAACTGTGACACACAAGCGCGCTCACAAGCGCACACACTTTGTTTGCACTCAAGTACGCACACTCAGACTTCCACGCAAATCCATGTTCACACACAAACCTTTCAAGACTCTAACATGGGCCTATCCCACTGCGCTGGCATTGAAACGTGCACCTGCATCTCTCTTTCTCCAGAGAAAACGATACTTTAAAGGATTTAATAGTTTCCTGCGAGCGCAACTTAGCACTCAGACAACTTTGTGTTACCCAAGGGATAAACTACGCATTATTGCTGCACAGATCTGTACATAACTAATATTTCTTACAGGACTATGTTTGTCAAAGTAAAAATACACCATCCAGAAGGTGTTTAATAATGTTCACCCTACATGTAACCATCTATAGAGGACAAGGCGGAGAGTTTCTTGGAGTTATTAAGTCTATTTTGTAGAATTAATGACTTCATTTTTCATATTTTTGTAGTTATTAGAGGCTATATTATTTTTTCACTCTCTATTTGAATGAACTTGTTTTTCTTTAATAAGTGGTAACCCGCAAATCAATCGGATGCTAGGGAATATAGAGGAATCCATTTAGGTTCTGTGGTATATATGGGCGAACATTGTCCAAAATGGAATCCAAGAATAGAAAAATGGCATTGATGAAACTTTGTACCTAATAGGAAGCATGCAGCTGCTACGTTTTAGTTCTAAATAGACTCAATCAGCTGATCGTTCCTATGATGTTCAGCATCATCATCGTTAGAAGTACACCGGGTCCATTCACATTTAGAGGTGAACCCAACCACTAAAACTAACCAACAGGAATGTGGTCTTTTGATGACTCGTAAGTTAAGTTGACGAGGACTAAAAAGTTTTACAACTTTCAACCATGTAAAACATTATTTGCAGTGTGACTAAATGAGCAGTGATATTTTTCATCTCCCATACTGAATAAAGTAATTACATCTAGCTCCAATCAGGAGAAGTGGTTGAACGCTGGAGAGCCGGCAGATTGCTATCTGTTTGACGGAGACAAGTCAACAACACCTCAATGTTCACCTACATTTCCCCTGATGCCAACACTTTATCTGTCCATTACCAACCGATAGCACATAGCGCCCATGACAGTTAATTGCATCTTGGAATGAGTGTTTGTGTGTGTATGGGTCAATGTTCATAAAAGTGTTGGTATGCGCCTGTGTGCTACCGTTCATGTCATCATGTAGACATTTCGAAGTGCATGTGGTGCATGTTGCATGTGAAAGACTAACGGGAGCCATCAGAGCCGTGAGAGTCACCTCCTCTCCCTTTTTCTTTATCGCCCCCCCCCGTCATATCTTTCCTACACCTCTCCCCTCCCTCACAGGCCCCCGTCGTCATGGCTATCGTCACCTGCCGGTGTCTGTGTCCCACGATGCATTGCAACCCGCGCGGTCGCATGGCTGGTGGTGGAACTGCAGTGACATCTACTGAGGGAGGAAAGGAGAGGAGAGGCAGAAGGAAGATTAATGGGGGAAAGAGTGGGGGGGGGAAGGTGACTCACAACGGTATCTGAAATGCAATAAAGGATTGTAGGGAAGAGCGAGAATGCAAGAACCAAATTCAACCTTGGAAATGTATTATTACATATTCAGTTCAGGCCTTTTAATATCAGCACAAATTAACTTTTTTTTTTTAAACAAAAGGCACCATTTCAGCCGTCGCACTGGAAGTTTCACTGCTTTTCCCGGTTTTTCTAGATGTTTCTTTTCGTCTCTGTAACCAGTATTCAGTGCGGATAATTGCTTCTCTTTAGCAACAACAGCTCCGAACTGATTTTTATTCCAGTCAGCCGGCTTTGATTCGGGCTGTGTCTGTATTGTAATTATTGTCTTAGCCACCGGCTGTCAAACCCTATTACGTGAGGTCAAACCCAAATGACTATCCCGAGCTGATGACAATAATCTGACTACAGACACATGCACATCTCTTGGCCAGGCACATCCACACAAAAAACACACTGACCGAGCTCACACAAAATCACGCACAAATATGCAATCATGCACGCACACGAACACAAAAAGAACACAGAACGGTCATATTAGTCTTTGACAGTCATCTTTGACATGAATAATTCACAAGCTGGTTTACATAAACCATCCAGTCAGCTATAGATGGATTATAATTACAGTTGTATGTGCAGGAAGCATTCATCATGTTATGATAATAAAACTGTGATGCTAGGCATATTCAAATACTACTTTTGGGATATCGAGTGAAAACACCTTTCTGCAAATCGCATCCCGTTTCATACATATTGTGCAATTGACACATGTTATTTTGTGTGTTACTCTTCTACTCAAAATATTAATAGTAACAAAATGAAATAAAGAGTTAAAGACTTAAAGATATTTTAAGTTTAAATCCGTATGTAGGTATAAAATAACAGGACAGTATTTCAGCTGTTGTGCAAGCTAACTTGCAGTAGAAAACACTGTTATGATGGTGAATCATATGACATTGAATGTATGCAAGATATCCATCGGAAGCATGTTTTATTACATTTTTGGTTGGATAACAGTCAAAAGCCCAATACATTAAAATAACAGAAATACACATCAAGAGAAAACTAATCAATTTCATATTTCTCTCATTATTTGCAACAGATGACAGTTACACCTCTGTTGAAGGTATAACGGATTAACGAACCAACCGTTTCAGCTCCTTTTGTTGTGGCTAATTTGTTATTTGCCAAATAGATGTTAGTCAGAAATGTAAATGCAGCCAGGACAACAATTGTTTCTATTTTTTCTCCCCCCAGGTGGATGTGGTGGACATCAGACCTTCAAAACCCAGCACGTGAACACCAAAGGCAGGAGTTCACGTTGTGAGTCGGCAACTAAAAGCACTTTGGTGAATGTTAGTGAAGGACGTGGTGTCAATTAAATGTTGAAAAAGAAAACACGTTGCATGTGATGCTGAGTCTTTTATCATCTAATCAATAGTTAACCAAAAGCACAATCCCTGCTCAACCCTATCTGAGTGCTTTGACTGTCAAAAGACAGCAGAAAAAACACAAATCATTCAAGTGGATGTTAATGCAAGATCACATAATGTAAAATAATAAATGAATGATTTATAACTTGGATGATAAAGTCATTAAAAATGTTTACTGGTTTAGTTGAAAAACCAAAATGAGGTGGAGCCTACTCACTACATGTGACTTCAAAAAGCTCCACTGACCCTGACGGGTTAAAGGTCAGAAAGGTTTTTCATCCTCACCATCAAGTGATCCCATATTAAATGTATTAAGTGCTGTGAACTCTGTGCACTCTGCGAGCAAGGAGACCACTTGTCCCGGTGTCGTTTCCTTCGGCGGCTTAAACGCCTAAAAGTCAGAGCCGTTTTTTTAAATATCACTGTGGTGATTTTTTTTCCTCCATTCCCGGCGCGACGCATTTTCAGAGCGCACCGTTCAGCACACATGCTGTATTACATGTGTGCCCCAAAAAGAAATGACAGAAGTCAATACAATCATCTGCCTTATTCGTGAATCATTAAGTATTTCCCCCCAAAAGGGAACCGTTCATTTTACAAAGTGCCCATGGTGGGTGTAGCCCTGTCTATCAGAGGCCAATGACACAGGGACACACGTCTTATAAAACTATATTACCTCTGATTGATTGACAGGGTTATGAGAGCCTGAGCAGCGATGGAAGTCACGTCAGTGGTGGAATACGCGGATGGAAAAGATGGAGGGAGTTAGAGAGAAGGGTGTTTGTTTTGCCGCCAGTGGAGTAAAAAAGAGATGGCACAAAACAAGTAAGACCAACAAGGACGGTGCTGAAAGAGGAAAAAAATGAACCAAAGATGAATGCTGACAGGTAACCGAGGAGGAAAAGAAATTAGAGTAGAATGAGAAGCGAGAAATAACCAAACGGGTTCGAGAGATAAAACAACCACGGGACAGTGGGAGACGGAGTGAATAAAAGAAAGGAATGTCTTATTCGTTGTCAGATAACAAAGAGGGAGAGCACGATCCCACAATGGGCAGCAGTCATCGCTCCAGAGGAGCCCTCAGTGTCCAGATCTAACTTAAACAAAACAACAGGCACGACAAACACTCTCAAACACCCCGAGACCCGACGAGTGTTCGATTTTGTGCGATTCCCTTGTAGCAGGGGCGTGGAATTGTGTGCCACTGGTCCGAGCTGGGCGGTGTTACGCTTTGATGGGCCAATCGCAATTTCAAATGCGGGTCAATCGCACCAAAACCGATGAACGTGTGTTTTTGGGATGAGCGATTCAACAGAACCATGATCCTTTAAGCATGTTATACATTCTTTCTTGTTTTCAGTGGTGTTGAGACTGAAATGCATGGACGCACATCAAAGTCTCGCCAAGTTCACTCTGTATTTTAACCCAAATTAGCTTACACAGTAAATCCTTCTATCCCAAAATGATGAGACTGTTCCTAGATGTATTCACTGCACCTTAAATGAAATATGGTACTGAAAATATCTCAAGATGTACTATGTATACAAACTAAGAATGTATAATCCATGTAGGGTGCAAACGTGATGAATTCACAGAGCCATTCCCCTTCCAGTGATTGAGGTGTTTACTCCAGTGCATATGTTTTATAAATCAGCAGAGGGAGAGCACCTGCTTAGTGTCCCATTCTTTCTTATTATGCTTGGCAGGGTGATGGAGCACATGGGGATAGATCAATATTCACCCGTTCACACACACACACACACAGACACACGCAGGCGCAAACTTGCAAATGTGGACTCCATGCACCATCATGCACATACTCACGCAGAAAGTACAGGGAAAGGGTTAAAAACACACAAATGTCAACACACAAACACATTTTTATGAGGGGTTGAGCCCGTTAGACCATTTCCACGTTATGAGGCGATTAGCATCCCATTAACAACAGGTTCCCCTGCCCCCCCGCCCCCCCCCACATCACCTCCCCTTCTCACATAGGTGCAGCAGGATGATGAAGCATTGTTATCAAGGGGCCATGAATCATCCTCTTCTTCAAATTAGGCATTTTACATCATAAGCACATAATGCATAAAAGCTGCAGGTTGGGATAGCTGCGTTATTCATAAATAAAGTGTGAGTGTGTGTGTGTGTGTGTGTGTGTTGACTGAGGGCCTGGTGTCCCAGTTAAGTGTAATAAAGCACTGGGCTAAAACAACGTGATGAGTTTAATGAGCAGACCATCCATGCATTGAATTCCCACACCACCCTCCACCCTCCACCCTCCGTGCTCCCAATATCCCTGTGTCTCTGGCTCCGGGCCCCCTCTCTCTCTCTCCCCCTCTCTCTCGCTCTCTCGCCCTATCCAGCTCCCTGTGTGTGTGCGCGCGAGGATCTGAGCTGGGCTGGGAGGTAATGTAATTTGACTTGAACCATTAATCTTGCTCAGGTGAGAGTGCATTAAGAGAAACGGGGAGGGCGACGGAAAGAAGAAAGATGGGTAGAGATGGTAGTTTAAATGTAAGTAGGGAAAGGAAAGAAATGAACGGGAAAGACATGCGGGAATTCCCTTCTTGCTCCTTTCTGCATCTGACTTTATTTGCACTCTAACCGAACCACTTCATTCATCATCTCACCTGCTGACGTTATTCACTCCCACTCCCACGTTAAATCACCCTTGATTCATAGGAGTTTTTTTGTTCTGTGTTCCACTCCTACGTTCATCCGGTTATTACTTTCTCTCAAAGGTCTGCAGTAGCGTGTGGACCACTCAAACGCTGCAGCCAAAGTCCTTTCACCTGCAGGACCTGTAGAATATCCACATGCCGGCCTGTGCAAAAAACCGCACATGCTGACCACACTTAATTCAAACTGTGTATTGGAATCCAAATCACAATTTCCCATGGCCCCATTAGTGAGAGGAATGGGAAACCCGTTTAATCGGCCTCTAACGAGAAAAGTATTTGATTTGATTTTAAGGAGAATTTTCTATTTCTACACTGACTAAACTCATTATGATGAGCTCTAAAAGCTTTGTGAAAACCATCTTAAAAATGACAGCAGGTGCCCCGTTATTACAGCGGAAAAGGAATTCAGCCACCTTGCATCTCTCTTTCATTAGTGATACAGGACTCTAACAATTACCCTTCAGGTGGAAATGGAAAGCATTAGCTAGAGAACAAAAGGCGCTAATAGGCTAGACCACTTTTATTTAGCCAGATTCCACAAGTACAAATGCAATGTGCTTATTAATCAAAACTCAAGATTTTGGCAAGTTAAAAGTAATCCACTATGAGAACTATGAAATACAAACTAAGGGCAAATGGATCTCAGATAATTTAGATTTCCTTCCTCAAATAGAGTTTTGGTTTGAGGTATCCAGATTTTGTCCAATTTAGCTGGTAGACTTTTTGGCAGCAGTAATGGGGATAAACTGTCGTCCAATCGTGCTGCGTCAGTTGAACTACTACACGCACGTGCACACCAACATATGCCTTTGTCTTGTCCATAAATTCCACTTTTTAATTACAGCTTCATAAGCTTTCCAACTAACCTGTAAAACCTCGTCAATTTGCACAGCAATGATTCATATACGTATTCTAGCGTATGCAGCTAATACCATTAGGGTGTCAGTTTAATTGTAATTAGCTAATGATAGAGTTCATTGTGCGTTCAAATATCTGATTTGTGTTTGTAACGTCAAGTAAAATATCCGAGAATCCGGATCCCCGAATAGACTAATTTAAGTGAGCCAAGTCATCCACAAGTAAATGGAAAACCACAAAACAAAAAGTATCTGAGAAAATAAAGAAGTCTGAGAGAGAAAATGTGCACACAGACACGGTGACACACAAACAACCGTTCGCACAGTTTGTTTACGGCTTCTTTATACACCTTAGATGATCTCAAACATATGTTGAGATCTGGCCCGACAAAGCAAACAAACAACACACACACACACACACACACACGGACACAGACACACACACACACACACACACTGAACAACAGAGCTCCATTGAAAATATTCCCCAGGACAGAGGTTTCCTGTTACAGCCATACAGGTTAAGATGACATTAAGAGCACACACAAGCACACAGACACACACCTATAGACATTCACACAATCCATTCCTTCTTGCTTTCACACATTTTTTGAAATATATATATATATATGTGTGTATGTATGTGTGCTGTTTTTCGCTCATTACTGAACAGAACACTTCTTGTTTCTTTCGTGCTGCTTTGCTCTTTCTTTTTCCTCGAAGCCTCTCTATCTTCTTCCAGCTTCTCTACCTCATCTTTTCTTTTTTCCCACACACTTCTGTTATTAGCTGACGGTTTCACCATCGCCTCCGCGGCCCACAGCAGGAGGTCCACGTACAGACGGCGTGCTCGTGTGCCATTAATGACACGTTGTTTTGATTGACACACGGCTTCAAGGTATAAAAAGCCAGAGCATCGCTTCATCCCACTTAAACCACTCTTAAAGTTCTTGTATTTCACCTCACAACACTTGCTCCCTCATTTCAACAAATCATGGACTATTTTACCTCTTGCTCGTCTTGTTTATTCCCTCCACCTTCTGATCATCTGACTGGATGCTCCCATTTAGTCTCATTCATGCTCTTGCTCTACTTATATCTGTCCTCTCCTCTTTTAGCATCCCCCCGCCCTCGGCTTTGCCTCCTACGCTACGCTCATGACTGCAACGCTCCTCTTGAACATTGCAGGCATCATCATCGCGACAAACAACGGCAGAGCCGAGGCCTGAGTGGCGAACTCGGGGGCTGTGGAGGAGGCGCTGTGTCGCCACCGCAAACAGATGATAACTCGTTGTCTACTCCTTAATTTAACTGTCCTCGGCCGAATGGGAAGAGTGGATATTCTTTTAACAGTGTGGAGGAGAGAAAGTGTACACGTGTAAATCCGTGCATGAGAAGAAACTCCCTCACAAACACATGAATACGGATTTCTGGGAAGCCACGCTGCCAAAGCCTTTTACTGACTCTATCAGGGCAGAGTTTGCTCTGAGTAAAGAGGCGCGATTGCAGCGGATGCGATCGCAGAGTTGGGATTTTAACAGCATCGCTCCTCTGTGAACTCCCCGAAGAAACCTCTGGCTCTTTTTGAGATGGAGTTTGTTTGGAACAAGAAGTCGAACCTGTGTGAAACTCGTTGAACTTTGTAACTGCGTTTCCCTTGGCTACCCTAAAGATAGTGTGGATATAGATCTATGCATGCTGGATTTTCATGAATATTCTATGAGGATTTTCCTCATCTGCACATCTCACACTTTATTGTGTAACTCTGCACCATATAACGGCTCCGTGCATCGGGTGGTGCAGAGAGTTGCAGAGAGATGTGCAGCACAATGGACGACACAACATCGGCAGACAACAAGTGCTGGTTTCGCCTCAGCACTTAAAACTTGTTCTTACACATTTGCAATTAAAGTGTAGCGCATCAAAGTGATATGTGTTTAAAGATCTTCTGTGGCGGTGGGATTGTACACAGTTTGATTACTGCTTCCAATATAATAAAACTGAAAAGTCTAGTGGACAATGGAGATCTTATCATGTGGAACCAAGTACACCGCTGTGCTAAAGCGATCTATTTTCTTTAGTTTTCAAACATTTTCTGTCACGAGGTTCATTCTCATCGGCTCATCTCTTCCCCTTTTTTTCTTGCCCTTTTTGTTACCTCCCCACCCTCCGTATCTTACCCTCCACCCGCTCACTTCAATCTTACCGTTGCGTTTCATCACTGACTTGAAGTTTTTCATCAGGTATAAAGCAAAGCTTATACACCTTTGTGCGTGTGCTAACTTAACTGTGTGTTTGTGTGAGTTTATTTGTACAAAAGTGCCCTCGTTTCCTACGGCCAACTGATCCTTTAGTTCAAAGCTTTTTCCAAGCGAGAGATAAAAAGTAAATAATAAGAAGTAAAAGATGACTACACCGCTTCAGTCAATGGCCATGTTTCTCTATGCAAGACAACACAACACAAATTGTATGAGACAATCTCTAAATGGATCTGTGTTATTTTATGAATGTTTGTTCAAACTAACACATAATTGTCGTAGTATTTTTTGTTTCACCTCAACTACACAACTCCGAGGACGCTCCTGCAAACACGCTGGATCGAATCATTGATGATTTGGCTCCACAAACAGCTTGTTACCATCTGATACAACAACCAGCTGTGAGTGTGTGTGTGTGTGTGTGTGTTAGTGACTAAGCACTTTCAATCTGATTTACGACAAAGGAGAGACAAGAGTCCCCCTTGATTTGTTTACCGACTAACGTGCTCGGGCTGCCAACACACACACACAAACACACACACACACACACACACACACACACACACACAGATGCAAATGAACCGTGACGCTGGTAAAGTCCTTTCAGAGACGAGATTGATGTTTATGTTAACTAATGCTGAGCCTCACACTAAATACTAAATACTGTCGTTGTTAGCGCGATCTGACCCGTCACTCTGTCTTTTCCTCTATTTTGAGCATATCAGCATGAGCCAAGGTGACGAGCCAATTCACACACAGCCCAGTGGAAAATAGACCATCAGGTGAGAAACAGGCGACAAACTCACATTGTAACCCAAGTTCTCCGCTACGGTTACTTAATATCATGCCCTTAATGTTCCTTTAAAGACATCACTGTCTTTTCATTCAAAGTGTGTTTGTGTGTGTGCCTGCAATCCACGCGTACGCAGCATGGATTGAGGTTCCAGGCTGTTTTTTTAACCCGGCAATCACAGCTCACTCTTGACACTCACACCACGGTTTTCCTTCATATCGGCTTCGGATTCTTACTGAGTTCATCGGCATTCCCTCGGTGACGCGTATCGCAGGACGGAGGAATCGGGAGAAAAGGAAAAACCTTCGCAGGAATATGAAATGCGCATGGAATAAAAAATTAGGAGGAAATACAAGAGGGAGAGTTAAGGCATTTTTTTTTTTTATGATCCTAAGAACATTTCCTACTTTAATAGTTTTTAGAGATTGGAAGTTACAAAAAGGCATTTGCATGAAGAAATCATGCGCGAAACAGGTTATGCCTTTGAATTGTACTCATACCCGGTATATTCAATAAGACTGCAAAGAAAGTTCCATCATGCATACTGTTGGTTGACGTTGGCCTACTTTCCTTAAACCCGTAGCCCCCAACACCCCCAACCCCCCAACCCCCCCCATCCATCCTTCTGCTATTCAACTACTGTTGCCCTCTTTATAGTCCCACATGCTGAATACAAACCGTAGATCCTCTCCTGTTAAACCTCATTTAAATCACTCTGGATGAGGGCGCCTGCATAATTCCGTCTGTGGGTTTGTAAAGTCCATTCTGACTCTTGTAGCCAATCCAAACTTTTTAAGAAACTTTATCAGACTTCAGTTTCAACAAAAAGTGTGTATATAAACAGCAGAGCTGCACTCGGAACATTCTGAAGAGAAAACTCTAGGAATAAACACGATGTCCTTCTCCTAATAAAGGAAAAAGGAAAAGCCGAAGTAAAATAAGATACCGCGGACTTAATGTTGTAATCCTTTGTGCAATCATCCAATTTGCATACAGAATCCCACTGCAGATGCCCAAAGCATGATGTAGGTATAGGCGGGTGACTAGGGGGCATCAAACAGAAGAAAAAATGAATCCACAGCACCACCACAAAGGCACAAGCGCTCACCAGACACCTTGTCTGTGCCGGGATATAATCAAGTTGTCACTTCTCATCACGCACAATTTTTGTATATATTGAATAATTCAAATAATTCATCCACGTGAGAAGGAGAACATGTGTAAAGTGCTCTGCCTTCGTCTGTTAGACCCTTTGGCTTCACTACTTCTGGCTCTGCAGATAATCTGCAGGGTGTACTCGATGTATTCACCAAAAGGTGAGGGAGAAGGCGACAGGAGACTGTAAGAACTTCCTGCCGTATGTTATTGTACGATGATTAGGATTAGGATACGAGTTGGATATAGAGGAAGGAAAAGATCCTCTTAGGTTGATTTAAACAAAATTTAAACTGTCGTCTCAAGTGTCAAACTGCAGGACCCAGACAGTGAAGACAGTTCCATACTTTGGTACTTTTAACTTCCTTTTACTACACAGGTCCTACAGCCAGTAGCAGCTGCATTGCGTTAAGAAGGAAAATGTGTATGGAGCTGTAGTTATTGTAGGAAATGCCCATCAAAAGGCTCACACAATCTGTACAGCGACAGATAAGAACATGCTGCTTCCTTTAGTTATTCATTTTTAGATTATATGGGTTACATGCTATTTCTTACCATTATAAATAATTAGACATAAGCTAACCTAACATAACTGCTACATACACACACGAGCAGCCTCAGACACCAAAGGAAAAACTAAATAATTCAAGCAGCTACAAGAATACGCCACAAACAAAGATCATCATCCCTAATGACTCTGTAATAACAATGAAATATTTAACATATCTCGTGAACTTAGCTTTTGGGGGATTCCTTTGAACCGAAAGTAACAAAACCACTTTTTTCAGCCTATAATTATTGTACGCCAAATGTTGCCCTCAACAATTATGCAGAACATGATGACGAACTATGGAGACCAGATCAGATTCAACCACAAGTGGGAACTGAAAATGCTTCTGTGTGCTATTGCAAAGGGCAGAGGACAAAGGACGGAGATGTCTGGAATGAGAAACTGACAGCTGAAGATAGCGAAAGAGAGACGTCTCACAATGAAAAAGAGTCCACGCGGAGCCGTTGAGGCAGGAGATTTGGGTTTGAACTGCCGGGTACGAAAGAACCAGATTGTCCACACTGGGCCCAGATTGCCCTCCACGTTTACACGCGTTCGCCAGGAGACCTCGCCCCACATGTTGACTGGCTCGCTTGATCTTTCTGTGAGCCAGTAGCTAATCCCAGAGTCCAGGGACCCGCAAGTTTGTCCTGGCATACAAAGTCAAAATTGAAAATAGAAGCGCATCCCGGTGCCGAGACGAAGACACAAGAAGCGCGGGGTAAAAGGTGAGGGGCCGCACAGCGGGCACGTTGGCCTGTAAACATTGAGCGGAAAAGGAACTTCCAGATCGGCCATCAGCGAAACGTTAATATCAGAATCACTGGAGATGCATAAGAGGAATTCAAACCAATATTAGAAATGTATTAATTTACAGACTTTACCTTGTTATACTTTTTGATGACTAGAAAAAGGATGGATATTTTATCAGTAATTTAAATAATCTACATTATAGGAACGGTGTTCTGTGACAGAAGGTCAGATGGCACAACCGAGCCACCAGGAGCCATAAAGGTCCATTCTAAACTCTGCATTTCTGTCCTACATGAACCTGCTACTGGACCAATCCATTGAAATATATTAGGAAACAGGAAACATTTATTGCCATAATATGTCAGACCTACAAGGAAAGATAAAGTGCCCTAGCGAACAGGAAGTGACAAAGTGACGAGTAAAAAGTGACGTGTGCAGAATGAAAGAAGGTGATCGTTGGAATGGGCTCTGTTGTTGAGCCCGACTGCCGACGGGAAGAAACTGTTGGTGTGGCGGGAGGTCTTACTCCTGATGGACCTCAGCGTCCTGCCAGATGGAAGGGGCACAAACAGACATTATTATTATACAAATATTATTCATGAACGGTGACACTGCTCAGAAAGTAATAAGCATCCAGATTCAGGCGTCACAGCCGGGCTCGGTTCTGCTCGAGTTTTAACAATGATTCCAAAGAGACCAGCGAAAACTATGAAACACCACCAGAGTTGAAACACTTCAAGTGTCCAAACATCAGCGGGCCGTGCCAATGGTCCCTCTCAGTCAGAACCAGAACGGAGGAGACGAGATACGGTTCACGACTGCAGTTTGGTTAAATGATGGAATTCTGCGGGCAGAGCGGTGACGCTGCGGAGAGCGATGAGGCCGGTGTGGCATCTGTCTCGGCGCAGATGACAGAGCGGCCCGCTCGGCCGGTGCGGAGCGGGCCTACACATTGGGAGGGGTCTCAATGCAAGAGAAAGAGGTGGAGGTAAGTGGAGACGGGAGGGGTATAGAAGGTAGAGAGGATAAATCTGGAAGCGACCAAGGGAAAAAAAATGATGAATTGAGGGGATACTAGTTGATGGATGGAGTTTTAAAAAAAAAGAGAAAGGATGAAGAGGACGTCAATAAAACAAAGAAATGAAGTGCGGAAAATTGGTTCTGAGGATGGAAGTAAAGCGAGGGAGAAGACATGTGGGCACCGGGCATCACGTTCGTCATAATCTAAGTACGAAAGTAACAGTGAGATGCAAGTAGAGACTTTAGAGGTTGTCGTTGTAGTTGCAGTTGAGGCAAATGTAATATTACTACACTCAGGCCATCGACACATATACAGAGTCACTGTTGGTTATTCCGCTCTATGACGCCTTCATATTCTGAGTGGTTGAGTTTGTCTCCTCAAAATAGACGTTTCATCTGTTCCTCAGTAACTTGTTTCCCCCCCACACCTCTAAGCGCATGCCTATTGTTCAATACAACAACCCGACATCGCTTACACACAGCCACCCAAGCGAAAGGCAATCACATTTGCCTCCTCGAGCGTTTGTCCCCCGGCGCTCCGTGCCGCAGATCGCTGCAACCTGCTGAAAGCCCCGGTTTCCTCCTCCACCTCTAATCCACAATCCGTCCATAAAAGGTTGATGTCTGACAAGATGTGGTGGGGAGGAAAAAGAAACTCATTGAACGGTTTGATGTGCCGCGTCAGGTGCTTCCCTCCTTAAACGCGACACCCTCTTCGAGCTCGGACTGTGAGGAACACAATCTCTCATCTTGTCATCATCTTGTTGCAGTGGGGAGGAGGGAGGATGAAGGTAGAGAGAGGAGGGGGGGGGGGGCAAAAGTTGAGGCAGGCAGGAGTTTGAGTAGAGGCAAAAAGTACGGTAAAGTTGTCTATAAGGGAGGTGGAGGATTGAGCAAGTGAAGATGAGGTTGTTTTTTTTTGTCTGGAGCTGCAAATCCATCCTACAAAGTTCAGTGTGAAAATCCAGTGTGCTGAAGCAGAGAGACGAGGACGGACGGGAGGATGATACGGTGCATCGAAGGAGGGGGTGCCGTTAATGAGGGGGTGATGTGGGCTGAGACGGAGGGAAGAGAGAACTAGATACACACAGATTTCCCTCCCTGGATGCCTTGTAGCGAGAGCTCATCATCACAGGCAACACCAGGCCTCCATCATGTAAAAAATAAAAAAAGATAACGCAGCGAATTTAATCCCAAACTGAACTGCATCTCATAACTCATAATGCGCTACACATTCAGCCGGTATCGGAGCGAGCCGGGCCGCTGCTGCTGCTGCTGCTGCAGGGAATGCTGCTTCTGGATCCAAAATGGGAAAAAGGCAAGAAAAGCAATATGTTTTAATGAGGCCGGTTACCACAGAGAGAGAGACTACATTTCTCAGTCCCAGGCTGAGGATATACACACATACGCCTGACACGTGTATTACATGGAGGCCTAGAAATTAACATACTAAACAAACACACGCACGGCGTTACTCCCTGCTCGGGATATCCATGGGAAGCTGCGCCGCCTGCAGCGGGAACATAAAGCCCTTGGCAGGCGGCTCAGAATGATGTAGGGCCTTGTAATGAATTTGATTTCATCCTGCCATTTCAGGCAATAAACACACCGGCTTAAGATGCATGGAGTTGTAAATTTGAGCTGAGGCTCTCTTTTCAGCCTTGGTGTGAATATTGGTTAGTGAGTAGTGCGACATGATCACAGAAGAAAAGGCTGGAAGAGGCTCAACTGTGTGACGCTCTGCGTGTGTGCGTGTGTGTGTGTGTGTGTGTTTGTGTGTGTGTGTGTGTGTGTCAGGTGGCCAAGTAATGCGGTTTTGCTGCGGCACACGTCCACATCTCACAATAAATCAGAATGATTTAAAAGACCAGCTGTAGTGGAAACATGCTTTTTCTTGCTTTTCTTTTTTTATCATCGAGGCTGAATGCTGGATTTTAAGTTTCACGCGGAGATACTTTTCACTCTTTGAATGGGACACGCGTGCAGGAGAGGAGGGAAAAGGAAGGTAGATTAATAATGTAACTCGGTGGAACAGATTATGAAGGAGAGCAGCAGAGTAGGTGTGTGTGAGGGGGACGGAGGAGGATGGGGGTGGGGGGTCCTCGGCAGAAGGTGCCACTGAGGCCAACATGTGTCATCAATTATGGAGTCCGCAGTGATATTTCTGGTGCCTCAGCGACGATGGGAAGATTTGGCAATCAAATACAAGCCACAAGTATTTTTATACCTGCGCCGTTTTGTAACATGAATGGAAATTCCCAGCACCCATAAATAATTCACACGTAGCACTAAGTCACACTGTTAGGACTTCAAAATAGTCTCACTGCACTTCACACATTTTTTTTTCCATTCAATTATGGTGAGTAACCATAAAATAAAAAGCCCAGACTAAATTGCTTCTGATCCCTGGTCTTTTCTGACAACTTCAAATCACTTAGCAGACCTGTTATAGCCAGTGTTACATAACAGTCCAGGTGCTGTAACTTTTACAGTTCTAGGTGAGTGTAAACACGATCAGGAGACATTTAAAAACAAGCCAAAATATGATTCTAAGTGCAGGTTAGGAAGTCATGCTTTTACACACACACACCTACCAACACATTCAACATGGTGTGTGCAAGTGTTGCAGTCGCTGGACGGAGACATACCAACACACTTAATACATTTCATTTTTCACATTTAAGCGCATTCAGCAGCTCTATAATCCAAGTACCCAGACTAAGCTGCACTGTCTTATTGTACCTTCAAAGGTTGGTTGCCGGCCAGCTTAATTAGTGTTGACATGCTAAGATTAGGATTTCTACTTGTAAGCATCACTGTCACCTTTAACTGACTGGAACACTGACCTTATTGAAGAAGAGGGTAATGTGTGTTTCCCTCAGAAACGGGTGCATTAGTGCTTGTTCATCCCCTTGTGATTGTAGAAAAAAAGCATGAGTTTTTATCTTGTGTGAGCGCACGGAGGAGCGCGGTGATGTTTATGTGTCTCTTTCCATTTGGTCCACAGGCTAAATCTCCTACTGTTGGACCAAATGTATGTGATTGTCAGAATACCGTATTAATCAACAGTCAGTCAGTTAGCAAATTAACCCAATAGGGGGATTTTATTGAGCTAATTAAATAGTCGGCTTCCAGAGGCCGAGAAGCACCGTGCAGAGGGAGCGAGTGGTGGTGATTGTTGGAACAGGGGGTGAGTTTCTGTCTGTCTAGTTTAAATAAAATGCGCTTTATGATTAGTCAACAGGGTAACCAAGGTAGTCCAGCTCGTGGTGGGAGGGGTCAGGCCCGAAAGCAGCGCCGACAACGGCTCAGAATTCTTTAAGGTGGAGCAGATCTTCTCGTTTTTAGCGAGAAGCCCTTTAGTCGGGGAAGCTTGGATGTTCACGTCCCCTTGCACAAATGCATCAACACACACAGACACATTGAAAACAAATCCCCCACCCAGACAGAGCAAGCTAACCCCCCCCCCCCCCCCGCCACAAAAAGGAACTTAACTATGTCATTTTGGCTGAATGGCAGCGAGCCTGTGTGGTGTAATGGCCACAACGCCGCTGAAAGCTGTTTCATTTCAGAATCAAAGTGGCTGTAATGAAGGCTGAATGACACTGGGGAAGGGCACAATGGCTCTGAGATTGCTTGTAATTAACATGGCTGATGTAAGACACATGGATTAAATGTAACTGAGCTGAGCAATAGATGGAAGCCAGTAGAAACACAACAACGTACGCCGCTTCTCGACGTTTTCGTTCCTCTGTTTGGCGTACTTTGGTTTTGACTGGTCTCCCCAATTCTACTCCTTCATCTATCCGTACCTCTGTGCCGACTCCCTCATGTGGTTCAGCCTGTGCATCTGTCTGTCTGATTGTCCGGCTACGAGTCTGCATGCGTCTCTAACGATGCAACTATCTTCCCGTCTATCTGTCTGTCCCTCCTGTCCCCTCTGGCCTTTAGAAAATAAAAGCTGAGCCTGTTTGACACCTAACGGATTACCTGAGCAGACATGCTTCTCTCACCTTTGCTCTCCGCTGCACCAACACTCCACATTAACATTCCAGGAGAATTGGAAGGAGCCCTCTGATTGGGAATAGGGGTTTGCATAAAGCAATCGAATGGCCGACACAAATTATAATACCGCGATTCAATTTGTAGAGCAATTGTGGTCAGGAGGTGCTGTCCATGTTTCTGAATATGCATGCAGTTTGTCTGTGTGCGTGTGTGTGTGCGTGTGTGTGTGTGACTTGGGGGGCATCTGCTATCATAGCTTCATACGTTCCTGACATTTCATGGAGGTAGAGAGTACATGACATCTTCACTAAGATGAGATTCACCTAAAATAAATGAGAACAGCTGGTTGACGCACACAGCAGCAGGGAACACATCAGTGATCTGTTGATTTTGTAAGTTGGTAGACTAAAGGCAATTTCTCTGAGCGGCCGATTCCACAAATAAAAAGTAAACGCTGGTGCGGGGCAATAAAAATCATTTGGATGCTCCAACGTTGTTGATATAGAAGCAAATCAACAGCATGTTTTAATTTGAAATTGACGCCGCACTTTGGGGTCCTGGTGAACATGTGCAGCAATGGCAGATGAGCTTCTATGCTCATCGGAAGCAATTTGAGTTTCAGTGTCTCGTTCAAGGACACTTTAAATCAAACTACAGTAACTACAGTAACCAAACTGCCATTTAAAAACAGGCTCTATTGTCTGAGCGACAGCTGCCGCAAAGCCCATTTAATGACACCTCGCTGGGAAGAAATGCAAATGTTCAACTGAATGAAGCGGCCCATAGCTGATTATTTTAAAAAACGAAATGAGGAGATATCGAAGTGGAGGCTGGTAGAAAAAAAAAGGTTAAGAGATCTGAAAGGAAATAAATAATATGTCCTCATTGATTTTTTTAACAAAGCATGTTTCAAGATTTGGGACAGAAAATATTGCCCCTTCGGAGGCATGTTAGGACGGACAGCGAGGGTGATGGACAGCGAGTGTGAATGACACTTTAGACAGCTGCGAAGCGCCTGATAAGAAAGAAGTGAGGGAATAAGAAGGAACGGAAACTGATGGACGGAGGAATAGTTTGACAGAATTATCTCAAAGAAGTAGATAGAGATGAGAAAATGCGAGAGGAGACGGGTGATGAAGAGGGAGACAATGGGGGAGGTTGAAGGGTGTGTTATTCCAACGCGCACACAAAGGTGAAGAGAATAACGAGTTGAGGATTACATTCTATTAAGTGGAGGTGTATGACTGCACACAGGTTATCTGATTATACAAGTCAACTTGTGCCCATGCATTTAAAACTGAATATGTTATAAACAGTTCATTTAAAAGATTTAACTGTTAATAAAAACAGTGTGGTTGAAAACCACAAATCTGAAGGCGGGAATTTGTTTATGTTCCGTAAGTAAAATCAAAGTCTGATGAAAAATCAGGTTAATATCCTTGACATCAGTGGCCAGAAAAGTAAACGAGCGAATCCTCGTGTATTTGAGTGGGAAGAGAAGATGTGTGTCGGAATCAGCCATCGGTGGGACAGCCGGATGATAATGAATCATTGGTGTTAACTCACCATCCTGTCCAGTCACTGTTCTGCAGGCAGGAAGCTGTTAGAAGAAAGAGAAAGAAGGGTTGGAATTGGCCCTCATTGTCTCGGCTTTACGGTTTTATTTTTCCCAATGTCTCATTTTTCGTCCCAACTTTTGACCTTCCGACAAAAGGAATTGGAAATTTTTGTAATAATAAGTATTTTAAAGTAAATATTGGTATATTATTGATCTGTTTCAACCATCTGACGGTTTTGTAAGGATAAAAAGTCCCCTTTAATATATGATTATCCATGACTATAAAGAAAAAGCGGACAAGGGGTTGGACATCAAATGTACGAGCGAGAGACACATGGACTGAGAGTGGAAGTCAGAGGTAAAGCTGGTGAAAACGCCCTGATATTTATCAGCGGGCAACTTGAATGCAAAGAAGCGTGTTACCTTTGACTAAAGTGATCGTCGTGGTTTGATATCTGGCCCACTCCTTTACTACTATATCCTACAGTACACCCAGATAAGAGAAATTATGCTGGAAAAAAGCAGAATGGGATTGTGTGAGCGTGTCTTTGTGTCCGTGTGTCACACCTCTTGACAGCTCAAGCAGCTTCTGTTCTTTTTGCTGACAACTACAATTTTGCCTTTGTGGCAGTATAATCAAAGTCATGTGTAAGCTACCATTCATCATGGTTTACACACACACACGCATTATTCCACACGGATCACATCCACAAAACTATTAATAAACACGGCGAAACATTGAAATGGACACACCCAGACGCTGACAGCAAAGAGCAGCTCTGTGTCATATTATGTCAAGCAGCATATCTGTGTGCGAGTGTGCTTGCTGTTGTTGGTGAGAAATTGAGATTTAATTAACGAACAAACAAACATTGCTGCTCTTTAAGATTCTTTTGTTTCACAACCGTCCAACGCTTCACTCCAAATCGTTCTGCTCTGCTGACAAAACCGATTTACTCACAATCACACATCTATTTAATTGAGGTTAATGTTGTTGAATTTATGTGATTAAAACCCTTTAGTTAAGTTCATGCTGGAGCCTCCGCCCTTAATATAATCGTTAAGCCATGTGACCACTACTTTCAAACTTCTAAATGACCAATTCAATCATTTATACTAGAAAATATCACCAGCAAAACCGTCACAAAGGTTTACATTTGATTTTATCAGTTTATTCGGAGTAGTTTGCATCATGAGTTGGAATCGGGAGGTAAAAAAAAGGGAATCAAAAACCTCTCTAATTGGAACCATATTTGCAGTGTGATCATGTATTTTCCCGGTGCCTCCACTCCCACCCCCCCTGCAGAGAAGTCGTCTCCTCCCGAACTCATTGCCAATCAAACAGTATCATCTAAAGGGGGGGAGGGACACACTGGAAGCCCACCCCGACTCCGCCTGCTTGTGCTGTGAATCATTCTCATCAACACTACAGTGCAACCAGAACAAGTCGGCAACTCTTCCCAGTTTGGGCAACGCTGCGCCAGGTGGAAGCTTGAGCTGCTCATCTTGAAAAATACAAGAACTGGTGGGTCGTAACCCCCCCCCCATCCCCCGCATCCAGTTTCATTACACACTTGTGCACGACACGAAGGCAGACGCACACTCACATATTTACTCGCTCTCTATAATCAGTGTTAGGACATATTAGCGCAGTAGCAGCTCCACCTGCCTCGGGGCACACTCTTTCTATTGACTGGCTCTTATTTAGAGAGAAACCCCCAGTGCGTTTTAAACAACTCGGGGTAAAAGAGAGCGGGAAGCAGACAGAACGAGGACGAGAAACAGGAGGAGAGTGTAAAGCTGCAGAGATGACGGGGGAGAAGAGGACACGAAGAGATGAGACGAGCGAGATAAGGAGCTAATGATACTTACGTTTTGTTTAATAGGAGAATGACGTCGTAACGAGGTCTTTCAAAATGAAGTTATACAGCCGCTGCAATGCACTTACAGGCAAGGTAAACAATACTATATCCTCCCTTTTGTTTGATCCTTGTTCAAATGATAAGGAAATACAAGCTTATTTTTACAAAGACAATTATGTATTAGAAAATTCTGCGAGCTAGTTTTGCGGCGTTAGACAGGTCACAATACCTTTTTTCTATTGTTGAAAAAACATCTTCATCAACATCAAGTTTCCCATTAAACACTTTATTGAGCAAGGTTACAGTTGAACACACAATGATGACTTCATAATGTACCGTTCCTTATTGCCCATTTGCACAGAATCGAATAGGAACGGAATGGAACCTCTGGACAGCAGCTGTTAGCTCCGTGTCTCCTCAGATATAATATAGAAAATCATAGATCAGTTACTCGAGAGCAGTTCATTCAATCTTTGTATCGCATATTTTTCAGTCGACAACGATCAACAGTGAAACTTCAGTTTGCCTGACAGCCTCAAACTTGACGGTTAACATTCATGCCATGCCATGAGGAGGAGAGTATCCTTCATTCTTCTGCCTCCCTCCGCTTAGTATCTTTCATTTCTTCGCCGCATTCTCTCTCCCTCTCTGTGTCTGACTGTTTTGGAGAGTTGTAAATGTATTTGATTTCTCTCCCTCGCGCTCTGTGTCTCTCTCTCTCAGCGGGTAGAATATGGGTACTCGTCTTAATCAAAGCGCCCGGCCCCGAGCTCAGCCAGCATACTACAAAGTCTCATCATCATCACCACCATCCATGGGAAGCAATCAATAATTCAGCCTGCTGCCCGATGCATCACCATGCAGAGAGATATTCCTGCTCGTCCCCGTACAGTGGGAGAGCTCTCTTACATGGGAAACGGAGCTATTCACCGAAGACCAATAACAAGGAGAAAATGCCAAATGCAAGCCTATAATCCCCAGTTAGTGAGCAATAGTTCCAGGCCTCGGGCTTTGGGGCTTGCAGAAGTGGCGCACTTAGAGTGGCATTTGAAATGCAGACAAAGTAATCGAGGGGATTTAAAAGCGCCATGGAGCAATCACAGCGGCTGTAACCCTCGGCTTGCTAGGAATAATATGGGGACATATCAATATACTGTAAGGTGATTTCTCTCGACAGATGTTTTTACTCGTTTTTGTTCTTTTTTTCTCAGTAAAAAAACCAGGAGACCAGCAGACTTTTCTTTCTATGGGAGCCGTTAAGTCTTCAGCACTCAACCTCCAAACAATGAAGTTTGCTATTGACATTCTCAAGATGATACGGGCGAGCCCATTAATCTCTGTGGTTACGGGTTTTGTATGTGCCGTGCTAATCCGACACTTCATCTCGACACGAAGGCTTTTTTTGGGGTCCAATTCAGGTCACTCGAGATTGCCGATAGCCGATCGCATCACCGGGGGGGGGAGCGGCGGTGGCAGGGCGGACCCGACTTTAGAGAAAAAGTTTACACAACCCTGAAGCTTGTGGCTGAGTGTTACATTCAAATGTTTATAGAAGAACGTAAACTTTTGTATGTCATTAAAAGAAAATTGTAATACCAATGTGACCTCTATTTAAACAAAGGGCTCACTTTAAAAAAGGTCTTACATATGGCAGCATTGTGTTGCATCAATTAGCAATTCTTACATCTTTTCCTAACAAATTCCAATTTGACATTGGCAGTTACATATCTGGCGACCCAGATGGAATAGTGGACAATAACGTCACTCAGGTTTTTCATTGTAAAAGTAAATATATTCCATGCAACTGCATCCATAACGTTTACTATTTTTAAGGAGTTTTGATGAGCCGGAATAAGGAGAACAGAGATCTGGGCGTCGGATTCAGACAAAGTGGTTTGTAATTAATTGATTTTAAATCCGCTAGTGCTGGATAACGAGGCTTAGTGGGCGGACATCCTGCTTCGCCAGAACCATCTCTGAATGCACAGTAGGACTAGGTTCCAAAGATTATTTTATAAACTCTTCAGAAACTTCCATTGTTCATGCAATCAGCAAAGGTCTTCCCGAGACTCCACGTACTCTCTCGAAAACTGATCGTGCCTGCCAAGAATCAAGGTCCAACCGCTTATTACGCCCTGCGAAGATGAGAAGGAGGAAGAAGAGATGCTGCTGGGCTTTTGAATTTGATCTACCTCTGTAAGCCTCCACTGCTTTCTCCATCCTGTCCTCCTCGTTGGTGAGCCAGAACTTCTAGAAGGTTACAAGGATCTTAAATGCCCTCCTCCTGGACTTGCTGCACATACCTTGTCTTATGGCATACTTTGATGTCAGCAGTGAATTCTTACAAAAAAAAACTCTTGAGAGCTGCATAAAAAATAGTCGGTTGTGCAAGGAAGAGGTGATTGACATTGTGAGGCTACAAAAGAATGGGCTTGACATAATGTCCAGAGGGATCCTGACAGCCGAAATCTAGAGTCTTTTAAGTGAGTGGGGGTCTGGGTCTGCGGGTATGTTGCCTCAGGGCAGGACACCCACTGCGTCTCTCTATCACCTGAACCGCCTCGGAGAGCCCGCGTAGTGGTTTGCATCCTCAGGCCAACGCCTCCAACGGTTACGGGGTGATGTCACCGGTTAAGAGCAAAACGCAGCCTGCTGGAGGGAAGTTGGTCGGTCGATGGCTGACCTCAGACATCCTTGGTTTTCAAGTGCACGAAGGAGCTGGTTTTTCGCTGTTTGCTTTTTGTCCTTGTTTGTGTCCTATGCTGGATTCCAACAAAATGTTCTGTTGAGCCAATATGAAAACACAAACTACAGTTTGATCCTCACGAGATCCCTCTGTGGCCGTTCCAAAAGCACTGTAGAGGAGCTTTATTTCGATGCAATAACTACCCCCCCACACACACACACAGACCGTGTCATGTCACAAGGGCTGCAAAATAGTTTAGTCCAATCGTGGTTACACAAGATTGCCGATGTACGATTGCAATTAGGTAGTTTAAGAATTATTCTACACCGCCAGTGAAAAGACGGACACTGAATTAAATGAGAAAATCTATCCAAACGTTTGGTTGGTAGTGTATGTGGGGCGGCGGGGGGGTACTTGATTCTTAAATTACCCAAGGTAACTTGAGTGGCTCCACTATGCCGCCCATAAAACAGCTTCTCATTGAAGATGTTTCCTTGTGTCAATTGTTCAGAGGGACGAGATCGATGCCGAATGCTCAAAAGAGCACATTCAGTGGAAAAAAAAAATAATTCGAAAAACAAACAACAAAATAATTGCCTCGGATCTAAGAAGCGGTGTGAGGGAGGGGAGGTTCTCCAGTGAGCGACCCCTAATCCGCTCAATGCTTTATGTGCTGTTACTTCAACCGGAAAAAGGCCCTTTAAATCCCATCCTCGTGCTGCAAAGATCACTGGAAGTTTCCCATTTCATAGTAGACCTGTTGGGAGGATGTCGTAAAACCTAAAGCACGGGTCACCACAGAAAACGGCAACAACGCAAAACGACGTACTTCAGCTCCAACGAGATCCCGTTCGAGGGTTTTCATTCAGCCCCACAGTCGACATATTTTCGTACTTTCTAATTCAAGTGTCTTGAGGATTATTGGGGTCGCACTGCCCCCCACAGGCCGGGGACGACGGACTGGAGCAAAAGGGAACTCATTTGGAGTTTCACACGGGAGGTAATTTTTCAAGAGTGTGGACTGTCCTTCAACTCCCTCTTTGCTGTGTCTCAAACACGCGCCCCTGAGACAGACACACCTGCCTGCACACTCACACATGCAGGATTGCTGTGTGACACACACGACACACACACAAGACTCATGTTCAAAAACACTCCACGCAAACACACACACAGGAAGGAAGACACAAAACACTTAAACACAATTCAGCAGAGACACAGACCTCTCTGATCAGATCAATGCAGTACGTGGTTCTCATCAACGTTGCCAGAACATGAATACACACACACACACACACACAACCGCACAGCTGGACAGTGAGGAAAGTGTCAGGGGACCTAATTATGAACAGGAATGAGGCAGAGTACCAGTTGTAACATCAGGGGGGGGGGGGAATGGACGGAGGAGAAGTTGAGGAATATGAGGGAAATGCTTCTTGGTGGAGAAGTTGTTGAAATACATGGAAGTTTGTATCCACGTGAATCCTTAACTCAGCGTTTGAAATACAAGTCTTCATATACATAGCGTGATAGCTGTTAAAATTCAAACACAAGATGTGTGTCTTTTTCTGTAGTTTTAAATTGACTTGACCTTTTTCTTTTGATTTAGTACGCGTGGTCCATAGCAACTACAGATGTTCCTACATGGCGAGCTTTCTTGTTCCCAATGAGTGTTTTTCAGCATCTCCGATGCTAAATGCAGGCTTATTATTCCGAAACAATACACAGACTTGAGTAGTGATGATGAGCGCATGCATGCATGCATGCGCACGCAAACACAGACTCACTACCTCAAACAAATAGACTGCAATGCTGTTACCGCAGGCCCAAATATTGCTAACTCCAACAGCTGATGAAATATTCTCTGTTTACTCTCCTCCAAATGTCCTGCTAAATCCTAAGAGTGTGTGTGTGTGTGTGTGTGTGTGTGGACAGTGGATCCTGAACTAACACAGCATGGTGAAGGCTGCTACCCGGGGCAGGACAACATGTACACCAACCCGTACACAAACACAGGGAAACGCACACGAAAGGGAGACTATTATATGATTAATATGATCCTCCGCGCTGTTGCCGCTTTCCCTTGTAATTTTAAAAACCGAGGACGCGTAGCCTCATCGAAACCCGTGCGTGAATGATATTTTATTCCAGTATAATGCATCAAGGATATTCTCCCCTTTCAATTTTAGTTATTCTGCCAAGGACATCGGTTCCAATCCCAATCGGACTCTACTTAAAGGTTTTGGGGGAGTTGCAGAAATCTACCAGTGCCTCTTGAGCAACGTGTTACATTAAGCCAACTTCAATTCCTCAACATAGCATAATTGGAAAAGAAGTTAGAGCTTTTATTATATAAAGGCTAACACTTTAAAACTTTCTGGCTCAATGCAACCAAATTGGAATATCCCCGAAGCAAAGCCAGTCGGAGTATGAATTCAAAAGAGTATATGATTAATAGTTTGATATTGTTAAGCAATACATTAAAAATAGCAAATGGGAAAAGAATCCCATCAACCTGCATCAATTATCAACGAATTACAGAGGAAGAAATGAATACCCACCTTCCACTGTTTTGTCGTATTATTTTGAATGTGTGGCAGAAGGCTGGAGCTCATGAGAAATAGCTGACGGGCTCCAATAGTGGCAAGTACAACATCTGCTGGTGCAAAATGTGGTTTGTGAACAGGAATTTGTTTCCTTGCTTTTTCATTTCATTTTCAATTTACATATTTTCATTGCACCTACTGTTTGGATTATCTGATCTTCCAGCTGAGTGGTTCTGAAAGGATTCCTCTGAAATGTCTCTAATACAGAGACTAATTACCAATTACCAAAGTTGTTGCAGCTTTGTGAATTTCCTGAATGGTGTTCTTCAACCAAAGCAGGGATCTGCTAACCTGAAATTGGACTTTAATGATTTAGATTACGCTGCATTTGTACTTTATGAAATGTATCCCATAATGACTAAATATATTGTTTATGTTTCTGTATAGTAGCATCTGTGCTTCATAGCGTTCGGTACAAAATCATTTTAAACTAGAAGGGAGCTCTGGGAGCGCTGGTGTCCTCTCCAGACTAGAAACACCAACTTCCTCGGCCCGTTTTTTGTGACGACAAATACACAAGCAAACGCAAATGGAGGAGGAAGGAGAAAACACAGACAGGGGGAACAAAGTGTTATCAAAGAGTTAAAAGCTAAAAGGCGTTGAAGGCGGAATACCGATAGTGAAAATAGTGATGATGATGCAATATTCCAACCCGTTTGTTTCCATACCATCAGAGTCTTCTCCAATGAGAAATGGCCGATGCAAAAAGGCACCAGGGATCGATTTTAAGGACTCTCCACACATGTACACACGCTCCACTCCACTCGCACACAGACTGTGGAGCGCACTTTCCCGGAAACGTCCGGCGCAAACTCTTGCTTCCTCACACACGCTGCGGGAGATCAGTCAGCGAGGCCCGTTGCTGTGACAGCGGACATATGAGCGGCGGCCGTGCGCCGGCTTATCAACCGTTTAGCCTGTGGAGAGAATGGCCCCATCGTGATAAAGTGTCTGAACCTTGCACATTCAATTACAGGTCAGAGGGCAGCGGGAACATCAGCATGTGGCATCCATCACAACTGCTATTGATTGCCCCGCAAGTGTGAGATGTGTGTGTGTGTGTGTGTGTCTGTGGTTTGGTGTAAATATGTGTGTGATGAGATGTTCGCGCCGCTGGAGGCAGTGATACATCACTGGTTCTCTGCCTAAACTGAAACAAAAGAAAATGCAAAATGAACTGTTAAACGACACGATTAGATTTGAGAGATGGCTAGTGTCATTTTAGCCTGAACTTCATTAAAGGTTCTCGTGTTTCTAACGTATTTGTAATTGGTCTTTTTTGTGTAATGTAACTCAGTTTATACAGCGGTAATCTAGCTGCAGTGACAACTCTCTGGTAAAGATCTTCAAGGCAGCAACATTCTCAGGTCACGCAAATGCACCTTGAAGCACTTGCTAACAACCCTTTTCTCCAACCCGTGTACATTAAACATCGCATGGAGTAGAATCTGAAATGAAGCTGATATGAAACGCGCACATTGTCTCTTTGTCTCTGCACACATGGCTGACATCCTCTATGCGGCATTTCTCTCCCCCCCAATCCTCCCCAAGTTTGGAGACTGCCCTCCCTGTTTGCCCACTAATCTTCTTTTATTGATCAGTCCACCGTCTAACTGCTGTGAACATTTTGCTGTTGTTTTGTTTTTGTCATACCGATAAACCCTCCGAGGTTAGTTAGAGACGCCCTTGTCCAGGCGCCGAACATTTATAGCCCAAAAAAAGTTTACGGTTGGAATTGGCAGTGAAGGGCTCTGCTGTCTGAAGGAGCTCTCACAGTAATGCGTTCACAGGAGACATAAAACACATGTACGGTAAACAGTTACACTTGGTCGTGTGCCGTGCGGAAACAGAGCGTCGCCGTCGGAGAGATGGATCAAGTCCAAGCGTCTGTTTAGGTCATCTGGCCTGTAGTTAATGGACGATGGAGGGAGTTGAGCCACTATAAGCCATTACATCTGCATGAAAACATGTATATGGTTTACCAATATTTTACTTTCATTGATGTGGGGATTATCATTTTGACAAGATGAAAACCACCAATAATAAATACAAATGTGAACAAAAAAGCAAGCGCTGGAAAGGAGTTGTTGAAAAGCTCTTACGAGCACACGTGTAAGGATTTGTCCACGTGGCACCGAGCCTGTCTGCGGTTTTTCCACATCAGCAGATTCCCTCTCCTGCTTCATGGCATGTGAATACATCAGTTTCAGGACATTTCCTTCCTCCTCTTGGCCGGTCCTCTCTCGGTTGCTCCACTCTCCTCCCTCCCTCCCTCTCATTAAAAAGCATTTGCACTCAGCATGTTAGCATAAATACATAAATTCCTCGCCCGTCTGACGACAGGCTTCCTCTCTTCAAAAACAGAAAGTCACATCACACATCGCGAACACATCTTGGATGTTTTATTCTGAGGATTTCCTTCCAGGGAAAAACTCTGTAAGTGTTGCTGTTTTCTCTCCGCGTCGACTTGTTCCAGCTCACAACAATCAGTCCTCAAACAATAGTTGAGGGGTTTCCTGTGAAGTCTTCCGACTTCAGTGCACAACTAATCAATATGCCGATGAATACCGAGATGCAGTGTCAACGTAGACGAAGGCAAAGAAAGGCTGTAGTTGCATTTCCAAATCTTTGAAAGTTGGGGGGGAAATAAAGCCGAAGAAAAGAAGGGAAGAGGTGTTTTTTGAGATCGGTGTGCGCTCATGTGCCTGTTTTTGTAGGTCTGCCTGAGCTCAGTATCACTGGAGCATGTTGTGTAATCAATAGCACTTCAACCAGAGAGCAAATCAATGCAGGCTGTAATGTGATGCACGGTCCAGAGAGAAGCACAGATGGATGGCGAACACATAAAGAGAAGAAGGCCGAGAGGAAAGGAAGGGAGGTGGGAAAATGTGAAAAGGAGAATAAATAACACGGTAAGTGTATTTAGTAGGAAAGTACACAATGGGTAGAGGAATGTGTCTTAGGCAGTAGGTTAAAGGAAAAGGAAACTCAGGTGTGATGTACAAAAGCAGAGAGACATTCATCAGCTGCCGTGGAGGAGGGGATTGGCATCACAAACCAGCGGAGGCTCATCACACTTCTCCATCCTGTCCTTAACTCATCCTCCTCCTTCATGTTTCTCTTATTTAGCAACATAGGCCTAAAATGTGAATTGTTACTGTATCTGTAAGATACTCAACTAGCACACGTACACAACGTGTGTGTAGCATCGCCCACGTGAAACTGACAACCAGCGGAAGACAAACCTTCAGGAAATAAGCAACGCAGGGATGAGTCACCAAAGTCCCCCCCCCAAAAAAATCCCCCTCCACAGAAACAACTTGAAGGAACCAGACGGCATAAACACTAATAACATCCTCGCTGGTATAGTGCGCATGCATGTGTGCGCTGAACGTGTTTCACTGTGTGTCTGCATATCTGTGAGTGTGTGTACGGAGCAGAGGGTTGAATGGGAATTCATTATAGTGCATTTCTGTGTGAGATTTTGATAAGCTTTGATAAGAGAGGTATCTCACTCACCTGCACACATATCAATGACAGTCTCTTCTGCCTGACTATGAAGGCTAACATGCATGAGGACACACACACACACACACACGTTCTTTTCTATTGCTGTGTTTTTCTCATGCACATAAATATGCATAGAAACAACACTTCACATCACTTTCCCTTTCTCTCTCTCTCACACACACACACACACACACACACACACACACACACACACACACACACACACACACACACACACACACACACACTCACACACACACACACACACACACACACACACACATTTGTAACTGCTCTCTCCAGGTCTGATAAACTTGCTTATGGAAGCTAATAACTCCCCTTTTTCCCCTGGCCTTAATTAGGACCAGTTATTACAGAGTGTTTGATGGTCTGTTTTTCTCTCTCTCTCTCTCATTGTTGCACAGCTTGATGCCGGCTGGTTGAGAGTGAAAATGCGGAGAGAACGGAGGGGGGACGACTTTGCAAATTCCTCTCAATCTCACTGCCGGTGGTCCGCGCGGCCGGTCAGTATCCCGCACACGTATACGAACACAAACTATACCATTCCCCTCCTTCCATTTGGGTTCGTGGCTCGACTTCCCTGCAATTTGTTGCTTTTCTTGCAGTTCAAAGTTGAGGACGGTACAATAGATGGAGGGTATAAGCGACGTGGAACTGTACATGAACCCACAGCATGACTGATGTCGAGAGCGCTTCTTTCATCTTCAAAAACTCTGTTTTTGAAAGGAAAAAGGTGTGTTTCTCATTGACATTCATAAATGTTTTTAAATTATACAGCCAACTTTCAAAGTGTTTCACTATCCCAGGGTCATAAAAGTTGTTTAAAAACACAAAAGCATGGCATTTACTAAAAAAATGAAAATGGCTGAAGCTACGCGTCACCACATTTTCACAGATGTGGCGGCACACGCCTCATAATTAGTTGCATTCCAGCATGTGGAGGTAACATTTGTGCTTATTTTGTACTTATTCAGTGTTGTCTATTTAGCGAGGACGATGCACAGTAGTTGTATTGTACCAGCTAATTATCATGTGTGGTCCCCGGGACCAGATCTCTGCTGGTGTGCACATAACTTTACACTTTACAAACAAACAGACACAATATGACAAAATAAAAAGCAAGACAAAAAATAACCACCCGGAAAAGAAATAGCAGAATAATAAAAGAATAACTATCTCCTGCGAGGAAGCACAACACCACAAATCTAGTGATATTAAAAATAAAAGAACGTCGCCTCTTCTTCAACACGAATTTCAGTGGGAGGGAATTGCTTATTTTTTGTCCATTTTCTCCTCGTCTCCAACACCTTTGTCAAACCTATGAATGCTGATAAATACATAAATGCTACCTGTCCTTCTTCCAACGAACATCACAACTGCTGAACAAAGTGGGAGGGCCCCGTGTTTCCCTTCACTGCCTAAAAGTCCCCAACTCGTCTAAACCACTTCATCTTTGATACAATGCCTCTGTTGTCCTGCACAGTGAAAAACGCTAGTTACTGAAAAATGAAGAGGGACTGAAAGCTAGAGGCAGATGGAAAAAATAAGGGATGAAAAGGATTTAAATCCACGGTAGTTTGATTTTTGATGAGTGAATGACCTCATTTATTATGCAGATGTCATCTGTGGTCTCGACACGATGTCATGATCTGAGAGAGGAGCATGTAGCGACACTCCGCACATCAAATATTCATCACGCGCACATTTCCACAAAACCGTCCAAATTGGCTGATCGGATTGCGCGTCTTGAGATGAACTTATGACTAAAAGGTGGAAGGAGAAGGTTGACCACACGTCAGCTATTGGTTCTGTTTCCCTTATACGGAGACCGAGTGTTTCTGTCAACGTCAGATGGCCTTTTCAACAGTTCCATTATCGGGCCTTTTGCTGCCAGGGACACTTTTCTGGGGACAATCCCTGGAGCTAAATGTATTACAAAAAGTTGTTGATGTCGCATATAACAAACAGTGTAACTTCAAAAGTTGAGTTTGGTCCAGAGGGGATGATGTGCCCTCTAAGAGAGCTCAATGGTCGGCTGCATCAACAGTGTAACCAGGGATCAGAGGTCAGGCCATATTTCTTTCCCCTCTAAATAAGTTACCCTTCTGTACAAAGCTTTTATATAAAAAGGTAGCTCAGCTACAAGCGCCGGCAACAGTTTATTCTGCATCATTTCTTTTACAAACCAACTTATGGCTTTTTCATGATGGATGGATTTTGTAATGAGTCAGAATAACTTCAGTCCTTCCGGCTTCTATATCCAAGGGTGTCGGCCTCCGCAGTGAACATAAAAATGTGCTGCTTGTCTGTTTGAGTGGAGATGGAAGCTGAGCTCTCCGAAGGGTTTGGAGGAGGGAGGAGAAAAAGAATCGATACAGTGTCTCGCGGCCGCGGCGTCTCTTTTCCAGTTTGCCAATTCAGTGGTTTTAATTCCTGTGTTAGAGTTGAAAGTGTCAATTAGGGCGTCCAGGGATATCATTTGTGCTCGTTCAGTCTTCTCCACAGTTGCAGGCTGAATTGAACGGGCTGTGATTGTGCGTCGTGGTACTCGACGAAGGCTGTGATCCAGGCCGATCACGGCGCAGTGGGTGATGGCCGACATTAAGGGGGACGGGCAGGCGGGACTCGACCGGAGGGGGAGTATGAGGGCGTGTTGTTGTATCAGACACCGGATCAGCGGCGACGGGGATTCAATATGTTTTTGTGTGTTGTGCAGCGGTCCCTGGTCGTCCTATTCGCGTGGAGTAAAGTTAAGAACGTGGGGAAAATTTGGAATCATCGCACATTTGCCCGACTCTGCAGCTGCCTGAAGGTTGGCACCGAGGTATAAAACAAGCTCTGCTGCATTTAGTGCCGTCAAGAATGTCCCTGATGAGCAAATAATTCAGCTCTTATGTAAGCCTGTAGTTGCATAAAGTAATTGTGTGTACAGATATTCTAAACATGGAACACAAAGTAATGAAATCTGGTCAATTATTTCTTTCTTGAAACAAAGTTTTCGTGGCAATAAATCTTCCAGCCTATTTATGTCCCTTTCAAATGGTGCCACATTTGTAAAGGAACATTTATGAGGATGTGGGTTCTCTTCCAATACACGGCTGTATAAAGCGTCAATGTTTGGGTGTAATATAAACAGCTGATCCTTGGCGGGTGGATACTAAATGGACTGCGACCTAATGCAACTGTAATGAAGCTTAATCAGCATAAGCATCCTTCATAGCGCTAACACTCAGTGCTGGTCAGCTGTTACTATGACTGTAATTGACAGCAAACACACACACTCACACATTCTCAAACACACATACATACACACACGCAACCTCACACCCGTGAATCTCTCAGACTTAGGCTTGGATGGCTCATTGACTTACCATTAAAAGATAGAGCTTTCATTAGTTTGGATGTCCCCCCCCTCCCCCCCCCTAAAAGGATAACTGTGCATGTCGGTGTGTGTGTGTGTCTGTGTGTGTGATTTTGTGTGTGCTTATATCAAGAGGGGTTTCGGTCTGAGACGTCCAACCATTCAACCGGTGTCCAGCGCGACGCGTGCGCCCCGTGAGGGCGTGTTCATTAGCAGCAGGGCGCCATTCTCCAGCACTTGGAAGCTCGGTGGAGCGCTCATCGCTGTGGTTGGATGTAGAAAAATAAGAAACCAATTGGAAGAGACTCAGATGAATGCGAGCGAAACATTAAAGATCATTCCGGGACAGAGCGTCAGCGGGGGGGGGGGGGGGACCATCAGCTCCGGTCAGCATCAAACCGGATCGGAAATTAAATCAGGCTGAAAGCTTTCGGCGTTCTCCAGGACGTTTTTTTCTTTTTTTACAACAGGAAGGAAGAATGACGACCGAAATCGTGTTGGACGTAATATAATGGTGAGTAAGCTCCAGTGTCGGGAGTGATTCTCTCTCACCGGTTTACGCTCTCAGACTGAGAACCGTGCTCATCATTTTAATGTATTGCCTTGCAGTTAGGTTGAGCCATATATCTGCTATTTACTGTTCACCCATTTAACAGTCTGCATGGTCCCACGTCGGTCCCACGTGTGACCATGCAGACTGTTAAATGTTTGGCATTCTGTTTAGAAATCCCCAAATGCTGGACGGTGCCTAAGCCAAATTGAACATCTGGATATGCAGGCAGTGTGAAGAGAGCGCGAGGAAGAGGAATAAATGAAGGATGAAGATCAGCATTATAAACCTCCAGTAGTGCGTGAGGATTATAATCTGCGTTGTTGGGCCAAATGTCTCCCAGCGCGGCCCTCGTTACGAGCCAGCTCAGTGTAAATGGTGCTGAGGCTCCGGATTAGTGAAGAGGAGCGTAAAGTCAAAGCGGCAGGGTGACTTGTTCGGACTCCCCGGATCAGGGCAGTTACAAGAAGCGGGTGGCGGCAGTGGCAGATGTGCGAGCCGTTCATCGGCCACATTTGCCATCGGCGCGGATGGCGATCGGGTTGCGTTTAATATGACAGATGAATAAAGCGGCAGTGACGCTGTCGCACAGGCACCTGTGCAATTTCTATGCTTCACTTGAGCTCATTTGAGGTGAAGATGTTCTTCCACGTCAACATAATTGTGACTCATCAGCCATAAATGAGAGGTTCTCCCGGGTAGCCACCCCTGTGCTGATGGATTATTGAAAAGCGGCTTCACAGAACATTCCCCTAGAATGCTTTTCTGTTACAATAGAAGGAATTCGTTGATGAACTTCATAATTATAAAAGGCAATTATTAAAGAAGCAAGCCGTAAAGAATAATTATAGACCTTGTGACATCCACGCATCCAGGCAGTACCACAGTCACTTTTCTTTTTATGATTCAAAAGACATTTGTAAATTCGCCAAATCAAAGATCTGCAGCTTCCTAAAACAACACATAACAAGAGGCAGCAAAGTCGTCCGTTTACTTGTCCCGAACATACTGCAAATTTAGTTCTGAGTTAATTAACACACAAGTTTGAAACTTGAAGATGGAATTAATGAAAAGCAACCACACACGTGCCTGTTTGTTCACTCCAACAAAAACATAAACGTAGACTTTACAAACCTTGAAAGATTGACCAGGCGAATGCAGACGGGTCTCTTCTTGCTTTGAGTTTAACCCTCTGTGGCAATCAAAGGGAGATGTGGGTAAAGTAGAAGAGACGGGATGAATAAGGTTTAGGCTACAAAGACATGGATTGTGCACAAATCAGTAATAGGGAAAGCTTGCTGGCAATTCTGCACCATCAAGATTAAGTCTCCCCTCGGAGGCATTTAGCCAGCATTAAACCTGCAGCAATCACTGCACTCGGTGACACTCAGGCTTGAGTTTGTTTTTTGCCTCTTTACATAAAGACATGTAAACATACAGTGAGATACTTTAAACAACATGTCTAATTATTTATTTCATTTAAAGGTATATGCATCAAAGGGCTTTGTGTGTTGTAAAATATGTCGCTGACGGAGACGTCAGACCTTTTTTAGCATCTTTCAGCTCATCTTACTATTTCCGTTCTGTTCTCATCAGCTCCATTTCCATTTCCAGCTCAATAAAAGCTTTAAAAGCAACGAGTCCAGATATTATTGCCAAATTGTTCAACACAATGTCTATTTGTAAGAAGGAAACACCAACATTTATTGAATCAGTCCGATTACTAAATTGTTTTTTGCTTCACTACATTTGTCTTGTTTACCAGATCAAATTAAGCAGCATTCTCTCATATGCTCATATCCTAAGCAGATAGATTGTTATTGACTTCCGCTCCGCTGCTTGGTTGTCTTTTCCTTTCATTTGACGGTTAATTTCTCCCTCCAACATTCACAGAATTGAGAATGGATGACTGAGAACTGGCAGGGCCACAGTTACACAAATGTGTTTGTGAAGACCTATACGACTGCTACACAACCACAATAATTCTGGTTTAAGCCTGTTCAAGGATTTAATGTCCTTATCACATGCTGCCACGCATGTGGTCCCTCTCATCATTTTTTTGCATTTTCCCAGGAGTTTGTCGCTTCTCCAAAAGCCGAGTTGGTCGTTGGGTCTTTAAAATTCAATCTTAACTTAACATCCATAATTCTCTATCAGGGGAGGCAGATAACAGATTAGACAAAAGAGAAGAAACGTGAACCCAGGGACACATGTTGCAGAAGGACTCGTGAGTTTGATGAAATTGGTCATTTGTGGCAGGAAAATCATTTGTCTTTGTCCAACAGATTTGCATGGACATGAATGGACATACACTTATTTGACCCCTTCGTTAAGAGTTAAATGAGAAGATCAATATCACTTTCACGTCCGCGCATTACCTCTGGATCCAGAGCCGTGAACTGATTAGCTTAGCATTACAACACATTAGCGGTGACTAGCTCGCCCGGCTCCTCTCAGCACTCCTACAGCTCACAAATTAAAGAACCAATGGACAGCTTTTTACTTAGAAGCAACTTATTCTGACCACCAGGAAAAAAAGAAAGAAATCTATTCAAATATATGATATTATAACTCATGCCCAACGTTGCTATGAGTAATTGCAGTCCCCAGTTGGTCTGTCTACAGCAGAGAGCCACTTCCTCTCCTCCTGGCGGGAAATCTCTCCCTCGCGGTACTCAACACAACCACAAATCTTCACGCAAATTATATTGTGCAATAAACCTGTGAAATGTCCATTCAATTTTCGAGAATGAGATATGCGGTCATTCAAAAACTGTCGTCCATAACTGTAGGTTTCATAATTGTTATAAATTGTGAAATAAAACGGTGCCGCACGGCTGGGTGATCTTTCAGCACAATGAAGTTGATGAGAAATAAGACGGGCAAACAATCTTATGTTCATATATTAATTTTATTATCACTATTCCGACTTCTCACGTTAACGGAAAAAACAAAATCGCACAAACTTACAGAAATGCACGGATTACTGCAAACTCACGGGAGGACTATGTCTCTTACTGCTGCCCTTGCACACATGTGCAAATTGACATCAGGAATTCCGACCTGCAACACTCTGTCTTTCATTGACAGGGTCTGTTTTCGCCAGTCTGTGCAGGGTGAATAAAATCACGTCTGTGGAGACAAACAATTCATCAGCAACATGCACTCTTCATGAACCCCGTCTCTCTCAGATCTCCATCCTCAACATTTCCCCTTTGAAAAAAGTTTGGTGAGCGATCGAGACGACTGCAGGGACGAGAACAGCCAAGAGCAGCCATAGAGAAGAGGAACGTGGTCGCACACGAAAAAAAAAGGAAACGGTTTCTTTCATCTCATTCCAGATATAAATTACAGTGGTAAATTACCACTAAATTGATGACATCACATCCCATCGCCTTGGTTACTGTGTGCCCCGTTTCCATGGTGTCTCACGGGGAGCCGGTTTCTGAAGCGGATACGATTGGTCGACCGCTCTGCTTCCCTCTTTGCCGCTAATTAGAAGTCTTGTGGCTTCCCTCGGGTCCGCGGTGAAGTTGGTTAGGACAACAGAATACACACACACACACACACACGGAACAAAAAACCTGCATGGACAAACACATACACACAAATATGCTATCACAAATACACGCACATTCTCTTCAATTGCAGTGCGGGTGTGTGCGGCGCAGCAGGACGACTATCACGTGAGTATCGCAAACACGAATGTCTCCAGTGCAAAGCTGCAATTCGAGAGAGACATTAAAATCCTGTAAACAATAAAAGCATTTTAACCTTGTTGCTTAACTCTACGGTGCTACTGATTTTGTGTCTTTGCCCTCAAACACACCTATGCTCTGTAACGGTTGACTTTCCTCCTTCCATCGCCCTCCTTCCTCGCTGCTGGACTCTGCTTCTCTTGTAACAGAAGTACACCTCCGGTTTGCTTTTCGGATGCAGCAATGTGCAATTAAACTGAGTCAAAGGGATACAATCAACACACACACGTGCTCGGATACAAGGGCAGAAATATGTGGAGGAAATGGATCAGTTCATTAAATATGACACCAAGACAACCTCCTGTTGGGTTAAATTAGACTAAAGACGTGGAAAGAACAGCTAAATCTGTCCACCAGACTCAGATCGTTCCACTACAAATGTTATTTACTTCATCTTTCCAGTTAGCTGACACTGAAGGAAGTGATTGCAAGGGAAAAGCCACTCTAGCTGTCTTCCTTGTTGGCATTCTGTATGCTAAGACAACAAGCTGGCAGAGGTATTTTACGCCATCATTCAACGCTCAGTAAGAAAGGATTAAAGGTTATTTCCAAAACATCAAACTATGAAATACTTCCAAGTGAATTTAATAAACATGTGAACTAATTAAACACTGCATTCTACTGTCTGCTAATCTATTAAAAGCTCAGCATTTACAACCGGTCACATCCTAAATTATGTTTGACCTTCTTCTGATCACTAATAAGCCTCATTACCATCTATTAGTGTCGGTCTGGTTCAGCGCTGGATCTCATTTGAGAACGAACCCCTTACTCGACATTAAAGGCAGGGCTCAATCTAACAAACAAGATCTTAGAAAGCTGTTTTCTTTTCCCCCTTTGATGCGCGCTCTTGCATTCAGAATCCCTTCAAACCAGTGTTCAAGAAGATCATATTGAGAATAAACTGCCATTCTCTGAGGGCGCTCATGATGAAAGAGATCATTGTCTCAGGTATGACGGGATTCATATTGTGAATCAATAAGGGCTTATAAATCAAGACACAACAGCTTCCAACACTTAGACTCTATTTACTCAAGTGGTGCATTCAATGTTTGGCTGCGATCGCTCCACAAACATCTTCCCACACTCTGGTGGCTACAGTTTTTGTTGCGGTAGGAGATTAAAATGGGAGCCAAGTATTGGAGGCGGGGAGGACCGCCAGAAGCTCCTTCTATATGGGGATCATTACGAATGAGTTCATGAATCTGCTTTTTGGTTCTTAATAAGTTCCGAACCAAAGACGTACCAAACGTGTCTGCGGAAATGTTCAGTTCTCCACCGTTTGGCGAGCAGCCATCCATCCCTCCTCTTCCATTGGAGGCAACGTCAGTGATGCCATGCAGGGTTTACTCATAGGGGCCAGTACATGAACGCTATTCACTGATGATTGTTTAGCTGAGAACAGCTGCTATTGCTGCTCGATTTGCTACACAAATAATAAACATTTTTTTCTTCTGACAACATAATCAAAATAAACAAAAGAATCATAAGGACATTTACCGATCGCAGCGATACCCCTCCTTGGAGGTGACAAATGATGCGATCGAGAGGTGAATTGTAAAAGGCAGTTAAAGAAGAGATCATGAGAAAAAAAGTGACACAAGAATGTTTGGGAAACATTTTAAGTGAACGAGAAATGATGTTCACGGAGTGTAAAAACATACGCGGCACATAATAGAAAGATAAATCCGGAGAGGCCGGATGGACAGACGGTACGAGACACAGTCCAGAGCAGTTTGGGGAGATAATAAAGACACGAAGCAAAGTGAGACAGCAAAAAGAATGGAAGCAAGAAGGGGGGGGTGTTTATCCTCCCCGTGATCATGTAGCAGTCTGTCTCTCGTTTAGCCCACGGTTCTGATTAAGTCATTTGTGTTTAAAGAGGGGGAAGCCTCTAATTCCCCTCCTTTCATCTAATTTAATTATGTGCTCTCTCTCTTTCTTCCTTCGAAGGATAAAAGCAGCTTAAGCTTTTATGTGGAGCTTTAACGACAGCGGCGAGGAAACTTTACCCGCTGATTACTTAGCCTTAAGTGTGTTTAGCCTCCGCGCTGCACCACACACTCGCAGACTCGCACACACTGTATTCCACAGGCTTGCACACGCTTTTCCAAAAGAGTCCAACACAAAGTGTCTCTTTGCGTTTAAAGTTCAGTCAGCGAGCCGCACACGCTGTTGTGATATGAAGTTGTTGTTGGTGGATCGCTCGTTGGCACGGTTACCAACCAGCAGACCGGCTGGCTCGGTTACCAACCAGCAGACTGGTTGGCACGGTTACCAACCAGCAGACTGGTAGGCACGGTTACCAACCGACAGACCGTTTGGCACGGTTACTAACCGGCAGACCGTTTGGCACGGTTACCAACCGGCAGATCGGTTGGCACGGTTACCAACCGGCAGACCTGTTGGCACGGTTACCAACCAGCAGACCGTTTGGCACGGTTACCAACCGGCAGATCGGTTGGCACGGTTACCAACCGGCAGACCTGTTGGCACGGTTACCAACCAGCAGACCGTTTGGCACGGTTACCAACCGACAGACCGGTTGGCACGGTTACCAACCAGCAGACCGTTTGGCACGGTTACCAACCGGCAGACCGGCTGGCACGGTTACCAACCAGCATACCGGTGGGCTCGGTTACCAACCAGCATACCGGTGGGCTCGGTTACCAACCAGCAGACCGGTTGGCTCGGTTACCAACCAGCACACCGGTTGGCTCGGTTACCAACCAGCAGACCGGCTCGGGTCTTACAGTATGTACTTTGTAAGTCGTACATTCAATTTTGTTGATTTCTTCCGACAGGCGAAATACTTGGAGATTAAGTAAATTGGAAAATATACCCGGAGATGTGAAGCTTTTGTGTGTTTGTATGTTTGCGCTGTCAGAAGGTCCAGCCTATTGCCAAACAAAAACGTGAATATTTGACATAAATGTTGTGTTAAATTTGCTTCAACCCCAAACAGCGGCAAAAATACATTTCCATAGTAAATGGGAGCATATCGAAATAAAGGATTTTACATAAATATGATATAATATACACTATATGGTATGAATGCAATTATAAATCATGTAAAGTAACACAAAATAGCCTGTCTTACATGCTTTTTACAGTTAAGTTCTATAAAAAGGCCCTAGCCACAACAATTTGTTAATCCCAACACGAATGGCGTGCAGGACTCTTAGAAATTGCGTTCTCTCGAGTGTGCGGCCACCTCTCAGCCAGCACACACCCCAGTGGTTTAAAAAGCTTAAGGGGGGGACAACAACAACAAAATAATTTCAGTCAGCGCGCAGTGGATTTGATATGAAGAGAGAAGCTTTCAGCGCTTTGTACAATGCTGCACCACAAACAGTGTTTCTAAAAAGCCTTGGGATTGAGGCAAATATACTGCAACAAACAAATATATTTCCATCATATCCCTGGATATCTTGGATCTCGCCGTGAACACATATGAATGAGTTAATCATTTTTCCTGAAAGCTCCCCAGGCTCAGTAAAGAAGAAGAGAAAATGATTGTGCAACTAGCCAAAACTGAATAAATAAATAAATCTGTAAGCCATTCTCTGAAAAGATAATTAGGACTGAATTTAAATACACACCCTTGCATTTTCCACACACACACACACACACACACACACACACATTCTCCCTTAATACTTTTGGCATGTCGACACTTCAAAAATAATCATCGTCCTCCCCTCAAAAAGCAAGTTTAGGGAGATTCATCAAACTCCTGCACAGCATTGGTTTAACGTCCCTAAGCCAGATCTCTGCTGTAAGAATCAGCTGTATGAACAGCACCACACAGGTGGGACTCTGCCAAATCAGCAGAAATATCTTTAATTAGGATGTGGGCCACGGGTTTACTCACACAGTCAAACAAACAAAGCATTAATCACCTCATCGGCGGTCCCACATGCACATATTTTAAGAGGCAAACTATAGCAGCCCTGTGTATGTGTGTGTTTGTGAGGACAAAAACCGTCATGAAGACTAAAAGAGCAGAGAAACCTGGAGGAAGACGGCTAAGTGAAAGAAAAACATTAAGACAATAAGAGATGGAAAATGTGCAGTAAGGTGAGAGATGTAGTGACAGAGACCGAGATGTTTCCCTTTAACTAAAAAAAAGAAAGACGCAAATAAACTAGCTTAGTTTTTTCAGAATTTGCATGTTGTGCACTTAGTATGCAATTATAATGTAATGCGACAAGATTCCAATACAGTATACTTGTGCTTTTCTACTGAGAACACCCGTTTTTTCTTTCTCTATTCAAATATATCCAAATATACATCTGACTAAAAATCCGACCACAAGCCAAAACATCCCATTCTGTATCCTGAAGATTGCAAAATGGTTTCCTCAGAAGGAGCTTATTTTTATAATTGAACCAAAGATATGAGGTACGCACACACACGGTAGAGACATGAGGGACGAGAAGTCCAAAGAGACTCAAACAAGGGATGCCTAACGAGGAACTCTAACAGGTGTTTCTCATTAAAGCAGGAAGAATCTGGTGCAGAGAGAGAGAGAGAGAGAGAGAGAGAGAGAGAGAGAGAGAGAGAGAGAGAGAGAGAGAGAGAGAGAGAGAGAGAGACACACACAGAGGGAAGCAAAAGATGAGCAGATATATTCCCGTATTATTCATTAGTTTCTTACAGGCTGCTGATATCAATGATTCCCTGAGAATCGCCACCTCGCCACACACACACACACACACACACACACTTTTTATATCACCCTCCATCTCTCCTCTCCCTGACCTCTTGGGCTCTCTTCAAAGAAAACAAAAAATGATGTGTCTTTTAATCTAGGATGCTTTTGTTCCAGTTTAGCCTCATATTTCCGGCGCAGACACGCACCCTCTCACTCCCCACCTGGACTACGGTTCCTCCTTCCCGTTTGGGCGGATTCGACATCGAGCCTTCACCTGTCTAACCAGCGGCGCCGAGCCTCTGCCTTGGGAACTGCTCCGATTAACCCCTCATCCCACAGGCTTGCCTTCCCTCACCGGAACCCCCGTCACCTGCACAGCACCCACCCACGGGCCTCTTCTCCATCGGCAGCGCTCCGCTGCACGCGGAGGCCTCCGCTCCATTAACCGTTGAGCTGGACTGCGCCGAAGCCCACGTGCAAAAAGCGCGGGAGGAGGGGGGAGGGGGGGGAGTGTCTCTCATTAAACACTTTGAGCCCCGACAGAATCAATTACAGTGATGTATCGATTTGTCAGCAGGTCCCGGTGGCTCAGTCGGGGCACCGGGACCTGCCCGCCGGACAGGAGAGAGAGGGGACAAATGGAAGGATTAAAAAAAAAAAAAAGGGGGAGAAGGGAATAGAGAGGTGAGAAGATGAGAGTAGAGGGACGGACGAGGAAAGGAGAGATGGAATTGGGAAGGGCACACACACAGAAAGGAAAGGAAGGCGAGGAAGGATGTGAGGGAGAAAGCTGGGAGGACTGAAGTGGAGGCGTTTGGAGGCTGAAGGAGTAATGGCAGAGTGTAAAGTGCAAGAAGAAAAGGGTGGAAATAAGAGACCAAGAGGAGGAGGGGGGAAACCTTTCTGTTCTTTGTATTTCTTCCCTCCCTCCATCTCCTCCCCACCATGATCTGAACCCTCCGCCCATGCAGGGCGAACTGCACTTCCAGGGACTTGTGTTGATTAAAGGAAGCAAAACGTGGAACCCGCTGGGTTCCGGTGTGATAAGACCATTTTTTCATTCTCTCCATCCATTTACTGAACATGTACCTCTGGTGCATTTCTATGAGCATATAGTATTTATAGTAAATATGATTTACCGTTATCACTATCCGCTTTTTATTATCAGAGTCAATTTACAACCGTGTTACACTTTTGCAGCAACGTCTATCCAGAGCCCGGGGAATAAGAATTTATTCAAAGCAGCTAGGCTTTTTTTAATGTTTCAGATGACACACACACAACACGTAATGAGGGAGCGGGGCTTAACATAGACAACATGGGACGCGATTAGATGGTGCATCCACGGTCTGACAGCCACGGGGGGGGGGGGGAGAAAGGCATTCATTCATGTGGCGGTGTGGGCGGCGTGCAGGTTAAAATACCAAAAGGCCGTCGGTGTGTCCCGTCGGTGTTTTGTCAGGGTCGAGAGTGATCCTCTGCTTGTGCAGCAGTAAGAACGAGCTCGGCGGAGGCAATATCCACACGGACACACGCAGACGTGATGTTGGAACTTGTGATTAGAATATTTCCATTTCCATTTCGATCATCAAGACACATTTCGCCTCATTCGGAATACGTGTAGAACGGATTTTTTTCAAAAGCACATTATTAATCTCCTATCCAACAGGATTAGGTTGCTGTTTTAATCCGCTACAGGATACACACGCGGTGTCCTGTTGCACATGTCCCGGGAGACATAAATCAATCAAAAGAAGCCGTTTCACGGAGGACAGCCCCGAGGTCAGATCCATATCATCGACAGGGCCGCCGGTCACACTAAGCCGGCGTGCTGCTCACTTTTCAGTCATCTGTTACCTGGTGCAACAAAATATTGGCCGCTTTGCTGCCTACCGCACCACCAGGTACAGGAGCATTCCCACAAATAATAAAAATAATATTTAACGTAAATAATAACACATAAATAATAAAAATACATTTAAAAAACATATTTATTCAATGTATTAAATATATATATATAAATGAAGGCCACAGCCTGTCTCCCATTTTTTGGTTATTAGGGTTTATTTGTGGAAACATGCTATCAGGAACATCTCTGCAGAGCATCTACCACCGCAGGGTTCACAGGAGAGCTGCCTCCATTCTCAAAGATCCCACCCACCAACAACATGTTGGGGCTGTTCACGCTTCTACCGTCAGGCAGGAGGTATAGAAGTGCCAAATGCAAGACCACCAGAGTAAAAAAATATTATTTCCCCACTGCCATTAGAGCCATCAACCGCTGAGAGGACTCTATAACCTGACTCACAACTGGTCTGCACTTTAGCTTGTAAGGATTTCACTTACTGTTACTGTACTGTTAATTTATATTGCACAAATTTCATTTCATTTAAGTTTTTTTTTCTTTTACAATCTGCTCAGTTTTGCACTTTTCCTCCTTACCTAATTTCTGCCTCATCCTGACCTAATTTTTATTCTTATTTCATGTACATTTATGTAAATATTGTATTTTTATTTTTATTTTAAAATTGGTCGGCTTTCCAGAAAGGCAAGCACAAGAATTTCAATACACAGGGCGTGTGTAACTGACAATAAAAAAAAAATCTTTGAATTAGGGGAGCTCCAGGTTCACAGTTTATTTGTGTCCTCAAATTGTCACACATGGACGCAGCTGCTGTCTCTTGCAGTTTCCTGTAGGTGACTTGTGAGACTTCTTCTTCTTTCAGGGCGTTCTAGGCGAGCAAACTTAACCGGACATGTAGCCGAAGGCAAAACAAAACATTTTCAATAGTGAAACCCATTGAAACCTAAATAAATAATGTGGTAAAGAATCACAGCGAGTTTTGGAGACACATATAGGTTTGGGGGGGGAGAAAACTGAATTTAGTTCTCAGTTCCAACTGTTAGCGTTAAAACCAAGAAAAAAGTTTCATAATGCAGAATTATTTCTCACCCCGAGCCTGAACTCCAGTTCCAGAGAAGGGTCAGTTAATATAGCGCAGTGAAATGTCAACTCCTCCAGCGTCACTGTTTTTCAAACAGCACCAACAGCATCGCACACAACTCCGAATCTCACAAAGGTCAGCCGTATGGCGCCGGCCTTCTCTCCCCGCCGGTACGCATGTGCGGCTGAATGTGGGAGTGAGGGAGAAAGAATGAGGGACAGCGGGAGAGTTAAGATCTCAGAGTAGTTTAAACCGAGCCCAGCGGTTCGATATCCATCAGATTTATGTCTCCGTTATTTTTCCTCTCCTAAACAGTGTGTGATAAACTCAGTGAAGGACACAATAACAGAGACGTACCTTTTAACCTCTCTCTCGCTCTCTCTCTCTGGGTCTGTATTCTGGTCTCTCGGCCTTTCTCTCTCTGTCGCTGGGCTATCAATCAGTCTCGTCGTGATTGCTGTTGGATTACGGGGCTTTCGACGTCCGCTTCTAGCGATTAGCGTGGGGACAAATGAAACACCCCGATGTCCCTCCACAGTGGCTGAGGTAGATTGTGGACTCCTTCTCGTATTCACAGACAAAGCTGGCACCTCCACCCTCACATCCATCCTCGCCGAGTTCCCAGGTGTCACACGTAGTTAGGCTGTAATAACGGTTTTGATCTAGCTGCGTTTCCTTGCTCGAGCCTCACGTGCACGTCGCACATCAAGCAGTGCACGGCGGGTTTGGAGCTCAGTGGCAGCCATGATGGATTAGGACTGGCTTTGGGGAGTAACGCAAAAAAAAAAATAATAATAATAATCAAACACCAACATGTACACACCACAGAGACGACAAACAGTTCCAGGGCCCAGTGTTTATCTTCCCCGGCTCCTGCACACACACGAGGACAGATGGTAACGGCGACCATTGGCACGGCGCCGTAGTAGCCCACCTCCCAAGCGTGGTGATTCATCACCTGCAGCAGCGCCTCCAGAGAGTGTGTGTGTGTGTTTGTGTGTGTGTGTACCCGACAGCATGACCTGATCCAGTGGCCCGCTAACCTTATTAAGAAACAAATAGATGACAACGGAGGGAAAAGCAATGTGTTCAATCCCGGTGGGCAAAACGCTCACTGCAGCACACTGTCCCTCAACGTCTGCCACCGATAACACGCACAAACATATACACACACAGTGACAAACATACAAGAGGATTCAAGCACGCTTCTGCTGAAAGTTAAACTTGACTTAGCGTTTATCTTCTCAACCCCCCCCCATCCACGTCCTTTGCCAGTCACATTGTGCTTTATACCTTCAGCCTGCGGATACACGCATGCACCTCACAGCTTCTGTTCATGTTACATACTGTGAACTATGAACTGAAAACACGGACTCACAAAAAAAGAGAGAAGATTTATAACACAAATAACATCAAAACTGTGTTTAAACGCATTTCATTTTTACGCAAGAGTTCACCACAGATGTAGTTTTTAAGGGGGGATCCGCTCCAGCGTTTACACCCCACAAACAGTTAAAAGCACACAAATTATGAGTTTTTGTTGCCCACTTTAGTCTCTTAAATAGTTTTTTGTGCATGTTTCCTTAATAAGCAAGCAAGTGTGCATGTACATGTGCATGCGTGTGAGTATCTCAGGGTAGTAAGAGAACACTCTGCTGGTCTCTTTGTGCAGCAGCCTCCTCCTCGTCGTCCTCCTCGTCGTCGTTTTGGTCGTTGCTGGCTCGGCCCCTGCAACACCAAATTAAGGAATGAAAAGAGGAACGGCCTGTACATGCAGTGCAGTTATGGCGTTTGTGTGTCATCCGCAGTGATCATCACAGGGTAGTTGTTCGATAGCATACTAAATCCTGTAACCATTAAACATATTTTTTTCAAACGTAAAAACATGTACACTGACCATTTTAAAACCCTCAAATGTATGAGGTACAATTCGCCACCCCAATGGCGCCTGCGTACTCTTTTATTGAGACATTAAGAAGATGGTTCTTCCAGTTTGCATCAGACTATGACGAGGCCGGATTAAATTTTGATTTCATTAAGACAAGCATATCAATAACATCCACAGTGGCCACGTGATCTGTCACTGGTGAGAACGCAGTGATACTGATCCAAAAACAGATATTGTGCCCTGTTTTATTATAAAATCTGATATTTTGTCACTCAGATTTGTCAATCTGATATATCTTTCACTCATCCATTCAAATCATAATCTACATAAAAAGTGTTAAATGAAAAACACAAAGCATGATCTGTTGCCTGCTTGTTGGTTTTCATTATTATTCAGTGTCTCTTGTGCAGCATCAGAAATGTTTCATCTGCTTTGCTTTAATGAGCTGCTTGACAGCTGGATCTTTGATGAAGTCCAACACTGACCATTTGTATGATCACTTTCAGTGATTGTCAGTATTCACATGCATGCGAACCTGCTAAGATATAATAATGAAATCTCTACATCAAAAAAAAAAAAACATCCATTTTCCAAATGTGAATGTGATGCTGCTGCACTTAGTGATCAAAGGTTAGCCAATAGAGTGAGGCAACGCTGAAGCCAGACAGCTGCAGGCAGTTGAGTCAGAGATAGATGATGAAGTGCTGTCTGGATATGAGGTGGACATACAGCAGGTCAAAGCGCACACTCACACATGAATGAATGCACGCAGACTGCACACAATATAGTGTCCAGAATTCACCGACTGAGTCGGTGTACAATAGAGGGTCCGACTACTGTAAATGTCACAAAAATAAATGTCTATTTTATAGGTTTTGTAAAAGAATAAAACATGAACCTGTCATGTTTTCCAGATAAAAGTACATGATGGTGAGCAGCAGAGAGACGGCTAGCAGCACCCCTCTATCATGCTTTGTCATCATGCCTCTACTCTGCAATGCAAATGCACTATGCGTTTAATGTAATCTAAAAGGGAAGCCATCTTGTAGAGTAATAATGCCTCGGTGAGTACCGGGTGACTGAGATCATGGCTCTCGTGGAGATGCCTCAGTTAATCCCCGTGCACGAGGCAGTTTTTGAGTTAAACATTTTCCATTTTACAAACTGCCCTTAAAAAGTGAAAAAAATGAAAGATCGAAATAAACACCTTTTGATTTTATTCTATAGCTTAGAAATGATTTGAACTTTGAAATAGATATTGTAATAGTTTGATCCCAAATGTTTTCTGAAGAATGAACATTGGAACGTCATGGTTTGCCACTCGCCCAGTGTGTGTGTGAGTGCGTGTGCATGTTTTGAAGGATGTCAGGAGCTGTTTTGGGAGCCCTCTGTGTAGTATGTGTTAATCCGGTTATTACACGTCTCAGCACAAGGCCTCTAGCGCAGATTATGCCCACTACTCACACATACACATGCACAATAAAAATCAACAACATGCAGACACCCACACACAAGGTTTTGGGAATAGGAGAAAAATACATTAATGCGCTGTCGCTCTCCCTGTCTCACACACACACACACACACACACACACATTAAGCAGAACATTAAGGCCCAATAGCCAACATGCTGTTGAAGCTAAAGTCGTTCTGCTGGCTAACGATCCATTACACACTCCACATATCCGACAGAAAGAGGGATAGACGGAGCACAGAAAGAGAGGGATTACCCCCCACTGCGACCGTTGGCATAGTGGAGAAGTGTCAGGAAGTGTAGGGGAAGCGAGAGCAATGGATTACATGGCGATGAAAAGAGACGGACAACACTCGGAAAAACAGGAAGTCATGAGGACACGCTCAGATTCTCACAGAGCAAAAAAAAAAAAAACACATTCTCCTTTTAGGATATCGAAATAGAATGAACATTTTAACAGCCACCTACGCTGCAGCTCCTAGAGCGGGAAACAGGATATATTAACTTTCTCTGGTTCAGTCACAGAACAAACACTACCTTATGGGGGCTCTATTTTTGCGAACTCAGCAGGAATCCGCAATAGAGTTAGATTTGGCTGTTTTACATTAAAAAAGTATTATCATCAACCTGTGAATAAAAGATTTGCTCAAACATGACACACTTGTGTGTCTGGGAACCTCACAATACAATTTGGGGAACTACAACGCCGGCAACATTCCACGTCCTTCACCGACTCAAAAATACAGCCAATGGAGACGAGTTTACCCTTCATGGTGAATTGTGTGGGTGGCGGTGGGTTCATTTGGGTGCGTGTGGATGTTACCCACCGTGTGAACGGATCCTCTCCATGTGGATCTCGACCTGCACAGTCTCCCGTAAGTAGCGAAGCCTGCTTCCATGTGTCTGAAGTAGATAATGAAGAAGGGTAACTCGTCTTATTTTATCACCGTCATCACCAGTTTTAAAATACACCAAACACTGTCATTGTTCACAAGGATACAGCCATATTTTGTTATAGTAATCATTAGCACAGTGTGTGTCTGTACCCTTGGCCATGAGTCGGCGTTCGTGCTCCAGAACGTGGAGTGCGTGTGCAGTCGTGTCAGACTCCAGGTCAGGGTCCTCGCAGCCTGAGGGGTCCACACCGCAGACCTCCATGATCTCCCGGGCTGCTCGGGACAACGGACGAAACTCTGGAGCCGATTCCGAAGGCAGCGCAAGTGTGGGAGTTACGGGGAACGCCATAAGGGGGAGGAGAGAGCGGTGAAAGGTTCGTCTTCGGACCGTGATAACGAATGGGTGTGGACTTGCCACACAGGCTGGACGCCGACTCGTAATGAGAAAGACAGGATACATTATTCAATGCACGGGAGGTTGGAAGTATGAACGTACGGGTGGGTGCAAGGACGAGATAAGAGGAGATGTAGAGGAAAACAGGAGAAAATAAAAGGAAGGAGAGGAGAGTAGGGGAGGGGGGACGACAGAGAAACTATCACAACCGCCAGAGGAATGAGTGGTGTCTTATACCACTCCACTGCGAGGCACATCAAATTGAATCAGATTGAACATCCATCCCCACCTGCTCACTGTAAATTACGTGGAGGCCCCCACTGAGAAGCAATGATGGTGTGCGTGTGCGTGTGCGCGGCACACTGATTCCTCGCGCCGCGTGCTGTCTAACCAGTTTCTGCTCCAATGTTAAGTCTTTCATTCTTTCAATCTTCCATTGTCTCCTTACCCCCCTCTGCCCCCACCCGACTCCCACCTTCCCCTCTTCGTCTCTCAGCGCCTCTCGCTGTCTTTCAAATTGGCACAGAACCTCCACTTAGTGCCTCATAAGCACCTGCACTGTCAAACTAAGCGGCGTGGGAGGGATTATGGCTGCAGTACAGGGCAGCTAACGCACATGCAATCACACGTACAAACATCAATTTACTTTCATTTCGAAGCAGACAGGCAGACATCTAGATAGTGGTTACCTGAAAAAAGCTCTGTGCCTGATTGAAACCGGGAGTGCGATTCAAATCTGATCCCTCTAGACGACCTCCTTCTGAAGTTCTTTAGGAAGGTCCGATTTCAATCTTTCCTGTTTAGCATGTGTGATTTGTACTTCTAAGTAATCTATATTAGATTTAAGTCATATTAAGATTTACTTAATGTCATGAACAGGGTTCTATGCAACATACATGTAGCTCAATATTTTAAAGAGAAAAAATAAAATACTATGAACAGGAAAAGGAGGTCGCGACTCACAAAGTTGCGGAGGAACAAAAGTTATTTCAAGACAATAATTAAAAGCACATTGAAGGCAAAGCACAGATGTTTGGGGAAGAAGCCCTCTTCAGCGTGCTGTCAGACAGCACAGTGGAGCGGTACACTTACAAGACAGCATGAGGCGCACTGAGTGAGGCAACTTGCCGAAACATCTGTGCTGAGGTTCCCATGTGGTATGAAAAAATATTGAAAACATTTTGAGCAACAAAGAGGCCTTTTGAAGCTGTTTTGGAATGTGTTGAAAGAGATCTTGAGAGCTTTGTGAGGTCTGGACCTCTTTTAGAAGTATTACATATATTTGTGATTGAGCTATTTACTCCATGCTGCTCCCATCATTGCGTCAGCTGACCCGGCTGCTACCAGCTAACGGTGCTAGCAGCCAGAGCGGTGCTACCCGGGGCAACCGTGAGGAAAAATAGCTTTGGACGAAGAAAAACAAGAAAGATTTGAGTGAAGGAGAGGAAGGAAACTGAATAAGTTAAAGGGTGAGGCATGAAAAAGCTTTGCTGGATTTATGAAGACAGCAGGTCCAGATAAACAGTATAAACAGCCATTTACAGTAGAGTGAGCGGAGGGAAGTGGAAGGGAACGCTGTGAATTAGTGCAAAGTGGAGGATATTAAATATATCACTGAAGAATACCGTCTCGTTTGTCAGGTGTGTATATGTGCATCAGTACAAACAGTGTAATGCAGTGTTTCCGTAATGTGTGTGTGCAGTAGGTGTGTGTATGATGTGCGTGTGTGTTTGACAGCGGTACAGCATAACCGCAACAACAACGTGTTGCTTTATGCAGAAGTCAGGTGTATTCATTGTGTATGAAATACAGTTTTGCTTGTGTAAAAGTAAAGGACTGAGTCGAATGGAGTTCACGCACACACACACACACACTTACCGGATGTTGACATTTCTCCTCTACTGGTGGGTCTGGTTGAGTGAATTTGAATTGTAGTTGGCTGCACGCGGTTATTTTCAGCCTCGTGTTCCTCGGTGTAGGCACTCAGGCCGCTGCTTGGCCCATAACCCTCTGACTCTAAAAGACGGAGAGGAAAAACTGAGACAGGGAGCACATTCAGATCTGTAAAGAAACAATATAGACAAAAAGATGTCTATATTTATATAGTAATTCACCAGATTGTCTACGCTGAAGCATCCTAATCTCCTAATTCCCTTTCATACTCTTATTTAGCCCTTTATATGCTCTAAAAAGTGCAACATCGGGATTGAAGATAAATAATATCTGAGGACATGGATCGTGTCAAACTGCTATTAGTTGTGTGTGTGGCGAGCAAATGGAAAAAAGCAATTCCGTAGTCATAATCATTTCAACATATCACTCTTACAGCGTGCATCGCATTCAGTCCCTCTTTTTGAAGTCATTCCCTCGATGTGGAAAAAGTCAGAACTTAAAGAGAAAATCCCAACTCACCCATTCTAAATGGAGTAATACAGAAGTCACCATGGTCGGAGGAATTTATGAGCCTATTAATTCTAATTGAATTCATGCAAATTTAGTAAATGACATGTGATACGGTAATCCATTTGTGCGTTCAGCAGCATCAGCACATGTACCAAAGTGATGCTGCTTAACAAGCCTGTTCAGCCAATCCTGACGGCTGCAATGCAATTACTGCTGTCGTCTTCTTTCCCTCCAGTGGTTAGCCAATCAATTAATACTATTGACTGGATGGAGAATCTACTAACTACTCTCAATCAGCTACAAATAAAAAGAGGAAAGGAGAAGAGGAGGTAGACAGACAGCTTCTCACCTAAAACAAAAGATAGTACTGCAATTATGTCAGTCCGTCGGCGGGTTTCTTTGTTCATTTTTTGCTAATTTTTAATTTTCTTGTTGCTTGTAACTCTACATCTATCACTCCCTCTCTGCTTTTTAGCAATTCTTACTGTTAAAATCCCCAAACGGTGGCATATACTTCCTTTCTTTCGCTCTTTCTTTCACTTTCTCTGTCCGTCTCAGTCTCTCTGGATGCACACGAGACAGAAACTGCACTCTAACAACCTCATTTTCTGACTGAGCGGGGAGCAAAAAGGAGAGAGAGGTGGAAGCGTAGAGCAGGAGACATATAAAACCTGTTGGATCTGAGCCCTGCCAGGAAAAAGAGAGGAGACAGATGGAGGGATGGAGGGACATAAATGAGTGTGGAGCGTTGTCAAGGTGATATTCCTCCTCTCTAACCTTTCTCTCTCATTAACTTTGGAGTTTTAACGATGGTGGCAGAGACAGTGCTGGTTTGACGAGCGGCCGGCTGCATGGCTGGAGGGGGAGGGGAGGGGGGAGGTTTGTGGGAGTCTCTGACTGTCAACCTCATTCATTTGACACAAGCTCGACGATGAAACAGTGAAAAGATGAACTTTAGGACTCGATGAGTAGAAAAAGGTTCATTTTTGTGCCTCTTCAAAGCGGTTAAAGTATGAATCGGAAAGCCCAGCTGAAGGGACACAGCGGAACCTGTTTGAAATGCATGTATTCAACAGCTTCGGACAGGAGTTGAAGGTGTAATGAAAACAAGATGAATTATAGCTCCTGATTCAATCCGAGTATTATTATTTTTACGTCGATGCAATTTGGAGGTGAAGGCTGGACTTCCATCAGCTTTGCTGCCTTCCACCATTGGTGTCAAAAGATAAAGTAAATATTGAGTGCCATGCGTAGGACACAGGCTTTATAAATCAACACGCTGCAGCTTGTAAGGGAACATGAAGAGCAAGCTGCGTTTGTATGCAAGTGCTTCTTGGGATGAAATTTGGACTTTGCAACACGTTCTAGCTCCAAACACCCAGCTGTGTCACTCTTGCTTGGTTTCACATGGTGTGATGTTACAGGTACCTCGCAGCTTCAGTTTTACCACGTCAGTCTCATTTCAAAATGAACTTCAGGTTCTGTTTTGTTGGTTTACTCAAACACCAAACTACTTCCTTGGAAACTACTGTTGTTTGAGTTGAAATAAGTATTCTTGTAATAATGAATTAAATCTAGTTTATAAACATTAGTAGCTAAACTAAAGTAAATGGGCACAAAAAAACAGCAAAAAGTCCTGTGTTTGTTCCCATCACACCAGCTGTGGTATCTTTGAGAAGTTAGGAGTTAGAATAGCTGGGCACTTTTACAGAATTCAGGTAAAGTGCTTGCCTACAGTTCGATAAAATGAAGGCACATTTAAAATACATTTAAAAAAAGAAGCAAAGGCACGAGCAGGCAAAGCCATAGACACATTCACACACAAAACAAAACAGGCCTCTCAGGAAAGCTCCCCTTGGACCTACCAATAGTAAATTATCGATGTTGTCCCCCATCTCTCGTTTTCCACCAAGCAGCCAGTGCTCCTCTGGGTTTAAAACTCATTTTCATCTCTCTTGTAAGCTCTTCGTTTTTACATATTTGTTCTAAATCCTATTATGAGGCCTTTGTGATATGAATAACGCTTGCAAATTGGAAAGTATCTCCAGGCAAAAGTTGGACACAGAGGTAATCTTCACAATCTAATCTATTGAACACAACAACAGCGAGAGCATTTTCTCATGAGGTTTATAGGAAATCATGAGGCGGTTTAAAGAAGAAAAAAAGGAGAATGTACACATCTGTCTTTCTTCTTTAACCCACCTGTTAGGTCTGAGTCTTGTGGTGAGTTGTAGCCTGTGAGCAGCGGATCACAGCGTGTGTGTTCTGCTGTGTCGGAATGACCACAATTCATGTCCAAACCCGGAGGAGGAAACGCATCCGGATCACAGAACTGCTCCGATACAGGCCCAGCATTTTGGTCGTGCACCGCCTGAGGATGTGAAAACAGATGGAGCGATGCAGGACGAAGGTGGAGGCAAGGGGAGGGGCGAGTGGTGTGAACGGGAATGAATGTAAGGAGCGAGGCAAAAAGACGGCTGGTGTGAGGGTGAAGGGGAGCGATGACGCACAGAGAATGTGATTATGGAGGGAGCCGAGGAGGGGACAGGAGGGACTAGAGTGAAGAGTGTACTGGGGAAGAAGTTTGTTCCCCAGTTCCATTTCTATCCTAAAACAATCAGCTCAAAAGGACAAACTGAAATTCAATATCCATTTAACGTTTCTTACGACAGGTAAGTGTGTTGGAATTTCTGCTTTTCCATTTTCTACTATGTGAACGCATATTAATGAAATGGTGCCTTTCACTGGAGATTATTCCCCTCTCTCCTTGCTTCCTCTGCTTCCTCTTGATGGATTGATTTTTAATTAACCGCTGGAGCTGCTGAGAGCGTCTCATAACGGGGTGTCGGGTTAGCTGTTCCTCCCGCGCAACTGTCCTCCTGTGAGCCGGGGTTAAAATAAGGAAGCTCTGTTTAGTTAAGATTAGATCTGACGCATTAGCATGCTAGCCTTGGTTGGCTGGGAGAAAATAGAAAGTAATGCATGTGGGAATAGTATTGCTGAGAAAATAGGAAGGCGCAACAATGAAATGGCAAGAGACCAAACACAATGAGAAAGAAAACAATGGAGTTGTGCTTGTGCAGACCAATGAGTCCTCATAACAAACCCGCTGCATGAACAATAGCATGAAGGTAAAACAAAATGGGGGAATGGCAGACGAATGGAGAATAGATATAAGCAAAACAAATGGACTGAAGAAAGATAAAGTTTATGAAAACACATGAATGATCAGAGAAGAGATCAAGTCCAGAGAGAAAGAGAGAGAGCTGGAAAAGGAATACTATCAAATCATTTTAGGAGCAGTTTGATTCATGTCCAGAGGCCACAGATAACCACCATTTTTACAATCATGAACCTAATTTTGCTCCATCTTCTTAATAAAGCACCAGGCCCCCATATTCTTTTCATTCCCTTGTCACACTATAAAGGATTCATCCCATTAAATGGCTGATAGGTCGTTTGGGACCATTCAAGCGCTGTCTTTTTTATCCACCCAGTTTCTTCTTTCTTACAATGCTGTGCACCTTTAACACCACCGCCTAAGGTGTTTCTGAGCTGTAGATGAATAATGTATATTCATTAGTGTAATATAAATGTTATCTGATGGACCAGGTCAGCTACAATAATACACTATAACTAAAAGTCTTCTAATTCTACGTTGATAATGTCCAGTGTAATGGCATAGTTGTATTAAACCTATTGCTCGTTCATGCATTTCAGCACCCGGCATGAAAGACATACTTTAACAGATTGGGATACAACTACATCAGCCTACATGGCAATTATTTTATTCATTTGTTAGCAATCAGATATTTTCCTCACTGTCATTTGATAATATTTGAATCGAGTGTCGTTTTTACTGATGCCTTATTTGTCATTTTGGCAAATGTACTTACATTTCAGCGCTGTATTTTAAATAATAATAATAATAATTTCATGTGCTCCCAAGGAAAAAAGTTAGATTAGAAGAGAAGAAGAGGAAAACACATGTGGAAACATGTTACCATGGATGGTGTTGACAGTTGCTCTTTCTCACAGGTCGGCAAATCTTTTTCACTCTGTGCTTCTGCAGCAACAAAGGGATCTTCTGAATGAGTGATGGCACGCTCCTCTCTGGATCTCCGTCCGTGCATTCGTGCTTCTTCGTCCGAGGAGTCTTCCTCATGTGGAGCCCCATCCAGGCTGTCAGTGGAAATTTCATCTCCACTGTCTAAATGAAAGATACAGGCAGGTTCTTTAGATTTAAATGAAATCTATATACATTATTTCTAAAAAAAAAAAACCATTTAGCTCAAACAATGTGACTTTCAAGTTCAATAGCATGACCACATTATTAATGTATCACATTTTGAATCACTCAAGAAACATTTACTCTGTAACATGCAATGGACATTTTAAATGTGATATCAATGTCCTTGAAAAGGCCGCTGTAATGATGTGAAGATCTTACAGAGCAGACGTTTGTCGTTGGACTGGTCAAAGAACTAAAAAGCAGTGAAGGGTGAGAAGGATTCAAAAGATGAAGGAAAACACAGAGATGAATGATGAATAGAGACAGAGGGTGTGGATCGCGACTGAGCGAGGTAAATTAGGGAAGGAATGGGCACATTTTACAGTCCCAAAGCCCATATTTTACCAGAATATATTATTCTGAAAGGTAAGTGAAAAAAAGAAGAATGAATCAAAATACCTTTTAATACACCACACACGGGGAGAACCTCAGATGTATGCTCAAATTGACATGCATACTGCGCACTTCAGCAATCCAGAAAAAGATACATCAAATTAATTGGTCCCAAATGTGTATCTTTAGTGTGACTACACTGTCTACCTGAGTGTGTGTGTTCGTGTGTACAGTAGACTTGCATGTATAGAACAAAGCATGTATCTGCATCAGAGAATCCATCTGTATGTGCTATGCTAAGAGGATTAATTGCCATTCTTTACGGTATAATGACCTTCCTGTCAGTTCTATGTTATGTTGCATATTTACTTTAAATCCATATCAACATAAAAAACCATTTGAAATAGTAAACTTTTTAGCATAATGTGGCTGTTCAATAACCTGTTTGAAAGACACAGAAAATTGTAGTACCAGAAGAACTATTTAATTGTGAAACCCTACACATTTTTCTTTTATCTCAATGTATTTTCCTGGAGAAATTATGACAGAGATACACTGCTCAACATTTGAAGATGGAGAAAAAGCACGAGTAACGAGGAAAGTGAAGCAGCGCTTGAGACAATCACCGTCCGCTGCATCTTCCGATGCCCCTGGCAGACAAGCAGGACAAACGGCACCAGTCGCCCGCCCCAGGAGGAGAGGGAGGGGAGACGGAAGATGAACTAACCCAGCTATAGGACCAAAGGCCATTCCACTACCCAGCATGCTGCTGGCTGACATCAGGCTGAAATAAGACTGAAGGTTAACGCAGCAAAGGAAGGTCAAAGCCGATTGACCTGCCCACTTCTTAACAGAGGCCCGGCCACCTTTTGGGTGGCTATTTGATGTACACATATATTTCAATTCACTTACCTACGGATAGCTCCCTTTCCTCCTCCATTTTCACACGTAAAGGCAAATTCTCGGTGACATCCAACAACTGTGATGGAAGTGATGGGATACTCTGCGTTTCCGGAATGAATTCCTCACCACCGGAGACGAGGGTACAGGACCTAGGAACTAAAGGATCCTGACTTGTCACACTTGACCTATGACTAGAAAGTGCCTTTAATTGAGATGAACTGGATCTGTTTTTTACTGGTGGACTTGGTTGCATTGATGTTGGCAGTGTGTTTGGACTGGAGGACACTGGTGACAGAGGCAGCCGGAGCGGATTGTACGACAGGAGAGACTCGGGGCCTCGGCAGGAGAGTCGGGATTGCCTTGGGGACCCTGAATTGTTTGGGGGCAATTGAGGGAGCTTCAATGAGATTGATTCTGGGGATAACTGGGGAGATTGGGGTTGTTGTAGTAAAAGTGATGGGTGTGAGCTGCTTTGTAATGGGGTTGATTGGTACACTTGGGGCAATGAGCTTGACTTAGCAGCGCTTGGTGGTGAGACTGTGAATGTGGACCTAAGGGATATGGATGGGGAAGGGGAGAGATGGTCTTCTGGGATTGTAGGTCGGGTACTAGCCAAAGGAGACACATCAGGTGGAAATGAGTCAGGGCAGAGAGAAAATTTAGGAATCTCACCCTGCGAATGAACTAATAAGGGAGAGGACAAATGTGCTAATCCGTGTTCTGGGTTTGATTTATGGACATTTGGCTTTTGTGACATTGAGTTTGGCATCTTGATTGATGTCTTTGAAGCCCTTGGAGTCTCAGGAGTGGGGCGTGCTGACGGCTTACTTTTAGAGGACAATGCTGTGAAAAACATGAAAGACAAACAACACTCCAAATATTAGTTGATTTGTCGGCATGTGGTCACATTATGTTGTTGAAAAAACACACACACAGGGTTTATACGGGAATATGGATTACTAAATTTGTCCTTGACTGTTTTACCACTAAACTAATCAAATGTTTTCTTCTTATTTTCTAAAGTTGCCAATATTCAATACACATGATCAAATCATCTTTTGCAACCGACGTGTGTGTGTTAAAGACAACCGTGTTCTAAATCCCTCTAAGCTACAAAGCTCACCTTTTATTGAGCGTTCTGCTGGTAAAGTCCGAGGCTTGGATGAACGGGGCTGGAGAGCTGCATTGCGTTGTGCCGTTGCTTTGCACTGTGCTGCACTTGGAGAGGAGCTGCTGGCTCGTGAGGACCCAGTGGTTAAAGCTGTTTGGGGCACCGGTGCTTCCTCAATGAAGACCGGCTGAACCGAGGGAACGCTGTGTGGAAAAGAAGGCAAAAGGTCTGTGGCCTCAAAAAACTTTATGGGATATTGTTATAATTAAATATATTGGCAACTTTGTGAAAGATTAAACAGATTCAAGTGAACAAATTCCTTATTACAGACTGCCCCCCCCCTCCTCTCCCCTTACCCTTGTTATGCACGCTGATGTGATGATACTTACCTCAGATTCCGTTGTCTCAAAGAAAACACCAAGTGACTTAAATCTAGGGTTGTTTGTTAATATACTTGCTAGTAGACAAAAAGCCTTGTTCTCTCTAATGTATTTGACACAATTAAACCTTTTCAAAAACACATTGCGAATCTGGTAAGCGCCTGTGAGGTGACAAAAGATACTTTTCTTAAAATTTGACTCACTTTCTGTTGTTGTCCGTCGTCCCTTCAGCAACTAAAACTCCCTTCACGTCTCCGTCTCGCTGTAGAAAACATAGGAAAACCGTGTCGTTGTCACATACACGAATGAGTCAAGGAGAAAAGAGAAAAGAGATATGGAGAGAAATGACACACTTGAGTCTGTAAATCACCGTGTGCAGGTGTGTGTCTATTCCCTATTCGCCCTGTCTAGATTGAGTGTTTGTTAAAATAAAATGCTTCAGTCACTCTCACCTCATCCACGACTTCTATGAGGAGGCTCGGTTCAGGTTTGGTAATCTGAGGCCCAGTCGTGCCCCTGTTGACGGGGACTTCAAACAATAATGCACAGTAGTGGCGAAAATCCTCCTCCTGAGCTATAAATGCACAAAAACACAAAAATCAAGGAAGAACATTAGGGGAAGAGGGTTGAAATGTGCTTCAACGTCACGAATCCAGAGTAGCCTTTGTCGCGTTGCATTGACGTATTAAACATGCATACTGGTTCAATGTATCAATCAAAGGCCAAATCGAACCCCTTAGCATTCTGTTTGACCTTTTGGTTGACTGTCAGATTTAGCCGTCCAACCAACTGATCTATGAAGATTTATTATGCTTCAGCTGCACTGAAGGTCAAAATCACCTCACCCTCCAAAAGGCAACTCCTCTGTGAATTTGGATTAAAAATGTAAGAGCTGTTAAATGTAATTGTTTACATTTACCAAGTCGAACATTTAAAGACATGTACACCTGAGTGTTTCCTGGCTCTCATCTCGCTTCTACCTTTGAAGAAGGTTGGACCCTTGATACCAATATTGACAAATTCCTCCCCTACATCCTCCTCCTCTAGGAATCAGAGGTCGGGGGTCGGAGCAGCACACTTTGGTCTGTATTCATTAATCATTTGTTTCAGTTGAAAGATGTTGCTGACACAGCAGGGAATGATCAGCAGTTTCCCTTCTAGTCACACAACCGTGACAACCTGTGTGCACGTACTGATATAGAATATCTACAGTTAATTTCAGCTCATACGGTTGTTTAATCATCAGTTCATAAGGAGCAACATCAAGGATCATTTATTGTCATTATGCAACACAAGGATGCACAGCGGTATTCAGTTGTAGCCTATTTGTAACACAACAAACACAAAAAAATGGCATATAGCTGTTATATATACCTTGAAAGGCATTCAATATTCAAAATATTACCTAATATATGATATTTCTCTTTTTCTGGAAATGTCTTTTTTTGCCTTCATTTGAGGTTCTTTCAATGTGTTTCTTTGCATCAATGTTGTATCACTCCAGGTTTTCTGCCTGTGCCGCCTCACTAGCTCTCTCACTGTCTCATGCTAACAATCCTTCCATGACATCTCCACGTGGGTCTGACAGCTTGGGAAAATTAGATTCTAAAACAAGGGAGAGGTCCCACATGATGCCATGAAAACCGCCATTAATAATTCATCGACAAACACGTCGGCCACTCTTTCATTTTCAAAGAGAGAAAGGAGGAGAAACTCTGCAACCGATTGTCATCGGCAGGCGTTGGTAAAAGCTTGAAGCAGGTGGAAGGAATGGTTTATCAGCCACTCAACAGCCCCGCCCTGATGTCTTCCTCACATCTGCATGTTGCTGAAACGATGGGGAAATGAATTATTAAAGCGAGGCAGAGACATGAAATGCATGACGACAACACAGTCCACCGTGGGTCGGCGTCACAGCAGTAATCGCTGTATGAGTGATGTGTTTAGCCAGTGGGACGCACACATGATGGGACACACACGATACTCAGGATGCCGGTTGCATCCCAAGTGTCCAGGAAAGCACTATATCGATGTCGCCTTTGGGGTGAAACGATACTTAAAACGATGCCCAGCTCCTCATGCGTTTGTGTGAGAAAGATTGTTTTAAATGTTGCTGTAAGGAAAATAGTCCAACTTTGGCTGCAGGTGGATTTGAAAGACTTATATGGGTTTCATTTGTAGCTTTTGATACAACCCCTCTAAAATGCATGGCAAAGGTTGACACAACAAATAGGCAACTTTCAGGGTTAATTTGGGGTTGATAAGAATTTTGTAATTAAGAAAATTGGGTAAGCGATGAAGGTTGAGAAACCCTCATTTGAGAAGCATTTTCTACTAAATTCTAGAAATAGAAATAGCTTTCTAAGCAGTATGAATTATCTTCTTCTTATTCTTTATTATTATTATTATTCTTCATGGGTTTTGTGTTTGCATAAATAAAACAAGTTCAGACTACATTTACATACACAAGAGATTCCGTGTTTTATATCTAGAATGGGATTTAAAAAAGGGCAAGCTAAGGTTGAACGGTGGGTCTTCTCAAAGATGTGAACAAGCAAGTACCAGAAGGGAGAAAAGTACAAAGCTGCCTTTCCATAAAAGTTGTAATACTTAGGAGACAGGAGCTGTTTTCACGCTGTGTAGTGTTTCTTTTAAAACTGCATCTCTGATTTATTAGATTGAGCACAGCAAAGAGCTACAAGAGATATTGTTAATTCATTACAGTGCAGTGCAGTGCCCATTCAAAAGGCGCCTGCTGGGAACGAGTTGACTCTTTGGCCTCCTGTATTGCTCCTCGCAGCTTTCTCGAGAATCGCTCATCCAAACAACGTTACATGACACAGAAGCATCCCGTCCTGATGCTGCATACGTGTCCTTTGAGGAGGGTTGGGGGGGGGGCTTCAAACCAAAGTTGGCGGTGTGACAGCTGTAGCCAGCCAGCTTTCCGACGGTGTAACAGTTAATAATGCAACAAGCAACGGAGAGCCAGCTCCGCCCAGAGTGCGGTTTGGACGTGGAACAGTTATACTGTAAGGCTCTACAGAGCCCCAGCTGCACCCAGCATGCCGTCCTGGTAGGGGTCTCCTCTCAAAACTCTCAAAACTACACATCACACACACTATTGATGAATATGTCCCACTGATTTCAACTTCTCTAACTCAACACTGCACTACTTACTCAATACTGCACTACTTTGGGTCCCAAGCAATACACCAAGTGTGAAGGTAATGGGATGGGCGATTGTACAGACATACAAATAGAATTCCTTCCATTAACCTTCCATATTAACCTTAAAACTCTTAAGCTTTACTGTGTCAAATGTGGGTGGTTGCCTCGTCTATGGGGAGCACAGGAAACCATTTTAACCTCCTACATTTTGATAAAAATAACACTTAGACACATAGATATTTGGCATGGACAGCTATGTGGACTTGCAGATCCTAACAAGGTTGGCATTGAAGTGGATCTTGATTGATGTGACGAGCGGCAGTGGATCCGCCCCCGGGTCCGCAGGTTTCGAAAGGGGAGAGATAACCGCGGTCCACCCCGTCTTCTGACAGCCTCGGCTGGGGGCCAGAGAGCAGGCACCATCCCCTGACTGATGAGCTCCAGGCCCCCCGAGCTCCAGACTACGGACAACCCGCCCCCTCTGCCCCATCCCTTTCCCAGGCAGAGTGCAACCTGTCAGGCATGAGCCGCCTCTAACGGCCCTCTGCCCACACAATCACAGCCAGTGATTACCCATCACACCGCCACGGATGGATGGGCAGGCACTGATACGTCCGACCCGCTGAGAGTGAGAGGTTTTTTTTTACTTTTTGCTATTGTGCGTTTGTATATTTGTGTCTGTGTGTGAGTGTGCAGGTCAACCGGCAAACTACTCAGTCCGTGGCTGATTCTTTGTTTGGTCTAACAGCCGGTTTGGGTATGTATATCAGAAGGTTGTGTGTGTGTATCACCTGTTAGGCCGCTTGCAGTCTCTTCACCAGTGTTTGCTTCAGGCAGTAATTTTAAATCTGCACCAAAGGCCAACAATGGATGATCATTTTCAACCGGTGTTCTAGAAACAAAACAAAAAAAATGTCATATTAAGGAATAAGTACTAGATGAAGAAAAATAAAAGATGAACCTCATACGCTGTGGGACAGACCCCAGGCAAAAAGTAATTGGCTTATGCATCCTTTTTTCAACTTCTTTATCACGAAACCTGGATCGTTAAATGGATAGATGGACATGAATGTTCTCTTCATCATTCTGCTGTATCCCCTCATAAAAAGGCCTTCACATAGTCTATCTGTATCCCCCCCCCTTACCTCTATCCCCACCTCCCTAGTCTATTAAAGTTCAATGCCAGTGGAAGAGACTTGGCTCTGCATTAGATGAGACTTTTAGTTTATATCTTTTCCTCTTACTTAGTCCGCATCTTCAAACTTGGCAATTTGATGTCTTATGAATGAATTATGGGTTCTATTTCACCCTGTCCCTCACATTAGACCATGCACCCATCTACCTTTCCACTCACATAGAGTAGCTCCACTGGCCTACGGCTGTTTACATTCACGCTGCCCAAAGACAAGAGAGGAAGCATGTCTGCTCTTTTGGGTTCTTAGGTCTTGCATTTTCACCTCACAGTGGAGATACATTGACCTTCAACTAATTCAGCCGGGTTTATGTATCCAGAAGCAAAACCTCTAGTGTTCTTGTGTCAGGATTTGAAATCCCTACTAAATTAGCCTTTAAGAAAGAGCGAGATGAGTTTCCCCAAAGTGATTCAAACAGTTATTCATAAGTGTCTCTATAAACCACAATGCCATAGACAAGAGAAAAAGTACTGTAGTATTGTGCGACTGGGAGGTGAGACACAGCAAGTCATGTATTGGATAATGGTCAATGAAATTTTTTTTAAAAAGAGAACATACTTCATTTTGGTTTAAGCAATGTCCCTTAGACTAATGTAAATACAATTGGTGGATGTCCTCTGCAATAAAGCAGAGTTTAAGCAAGAGAGATTTGATAGCAATTCGCCCTTTAAGAGGACTATTTATTGTTGCTTTATTTGCATTGGGGACAGCGGCCTTCAATCAAAGTTGGCACGCGTTCCAAAAGTCAGTACATCTATCGGAGGTGAAACTCTCCATGACTCTATTTTAGTCCTAGAAGCTAAACTTGACTTGGTGCTCTTTCTTCAGAACCTTGTTGAGAGTTTACAGGCAGAGAAAATAAACAGAAAGTCTCTTTGCGCTGTGAGTTATAAGAGTTGTTTTGTGGCAAACATAACAAGGATTTTCTCTGTTTTTAAACGAATAAACTACTGGGTGCTTACTCCAGTCTTACACAGACATGGAAAGACATCCCGACCTAATTGGAGAATGATAAACCAATAATAGCTCTACACCACTTGTTTGTGTTCTGTGCAGGTATATAGGTCACCGCCTAATATAGTGGCTCTATGATTACTTCATTTTACATTAACAAAGACTATTTATGAGCCAAAAGTAAAAATGTACACCTTGTAGATGATCTTTACTTTAAAAAGTTGATGGGAGGACAAACCCGCAGTGACCACTCAGGAAACCAGATCGAAACCAAAAAACAAACCAGGTGATCTCTGAGCGCTTTGAGCAAATTCTTCAAGAGGTTGGGAAAAAAATCCTTCCTCCTTCCAATACTCCCTTCTTCCCTCACTTTTTCCCCCCTATTATTATTGAGTCTTGTTAAAATTCAGCCTCCCACTTCTTTCTGCCAGACAGCCAGTCTCTCTGTCTCTCCATTAAGCTCTGCCACCATCACCGCTGCAGGCTTATTGCACTCTAGATTGGCTCTCTAGTCTATTTCACAGTTAAAAGCTGCTACAGCAGGGGACTTAGAGTGTTCCAGCTCAGGCAGTCACCGGGCCAAGAACTGCACTCGGCGCTCCCCTCCTCTGGCCCGCTCTCCAGTGGGCAACTCAGCCCAAAAGGAGCCGCTTAAATAAAGGGCTGTAATAATGGGACCTGCTGAAGCCAGGCCTCGGGCGGCCTACGGCACAATAAGTGCTGAGAAACTGCTTTGTACACCGGTGGCTTATAGGCTGCCTGCAGAGCGTCAGGAGAGGAGATGTGCGATGTTAAAACTGCACGTGTGAATCTACCTGTGTCCCACGTAAAGGAAGTGGAAACACAGTAGATTTGTGAGAAGCGAGAAGGAGAGCTGGTGAAAGCTGTGTGTGTGTGTGTGTGTGTGTGTGTGCGTATGTGGGCTGTGTCGTTGTCCCGATTTCCCCAGCTGGACAAAGAGCGACGTCATCAAGCTTTCACAAAGTCAACTCTGTGTGCACCTGCGTACTGTAATGGCCTGACGTTCACAGGCGCGTGTAGACCATAAAACAATGATGAGGAATTGTCTGAAAGATTTAGTAAACAAAGTCAAATGGAAGCCAAAGCTTCTCGGAAACATACTGCAAGTATACAGTAACAAATGTAGTATTTTTCACGCTAAAAAATTAATAAAGTTCCAACCACACGTCGACAATTACAACCGCTTTTGGCACTAAATTACGTAATTTACAACAAGACATCAGAGTCTAAACTCAACATCGTAAAAAATACCCCTCACCGCTTAGTACCCTTTAAAACTGTAATAAATAATAAGGACATCACGGGACAACAGGGACGAAGCAAGGACTTGTTTGTGATATTTCTTCATTCACAGTTCATCGAAAGAGAACGAGCACAACTAACCTTTGAGTTTAAAGTTCCCCAAAAATATCTACAGTATTTCTTTATAGGGACATACTGTCTGAATAGATGCAGTGTCGACACTTTAGAGAGAAGGTGTCAATGCCTATTGTTACTTAGTATGAACAATAGGAGGTATTTACTACCTAGTGTGTGTAAAATGATTCACATATATGATAATTCTACGGCAGCAATAGCAAATGTCCAAACTGTAAAATGCATGATGAACACAGATGTCCAAACATCGTGTTGAACGTTACTTAGCCACCACAATTATGTAATTACCGTATTTTCCACACTCCAAGGCGCACTTAAAAGCCTTTAATTTTCTCAAAAAACGACCCTGCGCCTTATAATCCGGAGCGCCTTATGTATGGCTCAATTGGTTAGCTGGTAGATCCATACTGGTTGTACACGGCGCTCAAGGCGCTCTGCCAAACATGCCAAAGCTCGGTCTACGACGGCGAGATGCTGAGCGGCGCTCAAGTGCGTGAGATATGGAGCTGCTTTCAGGGCGCGTCGGAGAAACAAAGCTGTCGTTCTTGCCGAGAACTTCATGAGATTAAAGAGCGAGAGACGGCGCCCTTTTCTCTACAGTAGCTGAACCATCTTAACGGGGAAAATAAGTTATTCTAAAGGCTGGCGCGTGCTTCTGCGTCTGCGTCGTTGCGTCGACGCACTTGTTTCAATTCATGGTTCTAAAAGTCTTGCGTGTGTTGCAGAGCAAATCACCGCCAGAACAACAGGTGGAGTAACGTGTTTCTGTTGAAGACGAGCCACGTCTTTGTGTGTGGAAGTCGATGGTTTGTTTATTTATGTATCATAGACTTTATTGCCCCGTGCATCGCCACTGCTGCTTTTCAGCACATTTTTCCCGTATTTTCCTCCACAACTTTGTTCCTCTCGACCGGCCAATGACGGTTTGTATAAGCGGTCATATTTACGCATTTCTTTCCGACAAAAGCTCGTCAATCTGATCCGTTCTCTCGTAAACATTTTTCGTTTTATTAATGGCGGTAGTGTGCTATGAACCTCGCAGCATCGATCGGACCCTGAAAGCACCGTCTCCACCAAACCAACGGGGAAAATAAGTTATTCTAAAAGGGGCCCTTGGCAGGCGGCGTGGCTGGAGAGCAGCCGAAGATTTAAGGCGTGTGTAAGCTGTTGTTGCACAGGTGTTCCGGTGTGGGGGCTTTTGTTGTGAAGGGGGAGACGGAAGGAGAGGAAGTTGAGGTGGTGTTCAACTGGGGGTGTGGTGAAAAGCGTGATAAAAATAAAGTTGAATAAAGTTCTAAAATAGGTCATTCGTTGAAGGTGCGCCTTATAATCCGGTGCGCCATATAGTGCGGAAAATACGGTACACAACTGTGAGTTACCTCCTTTTTGAAAAGCAAATCATTATTTTGTACAAAACAGTCATGTTGTCAGGTATAATGATTAATGGAGTAGCACAGCCTCTCGCCGCTGTAGAATATGTATGTGTGGTCATGCACGCTCTTCCCTCCATCTGTGTACCTGAGAAGCTTCTTGAGAAGCAATCTGTCCATGTAGGTGAGGCTGTTCTCTGTGAACTCCACCCTGACAGGAACCTTCTCTTCCCCCACTCCTCTTCCTCGTCCTGCAGCTCCTCCGCCTGGAGAGAAGTCAGCCTGGGTCGCCATAACTGCCACAGATACTGGACAAATACGTGGAAGGGGGGATAGCACAGAAATGGAGTTAATAGAGGGAGGAGGAAAATACAGCTTAACAGAAAGAAGAAGCCAGACAGAGGCAGAAATAGGAACGGGAAAACATCCTTTGCCAGCATCTCAACACCTTTCTCAAAACACCTCCCCTCATGAAGTGAGAAAACACCTTGTCACCACGCCAAGAGTGCCGAAACACAAACAGACAAGAGAGAGCCCCCGGGGAATAGGAAAAAGAAGTACAAGATACAAAAGCACAGGGTACGTACACGACAGAAAAGGAAAGATAGAGGTAAGAAAGAGAAATGTATGATTGTGCTCCAGACACTCTGGCAGTCCACAGTGGCGCCTTTAAATTGGGCCTAGGTGCCATTGGCCTGACAGAAATAATTAGGGCTGGAGGGGCGAGCAGTAATTTGCAGCGCAGAGTGAAGGCAGAGAGGAGCAGAGTCTGTCCAAGCAGTAAAGCAGAGAAAATAGGAGGCCTAATGAAAAGCACAAACACCTACACACATACACACAGAACCTTGAATAATAGCACTAATAACACACACACACACACACACACACACACACACCCATAAACCTGGACAGGATGACAACGTGGCAGTGCACGCACACACACACACACACACACACACACGTAGAAACACAGTGTGTGTGGAAAAGCCATAAAAATTGCCTGACCCAGTGGACCTTGTACACACATGCACACACAGCAGGCGGTTAGTGCTGTGGTGGGGAGTAGGCCGCCCCTAACACTCTCTCATTATCTCAATATGCAACAGGCATGGATTAGCCTCCTACTGCAGCGGTAAGCACTTTCTACGGGGATCACAGCCGGGACAGGGAGACGGGGAGAAGGAAAGCTCGGGAGTCGGTGAAAATGGAAGAGATGGAGGAGAGCGGGGCGAGAGGAGGAGTCAAGAAGAGAAGGAAGTACAGGCACAGGGGGAACAAAATATTAAACCATTTGGTCAAGTTCTTCTGTACATGTACATTGAATTTTTAGGTCTGGTAACTAACTTAGGTTTTTTCTTTTGGCAGGGACACACAATGGTATAATTCATACTCTGAAGTTATGAACTAAAGCATGTTTTTAATGCAGAGCTTGGACTTTAAACTGAGTGGGGTTTGCCGCTTTCACTGAAAGGTCTAATCAATATTTTATGCTCTGCTATGCTCAACTCTCTGGCGATACATTTGACAAGAGGGGTGATTAGATACTCCGCTGTTGTCTCAGCTCAAGTTCAACATCATGGAGAAAAGGGGAAGGGTAGTTATCTATGGGAAGCATAGAAATAGAAAGAGAGTAGAACAGAGATTGCCATTCGGATCAACAGAGCAGGATGGACAAAGCCGTTTCATGTGTGCCGTTGCCACGGTTGCAACAGGTTTACTCATTCTATTTCTATAGTAAATCCAACCGCGTATATGCACTTCACCTGGTCGGATGGGTGTCCACATTGCATCCTCGCGCATGGATTCTCCTGATCCATCAGTCTTCTCTCCTCTCCAGTGCCGCAGAGCTTCCTGGAACGAACTTGCAGACTCCACCTCATTGTACTCTCCTTCAAGGAAAGACATTTTCGGCCCTTCTTCACTCATTTCCACCTTTTTCTCCTCTTCATGATCCTCAATCGACACCTGTAAAAAAACAGGAGATCCCTGGACTTAAGTTAGTCATGGATGGCCAAAATATGATTTGGCTAAGAAGCTTCTCTCCTGCATGAGCATATAATCTGTCAAGTTAATTGCTGCAATAAATCAAACACCAGTCAGCCAAATCTGCCTTACAATATAAAACAAAAAACACCCTCATTTGAATACCTGTTTATCTTACCTTTTAGAATGACTAGAATTTCATTTCTTGAAATAACTGAAAGGACATTTAATTAGATTTTGAATGCTGCAGGAGCTCGATTCCTCTGGCAACGAAAAGCAGCTCTTTAAAGTTTACAACATGCAAGCTCGGCTGTGACCTTGGCTAAACCTTTGTTGAGTCACCATTAAAAAGTGAATGAGTAAATTTTCTAGAGAAAATCCCTCTTCATCTTTGACCTTTGAAACGTAGCTTGGTTGGAATGAACATAGATTTATGTTTATTAATGTTCTGAATGCAGTCCCTACTCTTACAGCTCAATAAATTGTGGTTCTGCATATATAAGATATGTATGTATATATGGCGAGTATACAGTACCAATCAAAATTGTGGACACATTTCCCCATTAAATTCAATGAAAAGGTGTGACTGAACTTTTGACTGGTACTGTACACATTTAGTGTTTATATGCTTTTGCGTAATTTTGCCATTTTACGTTTATTTTCAGAAGCTAAACATGTTAACTTCCCTCAGACAGCTGTTGTATTTGTTTCTCTGTTTGGTGGTGTTTTGGTCCACTCTGAATATGTCAGGTGAACACCAGTTTGACAGACACGATACAGCGATCTTCTCGATATCTTCTGGTCCCTGCTGTGAGAGTAAAAGCAACCGAGCTCTGTGATGTAAAGAGTCTGAAACGTCAATCTAACTGTTTCCGCCAGACTTATACCCTTGGGGGGGGGGTTGTCCAAAGGTGCTTACAGTTCAGAAGCATGCCTGTAGATACAGCCTGTGGCTATGGCATCAATTAGGGTTGGTTTGAAGGCTTTTCAATTGACCCCCAGGGTGTAGAGGTAAAACTCACATGGTGCAAAGGCTTGTTTGACATGTTTCTGCTGAGGTGTCACGGCGAGTGAACTATAAAGGGAGAGAAATTTCCTCCATGGATCAATAACCACTTCACAAAACTGCCTTTTCCAAAAATAATTGTTGGTAAAAGGAGATTTTGTTATGGATTGTCTTAAAAGGGTTGAAAAATGAAACTGTGTTGACAAAAAACATACTTGTAATTGCAAAATATGCCTATACAGTAATAATTATTATTAACGATTCCACACTGTTCTAAATCAGCAATCAATTATAAATTTGATTTGCTTTGACTTGAGGTCCCAGTCCACATTGACTTCCTGTTGTCATAAAATAACAATGCAACAAAGCACAGGTTGCAAGTCCACAGTCATTGCAAAGAATCTTCCAGTATCAATGATGACTCATCTTGTTATTATTAACAATTATCAATAAGAAAAATGTAAGCCTCGCTACCTTCCTTCATTTTACTCATAAAGTCAATACAATAAACTACACTTTGCTTGTTGTTGAGATGCAACTTCTTTGTTAAATAATTTGCATCTCAACAACTTAGCACTTGATCATCTTGAGCACCTGTTGAAGTGTGTATTATTAAATAACATTACTACCTACCTGGCTGCGATCAGAGTGCAGTTGCATAGGTTTTGCCCCGACAGGACCGGCACAGGTAGTGGGACAGGAGGTCGGATTAGTCTGTTTCTGGAAGCAGGTGACAACATCTCTTGTGCTCACATGAGTCTGTAAGTCTGTCTGGAGAAGAACGCCATCGTACATGAGATACAATCAGCAGGGTTGTAACTCAACAAAAAGGCAGCGGCTGGAACTTTGTGCAACAGACATGATACATTTGATATTAAGTATACAAAACACAAACAAAAATGATGATAACAATGATAACTTGCTTTCATTGCATTTCATGTTATAATACTGCATGAAATAAGTAGTCAGTTTTTTATCAAAACTGTATTTTGGTATAGACATGGTAGCAATAAGATTGAGAGGGTAGACAATCAATTCATATATTTTCATTTAAGTATATTACTGCATTTACTCTAACGATGTAAAGGCAATGATTTGACACTATAGGCAGCTGCCATGAACCCCATTTGGAGGGTACAACCTGATTATCTTAAGTGCTCAGACCTACATCACGAGCACAACCTTGAAAGTCAAAATGATGAGCTCAATACTCTACAGTTAATGTAAGCAGCTTTATTTTATGCAAAGGAAACCTCAAAGAGCCTGTGCAGACAGACATCACGCTTTATGTATATTGCCTTTACTTCCCATTCTAACCAAGAAGCAATATGGATCTATTGTCCAACTATGTCCAGTAACGGGTCACAAATGCCCAAAGCCTCGAAAAAAGAAAAAACATTTACAGAATGCGATCCGATACTTTTAGACTTTCATTCTTTTAGACGGAGAGAAAATGGGAAGCACACTGAATGAGTGCTGATTGATTTTCTCCATTCCACAGCCTGAATTCATTATTCTGTTCCATTAATCACTGGGGACCAGCGGGGCTGCTGAGGTTAACCAGTCTGCAGACTTTTATCCTGTCCTTGAAGGCGTCCAACAAGGACACAGAAACAAACGTGTGAGGGAATAGTGCCGGTACTGAGACCCAGAGAGCTTGGGAAAGACGAAATTCAGACGAGGCGAGGAAGCTATATAGTATAATTTTGCTCGTTTTATGATTTTATTGCTGGCCGTGTAGCACCTTCACGGAGATTCACATTGCCAGCCGAGATCTTTCCAGTTTCTGCATCAGCCTATTGAGCACAGACAAACTTTATAGAATCACTAACACTAGAAACACAATAAAATTGGTCTTATGAGCCCGTTTTGGCCCAGGCACTTTCACCCGTGAAACTTTTAGCTTGTGGCCGCGATAGGTCTAATATGCACGCCTGCCACAGTAGAAGGAGGCTTTTCTTGCATAAGATCCTTTTGCACCCGACACCTTTCTCCCACAGGACAGGAGCACGATGATAGGTTTGTTGTCTCGTGGTGGGAGAGCTTTGTTTACGCCTGTGAGATAGTCAGCATCTGGCCTTCAACACTTCAATGTGGTAATAATGTTGTTGTGGATAGATGAATCCGTGCACGCCCAATCTGGCAGAAACAGAGACTTGTTATTGGTTTGAAATATCTCTGGTCTCTTTGGCGATGAAGGCTCGGTTTAGTTCATTCAATGATACTCTATCCGTGTGTTGAATTAGTTCATTCAGCGCCTCGTGGGAGAGAACTCGCCTATGGCCATGAAATCTTTAAGAATCAAATCTTTGTCTGCAAACAACCCCTCAGGCCCGGGGACATTACTTTTACTCATCTTAACAGCTTGTGATGGAAAATCTTTGCATTGCAAGAGGCTCCAAGTGGCGACACTGCTGAATCTGTTGCTTTCTGCTCAGTTCCTCTCTCTCTGCTGCCATATTAGTCACCAGCAAACGGTGCACACGATTGCAGGTCAATGGTCAACTCAGGCCTTAGTATGCCTCACACCAATAGATCCTTCTGCTCCTTTAACACAGCTGGAATAAACTTGAAGATTTAAGACTTGCCCCAACTGTGACTACGTTTAAAACAAGACTGAAAACTTTTATGTTCAGCTTTGCCTTCTGCTAAATTTTACCTACATTGCACTTTTAACCTCTGCCTTTAATTAAACAATTTAAATAAGATTTTAATTTATAATTTTATTTGCTGTTTTTAATTGTCTTTTAATTCCTGCATTTTATTTCACTTTATCGTATGAAATGTTATGATGTGAAGCACTTTGAGTCTGCCTTGTGTATGAAAAGCGCTATACAAATAAAATTGCCTTGCCTTGCCTTGCCTTTAAACAGTGCTGCATAGCGCCTAACCACTCCTTCGTACGCAATACAAGAGTATAACCTTCCCGCTCAAGCTCTCTTTTTTTTTTCGCGTGTGTGTACTAACCAATTTCAACACAATGATTGCTACCAGGAGACACTATCCAAATTGGACATATTACACGTCTGAGAAATTGGCCAGAAGATAAATGAAAGGTTGCTGTTACACTGACAACGACCCACACATTTGGCCATTACCTCAGACCCATGCAGTAGATGGCAGCACCGGGGATTCGCTTTAAAACACCAGTATTTGGTCGACAAAAAGTGTGTCACATTGTTGTGTCCGGTATTGTGGACACAAACCCGTCTGAGCCTTTAGATTAATTACAGACCTCAGACTGGACATACAGTGCAGCATCACACTCGCACACTTCACAATCATCAAAGGCTTCCATAATTAGACTAATGAGCAGAGAAATCCCAACTCCCTGCATCCATATCAAATGGAAGGTGTGCAAACAGAGATTGTCTTGCAGCCGGGGAATCTACCGTGATAGACCATCTCGAGAATGCTGCCAGGCAGTTGAAGCAGCTCCGTTATCTTGGCTTTTTACGGCAGAGGAAGGAAAAAACATTTTCCCAAAAGGGAAATACATCGCAGGCTTTATGCTTATCATGCGTTCATCTATAGAGTGCAAAGGTGAGAGGGAGAAATAGTGCCATAAAACATGAAGACGTTAATTAAAAACTTGAATTATATACATTGTATAATACATGCTAATGTGATTTTGAATTATTTCTGTATGATGTCGGAAGGTTTTGACACAGCACAGCACACCCGGTTAGGCCAAATCAAATACCAAGGATGCGCTGCAAACATTAATTAAACCAACATGTTTGTGCACATTTATCTGCATGCCTCTGTGTGTGTGTGTGTGTGTGTGTGTGTGTGTGTGTGTGTGTGTGTGTGTGTGTGTGTGTGTGTGTGTGAGAAGCTGGAAACATTAGCTGATGAGGCACAGACAAAAAGACCAGCACAGCATACTGAAGAAATTAATATTCTTTTTTTGTCTTTCTGACTCATTCAATGTCCCTCTCTCCCTCCTTCCCTCAGTCTCCAGAGCAATCGAAACAGGATTAACAGAGGAGGGAGGGCGAGAGAGAGAGAGGGAGGGAGAGCCTGTGTCAGCTGCATGTGTGTAGAGTAATCTCCTGTTTTAGTGTCCAATGTGCGATTTAATAAGAGAATGCATGTGTATGCGTTTGAAACGGGAGTGAGCGTCCATCCGAGCATCACTGGGTCCGTGAAGTTAGGAGAGACACGATGCAGAGGTCTAGTGAGCGTTGTTTTTGCAGAGTTGCTTCAATGCGTGTGTTTTTTTTCCTTATCACTTCCTTCACCCACGGTTTCCTTTAACATACTTTGACCCGAGCAGCAGTCAGTCATGGAAATAAGAAGCAAACAAAGACATGTGTACGTAAGCAGAGCTACACTGCATAAAGGCTGGTTAATAGTGTGCTACTCTGTATGCAAAAGCTACTTTGCAGTACATTATGGATTGTACACAAATATAAAAGAAGATGTGACGCCATATGGATGCGCATCACATCTCATCACAAAGCCCACTCAGACAACAGTCAATCTCTTGTGAGTACCTCGAGATGAAAACCAGAGGACCCAAGAAAACAATCGCATGAGAAGAAGCGAGCAAAATTACAAGCACCCTTGGGAAGAAGTAGTACGGCAAACAGAAAACAAGATGTTCACAGGCCAAGAGTACATGAAGTAACTAAAGTAAAACACATATCACGTACATAGAAACAGCCTCCGTTCATTATAAGAACAAAGTACAACAATTCAGACTTCAAAGATACATATCAGTAGCGCAGGTGATAAGCAGAGACCTTTTAAAAAGGTTATCTAGTCATGTGCATGAGCTCAGCCAATGAGTCCGCTTGGTAAATGACGGAGAACATAAAGGCTTCGTCTCACAACCAATCGCATCACGGCAGTTATGTGCAGCAGTGGACCTGACAACGCGTCGGCAAGCGAGACAGGCCTCAGGAACAATGTTAACGAATGAGTCCATTTGAGGAGCAATTGTTTTAAGAAAATCCTCCATTTAAAAGGAGCAAATTAGGTCGCTTAAGGTCTTGGTTGGTTAAAGATCTCAAGCGACAGGCAATGAATTGCGCAGGAAGGAAAGAAAAAAAAGAGCGTTGCCTGCTTAACACTCAATTTCAAATTAGACATAATTAATTACATTTATCGGCACACTATGTCTATTATGAGTATTTGGTATCTTTTTTGGGGGAAATTAGTTTCCACTTAAAAAAAATGCTTTCAATACAAATTTGGTTGAATAGGATATTACCTAATTAATACAAGTTATTGTTAGTGTGTGTTTGTGTGTGTATGCATATAAGTGACCAGAATTAGCTTTTGTGATCAAGACATTTGCTAATGAGGGACATCCATTTCGTTATCAGGTACGACACAGCAAACTTGCAACACTGCAAACCAGAGACTCTGCGCGTGCAGCGCCGCCTTCAAGTTCATTGTATGTGCGTGGGTGTTTAGGTGTGTGTGTGTGTGTGTGTGTGTGTGTGTGTGTGTGTGTGTGTGTGTGGGGAATGTACATGTACGTGAGATGGGCTGCAGAAGCAAAGGAAAGGGGGAGAGCTTGAGATGAGAAGGTACTATAGTCAGGGATGCAAGAAATGCAAAAGAAGCACTAGCAGAATGGGATCAGGAGACATATTATTGAAAGTATCGGTGCAAGAGGAAGAAGGACAGCGAGAAGCAGCCCGTCATAGAGGAGAGGAGATGGACGTAATGCCTGTGGGACCACGCTTACCTGAATGGGGATCATCCTGTGGAGCTTCAGTGCTCCCTTCTGGTGGAATTTGGTGAAGCAGCCGATGCAGTAGTCCTCCGCGCATTCAGCACACGTCTACAACACAGAGAGACACAGTGACGTCTGCGTGTGTGTGTGTGTGTGTGTGTGTCAGTGTAAACATCCGTGAACAGTATGTTTATGTGAGTTATAATATAACTGATGAGCAGTATTTGTGACTTGTATTTGAAGTCGGATTATCCTCCCTTTTCTTCCGACGCCCACCTCGCCAAACTGGGTTCTGTGTTTAAGTGCGTGTGTGCGCGTGTGACATTTCCCTATATTGCGTTAGCTGTAGTGTCAGACGCATCAGATCGTAGAAGTTCACTCAACACAACACCTGCTCCTACACCTAACTAGGTGAACTGCTCTGCGTTTGAGGTACCGATGTGCGTGACTCGTGAAATGCTTCAATATCTATGTGCATGCGTGCATGAGAGAGAGAGGAATGTAGGGAGTATGTGTCGTAAGTGTGTGTGAGAAGTGTGTATGTGAGTGTGAGTGAGTGAGTGAAGGCATCTTAAGGGAGGTCATTATCATTCCATTCTATGAGATTCTGGTCTTATTAGCGGGGAAAAGACCTTGCGTCAGCCAGTTGGGGAAAAAGGTCTGAACCAGGTGGAAGGAGCACAGCGGCAAGGCCAGGAGGACGCAGTGAATGAGAAGTGAGGATATTTGCAAGGGCATAACTAGTTTGTTTCCCATTATTTAAGACACAGTGGACAATCATAGCAGAGTAATGGCCAACTCTGTACCAGCGTCCTACAAGTATGGGCTTATGTCTAAGCCCTAACATCCTTGTTCTATTCAAGCACATGATGTAGAGCCTTTTTCCACTGCTCTTTGACACCTTTACGGAGTAGCAACACTGTTCTCTTCTTTTTGTCTCATCTTCAGGCCCTTCCACTGCCAGTGTGTGTCTGTGTGTGTCCGTGGATCCAATCACATGCAAGCCTAAAGCTGCGACACTGCCCTTTAATGGCCCCCTAAAGACGGGCCTTATTTCCCCTCTCAGGCCTGAGGATAAATTACAGCCACTCCCCTGGGACTCGGAGTCCCTATCAGGCAGCGGGCAGAATCTCACCGCGCCCTACTGTGCTACACAACGAAATGAGGTCTTTTGGTTTTTTTTGCCCGGATGCCTCTGAAATACAGAGCAAGGAAAGGCAGTGCTGGATGCGTGCATGTGTAATTTTATGGTACAAGTATGTACCACCATGTGAGTCATAGTTCAAAATAAGCTCAGATGTGCTTTGGTGTGTGTACGTAGTGTGCCAAGGCATTTTTAGACAGGATGACAAAGCCAAAACGCTTTTCATTATTGACATCATTATAAAGCGATATAAAACCTGTGAGTGTGTTGATTGTGTTTGCACAGACTACTATAAACATTTCCATTAAGTCTATCACATTTGGGGGAATTGTGCCCTTCATCGGACAATTCTGCGGCCGTATCCTCAAATGCACCATCAAGCCAATGAGCAATTTACATTTGAGCAACAAAACGGTAAAGAATTGTAGGCTGCCAGTTCTATGAGTTCAGCCCCTCCCACTTTTTCAATCCATCTCTTTCTCACTGCCTCTTAGAATCATCAGGGATTCGACACTAAACTTTCGGCTTTCCAGACCAAAATAAGAGCGAAATAACTTGAGCGAGTCGCTGAGGATCTGGAACAGAGGGATGTGGGGATGACTGGTCTTCAACAGCACTCAGCTCACTTTGCCACTGTCCTTACAAACAGACATGCATAGATACACAATATGGCTTTTCATTTATCTGTCTCTCGCTCTTGATGACATATATAATTGAAGGCCAAGGCCCTCCTCCTGAGCAACAACGATGAAGAGTGAGAAACAATAAACAACGGTGGCCTCGGAGGACTTGGGTATCGATGAGTGGATCGAGCTAAACTGTTATCAGTGCAAACACACAGACAGACCAGTAGATAGGAGGACAGCAGGGTCTGCAGAGGGAAAGGCAACAACAGGCAGAGATATAGAAGGGAGAAAAATGTAGAAGGATGAGCTGGGAAAGTAGAGAAAGAAAGACATGCGATGCAGAGAAAAAAAGAGATAGATAGAGATAAGAGATGATGAAGGTGGAAGAGGAGAATAGAAATATGGAAAGAAAAGAACAGATGGAGAGTGATGGACAGGAAGGAACAAAGACAGAGATGGCGAGAGAAAGAATGAGTTGTAGCTATAGGTATAAGTCATGTAACTCTTAATCTACGGCCCGATATAAAGATCTCTGTAGATTCATTAAAGTAAAAAATATGTCTAGTTATACATGCATTTCCATAAAGTTAACAGAATTACATAGCTTCTCTAATCTGTTTAATCTCAATCAATGTGGAAATTCCACAGTACTAAGCACCTGTGCAGCTGTTACTACGCATGCCTATTGTGCATTTTATATCACATGTATCTGTTAATGTCTCATTGTTAAACATCACAATAATGTTGGTTAACTCCTAGGAATTATATTGAATCTTAACAAAGTGCTTCATAATTTACGATACCATAACATCATTTACAGGTCAAGGATGGTAAATATCTTTCACGCTAAAATACTCAATAATAATAAATGTAAATGCGCCTTTGGTTTTAACATTTAATCTAGCAAGATTAGCAACAACAATAAGGGAAACTGGCAAAAAATGAGCCAAACAAACTTTGTGTTACAAAAAAGGTGATGCCACATTCTCACCACACAAACCTCTTTTTAATGTACCACTTTATGTTTAAACAAAACGGTTTAAGATATACATCACAAAAAACTAATGAAAATGACCAAGAAAAACGTGTGTGTTAAAAAACTTGCCAGGTGAATGTCTGTAGAGCGTTTCTGAGCTTTTCATAGAGGGAATGATTCAACAATACAAGATCACAAAATGTCATCGTATGGTGTCGTCAAGTGTTTGCTTACCAGTCCTGCAGTCTTGATTTCACATTGTCCGCAGTACGTTCCCCTCAGACGGTTTTTCCTTCTGTCTCTAAGGGTTGGAGGTGGAGGAGGCGCTAGAAATATCAATAGCATAAAAATAGCAAATATTCAGTTGTTAACAATTGACAATGGGATCTCATTTCATATCTGAATAAACTGAATATATATTTATGTTACATAGAAACAGCATCAGCATCAAAATACAGTACAGTAGATAGAGAATCACTGCTAATGGCTTTCATGCAAAAATAATTAACATTTGCCTGGTTTGTACAACTAGTTGAACTCTTCAGAGGATTTTGTCACAACGCATCACTTATACAGTCCTTAAAAACGTCTGTGAGCTCATTTTTATTCATAAGCTGATTCGAGGTTGGTTGTGTGTAATAATTCGTCGCAGGCCGGCTACTGCTTACTCAGATTCATCTTTAACAGGAGATGCCAAGTATGCACCTCAGCAGAGTAACCGTGCCTGAGACCCTGAACCTCTGCCAGGTCCCAGGGCTCTGCTCTTTAGCTGTTTTTCACACGTAGTAGAAGGACTAGTGTATCAAAGGACCCGCAGTCCTTGAGAGCACCTGTGTGTGGAGTCTACCTGGGGCAGGTAGGCCACAGCGGGAAGCCAATGTTGTGGCCGTAGACTACTCACCTGTCACGAGTCCATCCTTCAGCACTCGGATGGTCAGCTTGCCTGATGACAGCTGTTGAGCAGACAGGGATTAACACAAAACTTGATGTGAAAGTCTTTTTGTAAAGTTCATGTATCTGAAATACTCTGTTTCTACTACCACATCAGTGTGTTTTTTATGTTCAAAACCTGCTACCCATGAGGGTTTTGTGTAATGTAACATTTGATGTGTTGATTCATTCTTTAATGCAATTAGTATTTGTTCTTTATTCTTTTACTCCCAAAAGTGTAAACTTGAGAGAAGTGTTTTTCTGGTAAGTGTTCTCCCCTGAGATATAAGGCGCACAATTAAATTAGAAAACAAATCAAGGGCAATCTCAAGTCGGCTATGCACAGTGCACTTTAGGAGTGATTGGACTTATTTTCACGGATGCAGGCCTGTGGTGCACTCACAGCAGATCTGGAAACAGGACATGCATATTCTACAGTGCAGGTAACTCTTGAGGTCACAACCCACAAGAAAAAGCTTTTCATAAAACAACAAATCAGGCTTGTGAACAAATGATATACGCTGGTTTGCAGTGATATTAAATATGGCAATATGTCAAATGTAATCTTGTACCTTTTGGAATCTGTTCTCCTTGTCCTTCTTTACTCCACTTGTTACAGCATTGCTGTTTAAAGAAGCACACTGCCCAGACTTCCATCTAAATCCTCTCGGAAGCCTGAACGGGCAGAACGACAAAGGGAGAGACAGTTTGACTTTGGTAATTCTCATATATATATATATATATATATATATATATATATATATATATATATATACTGTATATTGGGATACTCTCCCTTTGAATTTTAAGCGCAAAACTTGGTACTTGATACAAAAGTATCATAACTGCCAATTGCCTCCAGTTTTATTTATTGGCATAGCACATTTCAACAACAAGGCAAAGTTCAAAGTGCTTCACATCAAACCATTTAAACAGGCAAAAGAAAGATACATTTTTAAAAAGTAAGTAAAAAGCATCCACTTCATTTTTATAGTCTGGTTTAATCAAAGGCAGCAGCAATCAGAAAAGTCTTCGGTCTTAATTTGAAGCCACTGAGAGTCTCAGCAGACCTGCAGCTTTCTGGGAGTTTTTCCAGACTCGTGGAGCCAAAACCCTGAACGCTGCTTCTCCGCGTTTGGTTCTGACTCTGGGAGCAGAAAGGAGACCCGTCCCAGACGACCTGAGGGGCCTGGAAGGCTCATAAGGAAGCGGCAGATGAGAAATGTACTTTGGCCCTTGAACCATTCAGTGCTTTATAAACAGCAGACGTCCATCCTCTGTTGGACGGGAAGCCAGTGTAAAGACCTCAGAACTGTGTGAGTGATGTGATCCACTTATAATAATTCAGAAACAGTGATTACATCTGTTTATGTCCTTGATTTGATTTGTTTACGCCTCGTTTTGTTTTTGTCGAAGACGGACATTATACAGTCCCTTTGATATTCATTCTGCATTAGAAGATCTGGGTATGGCAGCATAGTCATTGGAATTCTAGATTAACATCAACATGATACACAGGCAGAGAAACCCACATCTCACAAACGCACATAAACACAAGAGCAGAGCGGGAAGAAAAAAGAAAGGTTCTTGGAGGGAATTCTCATAATAAGAATTGTGTTATAACAACACAAATTATGCTTCTGTGCAAATTCATAGACCAAACTGATTGTTTCTTTCATGTTGCAGACAATTATCTGCAAGTATCAACAAGCTCAACCACGACGAGAGAACATGAAAGGTGACGGGAATGATGTACTCGTACACACGCGGGCATAAGTGCAGATGCAAATCCCAAAACATAAATGCAAACGTACCCACACGCGCATACATGAACGCGGTCATGCAGGACGCACACGGCACTTTCAGGGAGTGAAGAAACGGAGGGAGAGATCCTCATTTAGACGAGAGTTATTCATGCTCAAGTTGTTGAATTATTTATGCTATTTATGCCATTGTGATGTCTGTCGTTGGGAGAAGTTTATTTTGGATTGAGCTGGCAGCCCGTCAGGCCACAGGAAGTCGGAATCTATTTGCGTGTGTGAGTGTGTGTCTCCCCGCATCGGTGTGTTGTGTGTGTGTGTGTGTGTGTGTGTAGGTGACGGCGAGACTTGCCAACACGCCTGGGTAATGTCGCCGGGGTGATTACCTGACGCCCACCATCAGTGTCAGCCCGCCACATCCACGGCGTCAGGTAATCACCCTGACGACATTACTGTGGCAACTGGACTGTCGCTAGGGGGAACAGTTGAGGCACACCCCTGTCGGTGCAGGATGACAGGGTGTCCCCTCGGGACAGGCAACCCAGATAAAGTGTGTGTGTGTGTGTTTGTTGGTGCATCTAGCAGAGATGTCTCATTATCTAATCCACACAAGCGTACTATGTCTCACCCACGCAAATGTGTGCAAGGAAACTCCCACTTCAAAATAACAAAGGCAAAAAGTTGTTGTTAGAAACGTAGAGCTACCGACACGTTAATGTTTCTCTGTCTCATACGTACACGCAGCGGGGTGAGAGAGAGAGAGAGGACCTGACAACACCTGCTACACAAAGTGTCACATGACGCACACACTCCTATCACACGTTGCTGCGCCGTGTTGGATCGCAGATGACAACCTGAAAGTCACAACCTGCATATTGAAAACAAACATCAAAGGCGACACCAAATGCCACCTCGTCAAAGAACATTTCTTCATCAAAGTGGAAGAGGAAGGAAGCCAGTGAGGAGCACAGCTTCACGTCGGCTTGGATGAGCTCTAAATGATGAACAGATACACCGCGACGACAGGAGGAGACCAAGGCAAACACCCCGTGTCCTACCTTGAGACACACGGCCAGCACCTTCGCCGACCCATCTCACCCAAAGGGAGAACTGTCAACATCTGCCTCCTGCACACACAAATGCAAATGTGCACACACTCCGAGGTCTACTACCAAAGAAATTAAGTTTTTCCCTGAAAAACGACTACACCAACAGCAGAGAACAAAAAGGAAAACACAGAATACGATTAAACTAAGAGAGTGAAAGAGGGAGCAAATGAGCCAGTTGGAATGAAAACACGGCAGAGACACGAGGAGGAAGAAAGGGAACCTCGACTGTACTTTTAGATAAGGCGAGAGCTTGTGTCTGAGATATGAAGGCCGTACGACAAAGCTACATTACATCTGCGATTCGGGCATCGAGACAAAGAATGATGTACTGCGGTCGCCCCCAACTCGCCGCTCTGGCTTTATTATCGCCTGTGTACTTTTACAAAACCGATCACACCGCACCTCCCCTCAAAGCAAACCAAATTGTTTCGCCTATTCTTTGGGTGCGTAGATAACACTGTGTGTGTGTGTGTGTGTGTGTGTAGCCCGACTCTAAGACGGAGACGAACGCTTTATCTAGTCCGGGAGCTCTGCGATTTAAGAGACAAGCAGAGAGGAGAAAACAGAGCGGCGCGTAACAGAGA